>NC_142483.1:52631742-52934772 GCF_049115385.1 Moschus berezovskii | reverse complement strand
TCCAAATAGTTATAGATCCAGTCCTCTGTCCAAGCACTCTAATAGGTGCCAGAGGAAATGGATCCTGTGATGGAAGTTGCTTCTGTCTAATGTGGAAGACAAGCACCCACTAATAATAGAGAAAGGCTCATGTTAAAATAGGTGGATTTGGGTTACCAAGGATAATGGGGTCATATCCGAAGAAACATGACAGAATTTGAATGTGTTTTGTTTCCATTTGTTTGTTCATGTTTTCACTCACTCATTCCTTCATTCAACATCAATCACTTGGTGCAGTCATCAGTTTTCAGCCCTTATGGGGGATTGAGTCATGGCAGTCAGAGGTCCTTTTCTCATGGAGTTCTTTCTGTAGTACTTGGATATTTGATATTGATGATATCTCATTCCCTTACAGGTCTAAGGTTCTCGATTTCCATGATGTAAGGTGAAAGGAACAGAGAATAGGCCAAAGGAAGGAAAGGGAATTTCTATTCAGAAGTGCTCAATTCTATTTATGTTATCTCATCTAATTTCCCCAGAAGTCTATGGAATCTGGTAGAATTTTCTGATTTAACCAGTAAGGTTCAGTTCAGTCGCTCAGTCATGTCCGACTCTTTGCGACCCCATGAATCACAGCACTCCAGGCCTCCCTGTCCATCACCAACTCCAGGAGTTCACTCAGACTCATGTCCATCGAGTTGGTGATGCCATCCAGCCATCTCATTCTCTGTCGTCCCCTTCTCCTCCTGCCCCAAATCCCTCCCAGCATCAGAGTCTTTTCCAGTGAGTCAACTCTTCGCATGAGGTGGCCAAAGTATTGGAGTTTCAGCTTTAGCATCAGTCCTTCCAATGAACACGCAGAACTGATCTCCTTTAGAATGGACTGGTTGGATCTCCTTGCTGTCCAAGGGACTCTCAAGAGTCTTCTCCAGCACCACAGTTCAAAAGCATCAATTCTTCGGCGATCAGAGACACTAATAAAAATTCAATAGCTTCCTCAGGGTCATATAGCCAACAAATGGAAGAGTTGAGATCCTAACAATTCTAGCTACATTCAAAACCTGAAGATACTCTGAATTATCCCCCATAGAATCAGATATTGTATGTACTGCTACATATGAGGCTACGGTATAGTAAGGCTCTTCTCACACCTTAATTATTAAACACTTTGTGTTCAGGGTAATGTCTTTGTGAGTTGTGACATACTAAGGCCATTATAGATGCTGTCCAATAACTTAAATGCCCATAAACACTGGCAATCAGGGGCTTGGGGATGAGGGTTGACTGTTAGCTTTTCTTTTGGCGGAGGACCTGGTATCAATCTCTAGGAGGCACTGGGCTCAGTGACAGCTGTCCTAAGTTGTAACTCTTTCTGTTTTTTACTGAAATAACTCATCATGATGTTCTATTTGTCACTTGTCAAGGAAATCAATATAGTCTAGACTTGTTACCTTGCCAAGATCTGAATTGGACAATTTATAGTCCAAGGAAAGTCTAACAAAAGAGCAGAAGGGGCAGAGCTGATGCAAGTATCTCAGTCTCCCTTTAAAACATTGAGTCTTTAGAGCCTTCTTCCAATGGTGGGGCAAATAAGGGTGAAGCTGAGTTGCCCTTGGCAAAACAAAGGAAGGGAGGACATTCTCAAAAGGAAAAGGGCTGAGAAGAGGAAAAAGGAGATCTTCTTTAAAATAGGGATGATCGTTTTTGCCTGGCAGTGCTGTTGTGAGTATCCGATGAGATACTTAATATTATGTTATGCATAGTGTCTGTTTAGTCCAGTGCCTGGAACAAAGGAGATCATGAATGAGGAACTTTTAGGAGCTATAGAGGAGGAGGGAGAAAACAAATGAGTGGAAATAACAAACATGGCAACAGTACAGATATCTTTAGTGCAGGAGTGAAAAGAAGCAGATTGTCAACATGAAGGGTAGAATTGGCATGTTTCATATCCTTTGGCCATTAGGTTGTTTCATTCATTCAAACATTGGTTAAATAGCAAACACTGCTGGATGCTGGGGTTTTTGTTGGTCAGTCATTAAGTCGTGTCCAACTCATTTGCCACCCCATGGATTGTAGCCTGCCAGGCTCCTCTGTCCATGGGATTTCCCAGGCAAGAATCCTGAAAATGGGTAGCCATTTCCTTCAGTGGGTCTTCCTGGACCAGGGGTTGAACCCACGGTTTGCAGGCAGATTATTTACCAATGAGCCACCAGGGAAGCCCAGGTACTGGGGAAATGGAAACAGATAATCAATGGTGTTGCCCTGCAGGACTGTAGAGTCCAGTTGTGGAGATAGACGTAGACACTCATTTGTGTTGGAGGTTGATAGATACTGTCACAGAGGTGGGAAAGGCTCAGGGTGGGGATGCTTTTCCCTCCATGAGCACAGAGTCCACCCCGCATTTGCTTCTTGCTCATCAAAGTAACAGGCATGTAGAAGAGCCTCAATAATGTCAGTTGAATAAGTCAATATTGAGTAAAAGAGCTGGGTGCTGAAGGAAGGCTTTGTTGAGACCAAAATGTTTGTGCTAAGATACTTAAAAAAAAATTTTATTGGAGTATATTTACTGTGTTTTGTTAGTTTCTGCTGTACAGCAGAGTGAATCAGTTATACGTGTATACATATCCCCTCTGTTTGTGGATTTCCTTCCCATTTAGGTCACTACAGAACATTGAGTAGAGTTCCCTGTGCTGTACAGTAGGTTCTGATTAGCTATCTATTTTATATATGCTATCAATAGTGTATAGGTGTCAGTCCCAATCTCACAATTCATCTCACTTCCCCTTATCCCTCCTTGATGTCCATATGTTTGTTCTTTATGTCTGTATCTCTATTTCTGCTTTTTAAATAAGATCACCTATACTGATTTTTTTCAGACTTCACATGTACATGGTAATATATGATAACCTGTCTTTCTCCTTCTGACTTAATTCACTTTGTATCATAGTGTCTGTGTCCATCCATGTCACTACAAATGACCCAATTTCATTCCTTTTTATGGCTGAATAATATTCCATGGGCATTTTGGTTGCTTCTATTTCCTGGTTACTGTAAATAGCACTTCAATGAACATTGGGGTGCATATGTTTTTTTGAATTATGGTTTTCTCTAGGTATATGCCCAGGAGTAGGACTGCCATGTGAGAGAAGATACTTAATGTCTGAAGGTTAAGAATCTTCAGGGAAGATGAAGATGTATGCTTGTGTGGGTGTGTGTGGTGTGTGGGAGGTGGGGAGAGGTGCCAAACCAGTGGAGAAAGTGTGTGAAAGACCCTATGGGGGTCACTTGAGGACAGAGGCATTTGCGCATGGCTGGAGCACAGGGAGCTTTAGAAAATGAGGTTGAAATGGTAGACGGTGGTGGATTAAAATATTAGCCCGTTTTACTGATTCCCTCATTCCTTCACTTAAAAGGTGTTTATTAAGTACTTACCTGTGGCAAAGGCCTTAAAAGTATAATACCAAACCAGACAAAAATCCCTTCTCTCAAGGAGTGTACATGCTCGTAGTGGGGAGACAGACTGAAGATCACTGAGGGCAGTGTACAGCATGATCAGCTGTAGTTAGTTATGAGTTTATGGAAAAGCTTCCCTGATGGCTCAGTTGGTAAATAATACGCCTGCCATGCAGGAGACCCCGGTTCAACTCCTGGGTTGGAAGATCCGCTGGAGAAGGGATAAGCTACCTACTCCAGTATTCTTGGGCTTCCCTTGTGGTTGAGCTGGTAAAGAATCTGCCTGCAATGCAGGAGACCTGGGTTCAATCCCTGGATTGGGGAGATCCCCTGGAGAAGGGAAAGGCTACCCACTCCAGTATTCTGGCCTGGAGAATTCCAATGGGATCGCAAAGAGTCGGACATGACTGAATGACTTTCACTTTACGAAGAAACCTGAATGAATATTCTGGCCAACCCAATAAAATGGAGAAAAGTGAATCCTGGGAGAGAGATATTGACAACTGGAGGAAAGGTATATGGAAGCACAGCTCATGTTACCTGGCAGTCACACATCCTACAATTCTGTTTTAGGATCTAAATTGACAAAGCCACGTGATGTGCTTCCCCAGGCACTCTGACTTTGTTTGCATTTGTGGCTTTCCTGTGCGGTCTGATGCCTGGAGTTTGTGATTGTGTGGGCAACTGCACAAGGTCCTCTGGACCCTTCTAGCCCTCTTTGGCCATCCTCCATGTAACATCAGAGGCAGTTCGTTTTTCTTGTCTTAAAAAATCATGGGTTTATTACTAATTGTGACTTCTAAACACTGTCATCCATATTATAGAACTAGATTTCAATATACAAAAAGCCTTCTACTAAATCTCTCATCGTTAAACACTGAATGTTTTTTATCCCTTAGAAAAGGAACCAAATAATGTTTCTCCTGTTTCCTGCTTTAGTCACAGGAAATCCTCGGTTGTGATCTCCTTGTGGTCTGGTGATGGGAATGGGGGTTCAGTATCTCCAGCACCCCTGTGCTCCACATACCTCATGCTCTGCACCCCATGCTTGCGGTCATTGTTCCAACATGAAATCCTTATCTGGGGAAAGAAGGGAAATAGCTGGATTCTTTTTTTAAATTAATCATCTTAAATCCTTTTGGGTCAACGTAGGTATAAATAAATGAAAGAGCCTCCTAATTAGGATTGGGCTCTGTTTTGTTCTCTGATGTACTGTGAGAAGTTTCAGGTTATCGGATGAAAACAAAAGTTTTAAAAAGGCAGCATATGAATCTGGTGATTTGCTCATTTTCATAGTCTAAGATAGTGGTGCCATGTGACATAAAATCAACTGTATATATATCTTTCAAAGAGCCTTCTTCAGGTCCCCAAACACTGTGGGGGTGGGCTCCGCTGTCCCCATGTTCCTCCACAATATCCCAACAAGGATGGGGCTGCCAATACTGAGGCTTTGGGTTTCTTCACTTACCCCCACCTCCTGCCTGTCTGTTATCCTTGTCTTCTCTGTTTTCAACCCCTTCCTCACTGGTTCTCTTCCCTCAGTTTGCAAACATGCTCAAGGTTATCCTATGGCAATGAAAGGCAATAAAAGGAAAGAAACTGTTCGGCCACCATGTCCTACTGCTGTCCTAGCTTTCTCCTCCCTTTCACAGTATTACCTCTGGCACAAGCTGCCCGTGTGCCCTCCTGTCCCTCACTTTTCTTTCTTCTTTGCTCCCTATCACATCACAATCTTGTTTGGCAGCCTTCTTCCATGACACACTCTACGGCGATTGCTCCTGTCGCGATGCCTGTGACCTCTCTGTTTCTTAAAGTGATCGTCATTTCATTTCTTGGTTGTTTCCCCAGTGACTGTGACTTCCTCTCCTTCTTCTTCCCTGGTTTCACCCTCCTTCTACCTGCTCTTTAACACCCCTTGATTTCAATTACTGCCTTTAATTGTTATGCCCATAACGATTAGATCCATACTTAGAGCCCACATTTGTCTCTAGATCCACGTCTCTAGATTTGGTCATCTCTACAGTGGTCTTGGCTTCATAACCATGTGGTTATGTTTATACTGGAATGTTTGCCCTTATATTGACAGTCTCAGCTTCCAGCTTATCCAAAGCAACACACAGGCCGGGCTGTACAAATCTCCAACCCAGCCCCCTGTCTCCTCCAGATTCCAGACGTCTTCTTTTACAAGGTGACCAAGGCGTTCTTGGGATGATGTCTCATCTGCTTGCAGAAGGGGCCAGGAGTCCCTGGATTGTTATGCTCCATACCAATCCTATGGCTCCCCATGGCAGGGACTGCCTAGCTTTATTTCAAATCCATTTAAAAAAAAAAAATTTGGGCAGCATAGTTGGACTGCATTTACCCACCTGTTTGCAGTGACTGGAATGGAATATAACAGTTGGAATGTGATATAACAGTTTTCAGACTAGATTGGTGAGCACCTCCTTGGAGATTTTCCATTTCTTCTCTTTGTTTCCCAGTGGCTGAATGGGGAAGACTTATGCCCTAACGGAGGGTGGAGATAAAATAACTGCATTGTGCAGAGCATGTCCTTTCTATCCTGACTGTAACTGAACTTTTCAGGGCAAGAAATTAGCATATTGTAGTCAGCCACCAAGATGTGAGGGTCTTTATATTATAGAAGTTGTTGCTGTTCATTTGCTAAGTGGTGTCTGACTCTCTGCGATCCCATGGACTGCAGCACGCCAGGCTTCACTGTCCTTCACTATCTCCCACAGCTTGATCAAACTCATGTCCATTGAGTCAGTGATGCCATCCAACCATCTCATCCTCTGTTGTCCCCTTCTCTTCCTGCCCTCAATCTTTCCCAGCATCAGGGTCTTTTCCAATGAGTCAGTTCTTCACATCAGGTGGCTAACGTATTGGGACTTCAACTTCAGCATCAGTCCTTCCAATGAATATTCAGGATTGACTTCCTTCAGGATTGACTGGCATGATCTCCCTTACTGTCCAGGGGACTCTCAAGAGTCTTCTCCATCACCACAATTTGAAAGCATCAGTTCTTCAGTGCTTAGCCTTCTTTATGGTCCAACTCTTTGCTGCTGCTGCTAAGTCGCTTCAGTTGTGTCTGACTCTGTGCGACCCCATAGATGGCAGCCGACCAGGCTCCGCCGTCCCTGGGATTCTCCAGGCAAGAACACTGGAGTGTGTTGCCATTTCCTTCTCCAATGTGTGAAAGTGAAAAGTGAAAGTGAAGTCGCTCAGTGGTGTCGGACTAGTAGCGACCCCATGGACTGCAGTCCACCAGGCTCCTCTGTCTATGCGATTTTCTAGGCAAGAGTATTGGAGTGGCTTGCCATTGCCTTCTCCGTCCAACTCTTTAGCTTATCTTAAATAACATACCTCTTTTTCCTAACAGTTAACAATTATGTAGCACTTAATATGCCCAGTAAATTTACCTTTATTAATTAATTTCATATTTTCACAAACTATATAAAATTGCTTGTATTATTGACACTTTTTTGAAAATGAGTAAATGGAGGCCAGAGAAGTTGAGTCACTTGATTATGAGTTGGTCATTGGAAAAACTGGGATTTAGATCCACGCAGTCTGCCCCCAGAGTACTGCCCTTGACCCCTACACAGAGGTTCAAAAGAGATATGTAGATGGAAGAATAGTGGCTCCCCAAAACCTGTGAACATGTTACTTTATATGACCAAAGGGACTCTGTAGATTTGATTGAATTAAGGCTATGGAGATGGAGAGATGGCACTAGATTATCTGGGTGGACTCTTCATCAGTTCAGTTCAGTTCAGTCGCTCAGTCATGTCCAACTCTCTGCAACCCCATGAATCTTCATAAGGGTCCTTAAAAGTTGACGAAGGGGACTTCTCTGCTGGTCCAATGGCTAAGACTCCGCCCTCCCAATGCAGGGGACCCAAGTTCAATCCCTGGTCAGGGATCTAGATCCCACATGCTGCAACTAAAGATCCACATGCCACAATGAAGACTGAAGATCCCACAGCCAAATAGATAAATGTTTTCTTAAAAAAAAGTGGAAGAAGGACATGGAAAAGAAGATCAGAATGATACTGTCTGGGAAGGACTCACTCCACTGTCCTGGCTTTGAAGATGGGAGCCGAAGGTCATGGCAGCCCCAAGAACTGGAAGGACAAGGAGAAAGGTACTCTCTGGAGCCTCCAGGAGACGTGCAACCCTGGTGACATCTTGATTGTAGTCCACAGAAGCCACTGACAGTCTGCTGACCTACACAACTGTCAAGTAACACAGCTTGTTGTTTTAAGTTTGTGCTAATCTGTTACAACAGCAACAGGAAACCAGTATAACAGAGGAAAATCTTCTCTCACTGGGGGTGGCATTCAAATTTCTTACAAGTTTCTGAAAAAACAAGCTTGGAGTTATGATAATTGTACTCAATTAAGAGACTATCAATACCTACTGTGCCCTGTTTCTTTTATTTTGTTTTCAGTTTAAGGCAGGAGAAGTATTTTTTTCCTTTTAATTATTCATAAAATTTACATGTTAGGAATGAATAATCATGAACACTCTATTTTGGTTAAAAACTTTCACGTAGTGATTTTATCCTAAATAAATACACCCACTCCATAAACGTTAATATTCTTGGTTGAACTACTAATACAAATGTCTGTACAACCAATTGTTTACCTTCTATTAGAAGTCTTATGATATTTCACAAATAAGTAGATACAAGATGGCCCCACACCATGTTTTTTATGCTTCTGAGAAGCTCAAGCAGCCTAAACTTGAATCCATGTGGAAAGTATCCCCCAGACATAAATACAAAGGTCAGAATGATCTTCCTAACGCCATCGTCAGCAATCGCCCCCCTTCTGAACCTCTTCACACATCACCAAGTATCCCATACCGTGTTTTTTCTTTTTCTTAATGGACATTTTTGTTAATCCTTTTGGACATTCTCAGTAATGTTTCATGACATTGTTTTCTTTGTGACTATGTCAAAATACAGCTTTGAAACACGAGAGACAAACATTTATCACTATGAGAAAGATGAAGGAAGCTGCCAAGATTGTATGTTTGGTTTGAGCTGGAGCTGAGATTCAAACCCAGGCAGTCAGGCTCTAGAACCTTCACCCGACCACTGCATGCCCCTGCCTTGTGACTGTCACTCTGGCAGCTAAGATAGATACTTGTTCCAAATGTCTTCCTGCGATCAGAGAACATCATTTTTAGGGAACGTATTTTTCAGCCAAGGAAGGTGAGGCCCATATTGGCAAAATCACTTACCCAAGGCCACGTGACTACAGCCTAAGTGTGTAGAATCTAATTCTTCCTATTGCACTAAAGTCAGTCTACTGGAATTTTTTAGGGAAAGCATCAAATCAGACAGCACTTATTCCACGGTTGGATCCATCTTTTGGTGTAAAACCAAGATGAGACCAAGATCCCAGAGGTACTTGCTCAACCGTGCACCTCACAGGGCACATTCCTATGGTTCTCCCCTGTAGCTGCAATCCTGGAAACTGGAATACTGCTTATGAACCTTGTAAGTGCTTTAGAATCTTATGAAAATCTGTGGTTCATTGTTCGTTTGTTCGTTTATTCGTTCTTCAATAAAAATGCATTTAAGTGCCTAGGCACCGAGGCCACAGCAGTGAATAAGACACAGCGATCCCCACAAAGCAGACTCTAAATAAAATATTTTCTCAGCCTGTCACAGCGGCAGAGGCTCAAGTGTGGAGACAGACTTTCTTCAGCTCTGTTGCTTGTTAGCTGTGTGAACTTGGGCATGTTATTAAAAAATCTCTCTGAGAACTCTCAGAGCCTCTGACTCCTTTCAAAATGAGAATAAAGATATCTAATTGAATTGTCGTGAGACTTAAATGAAATGTGACATCCAAAGAACGTAGCCCCAAATTGGATTTCAATAAGTGGTAAATAGGTGTATTGAAACCTGGGTATATGTTCTGTAACAGGGCATGTACAAAGTGCTGGAGAGACCTGGAGGCAGGGAAGATTCTGCCTGGCCCAAGATTTAGAGAAAACACGACCTCCAGAATCGATGAGTATTAGCATTTCTCTATGACTCTTTTAATGGAGAAGGCAATGGCACCCCACTCCAGTACTCTTGCCTGGAAAATCCCATGGACGGAGGAGCCTGGTAGGCTGCAGTCCATGGGGTCGCAAAGAATCAGTCACGACTGAGTGCCTTCACTTTCCCTTTTTACTTTCATGCAATGGAGAAGGAAATGGCAACCCACTCCAGTGTTCTTGCCTGGAGAATCCCAGGGACAGGGGAGCCTGGTGGGCTGCTGTCTATAGGGTCGCACAGAGTCGGACACGACTGAAGTGACTTAGCAGCAGCAGCATGACTTTTAAAAGATTGAATGGTTCTAAGCCCATTTTTGCCAAATTTCAGAAACATGGGCTTTGTGCTTGAGTCACGTTTGGTAGTTAGGAAGTGATGTATAGGGGGGAGTCCAGAGACTTCTGAAAAATCACAGCCTCTGTGCTTCTGTCCCTCCAGTGCTCTGCAGCAGTGCGGAAGCACCTCTGTTCCAAGCACCGGCCTCATGTTTACACAGTGGACTCCAACAACAGACTCCATCATTCCCGCATGCATGATCTCATTTAATCTTCACAACAACCCTGAAAAGTAGAGATCGTACTGCTGCTGCTGCTGCTAAGTCGCTTCAGTCGTGTCCAACTCTATGCGACCCCATAGACGGCAGACCACCAGGCTCCCCTGTCCCTGGAATTCTCCAGGCAAGAACACTGGAGTGGGTTTCAATTTCCTTCTCCAATGCATGAAAATGAAAAGTGAAAGTGAAGTCTCTCATTCATGTCCGACTCTTAGCGACCCCATGGACTGCAGCCTACCAGGCTCCTCTGTCCATGGAATTTTCCAGGCAAGAGTACTGAAGTGGGGTGCCATTGCCTTCTCCAAGAGATCGTACTAGCCTTTATAAGTGATGAAGTGTAAGTGACTGACTTGTTTGAACTCAGGGCTATAGACTATCCAAGAAGTGACAAAAGTAAATGCAACCCTGTTTCTTTTCTTCAGTTGATTTTTGCTGTCCTGTGGGGCAGTTTTGGGTTTGTACCTGAAATAAGGCTTCAAGTTCTTTGACAAGAATCCCCCTTCTTTGCAAGAACAGCAGGGGTTGCCAAGATGGCATCTGGCTCCATGCAGTGTCACTGACGGTGATATTCCATCTTTTCCTACTCTACTGTCTCTGCTCGACACAGCCTGGCCCCGAGGCCCGAGTTCCCGGAGCTGATGTGAGCAGTGGTGTGTTCCTGAGCTCATAGTGTGAAGGTCTCTGGGGTCTGTGCAGGAGCTGTCACTGCTCAGGCATCCTGCATGCTCTTCAGTTAAGCATGAAATAGCCTGCAGACAAAATACACTTTCATATTCATGGGTCATCTCACAACTAACATACACAGCTGTTTTTTTTCCCCCCTCTGGCAATAGGATTTACCAAAAAAAAAAAAAAAAATGACTATGATGAGGTGTATTGTCAGTAACTCGGAATGCAATGAAAAAGACACATGATGCACATTTTACATTATTTATATTACATTATTTGCATTTTACAGTGGTTCATTGAGTGCTTACTGTGTGTCAGGCTCTCAGGGTGTATGAACGTGAAGGAGACAGCATTGTTGCCTTGAAATCTCAAGTCTACTTGTCAGTAGGCGGAAAAGAAATTACAGTGTACCACTTTCAATTTCCAAAAACAGGCAGATGTTTCATGTGATTCAGTGTGCTCCGTGGAAGAGGCAAGGTAGGGAAGCAACGACAGCTCTGTAGCTCAGGGTATCCAGAAGTAACAAGTCCTTCCCGTCCTCCAGGAGCTTTATGGGAATCTGAACAGTCACCACTGGAGGGAGAAGTTGGAGTTATTCCCATTCTGAAGTGACTGAGCAAACCGAGATTTAGAAAGAGCAAGTATGGGACTTCGCTTGTGGTCCAATGATTGGGAATCCACCTTGCAACGCAGAGGACGTGGGCTTGATCGCTGGTTGCAGATCTAGGCTCCCACGAGCCATGGGGCAAGTAAGCCCAAGTGTGGCAAGAACTGAACCTGTATGCTCTGGAGCTACGAGGCCTAGCTCCACTGAGCCTACTTGGGTGCATGCGCCATTAGTCAAGAGACCTTGCACCCCAGCAAGGATCCTGCCTGTTACAACTAAGTCCAGGCACAGCCAAATAAATAAATAAATATTAAAAAATAAAAGAAAGAAAGAACAGAAACAGCAAGTATGCCATCAGTGCCAGGGCCAGAGTTCCACACAGGTCTGACTCCAAAGCATTGGTCTCTCAGGTTTATTTGATTCCCAATCCCATTACATGTCAAATGAGAGGAAGGACATGCTCTCTCCTTCCATCATTTTGCAGTTACTCTGAACTCTTATGAAATGACCTCATTTTTTAAAATTTTATTGAAGTATAATTGACTTACAATGTCATCTTAATTTCACTTTGTACTGCAGGGTGGTTCAGTTATGCATCTATATCTATTGTTTTTCAGTTTTTTTCCCTTATAGGTTATTATAGACTATTGAGCAGAGTTCCCTGTACACTATAGTAGGTCCTTGTGGATTATCTGTTCTAACCGTGATTTATCCCTCCCTCACTTCCCTTGTAATCATATTTGTCTCTGTCTCTGAGTCTGTTTCTGTTTTGCAATGTGACTCGAGTTTAAATAGCACATATGCTGCTGCTGCTAAGTCACTTCAGTCGTGTCCGACTCTGTGTGACCCCATAGACGGCAGACCACCAGGCTCCCCTGTCCCTGGGATTCTCCAGGCAAGAACACTGGAGTGGGTTGCCATATCCTTCTCCAATGTGTGAAAGTGAAAAGTGAAAGTGAAGTCGCTCAGTCATGTCTGACTCGTAGCGACCCCATGGACTGCAGCCTACCAGGCTCCTCCGTTCACGGGATTTTCTAGGCAAGAGTACTGGAGTGGCTTGCCATTGCCTTCTCCGAAACAGCACATATAAATCCTCAAAAATCTGTATGCTACTAAACAATAAGAAGAGTACACTTTGGGGGCAAAATTAGTATTTCGCTTGTGGAAAAGAACCCTAGGTAGAGGTTAATTTTATTTTTGGTTGGTTAGAGGAGGAATAATTCACAGTACCAACTGGGGTAAAAAAATTCAGAGGCCTCACAATGTAGAGGAAGATTGCTAACAATAGCAAATGAATGGATCAATTGTGAATCCATTTCAGAGAGCTTGCTCGTGGAGAATATTGATATCTAACTCAGTCATTCCTCGCATGAAATAAACAGACACCTCATCTCTCTGCAAGAAAAACCACACACAGGAGCTGGGGGTAATGTTTCTAAACAATTAATTGGATGATTATCAAGGCTTAATGGATTGCCTCAGCATATTCACACAAAATCATCAAGATTTGGGCTAGCCATTTCCTTTTAGCTGTCATCAGAATATATGGCCGGATGTACAAGTTCTAAATTATTATTACCTTTTACAGAATTCTGTGCACATCATTTACATTATAAATCAGGCCTATTTGAAAGCCATTGAATGGATCTCTGGTTTTGTTTCAAACAGCAGATATGGTAGACATTGGGGCATACTCAGTTTCCTAAGGACAACAGTAGGGTTATTTAAATTATAAATGAAAACATCAAAACTGTTTGATTATCATATGCATGCAAAATGTTTATCATTCAAGAGTTTATGCCAGAGCTATGAAAAAGACCCTACAATACACATGTCAGAGCAACCTAGCCACTGGGAAAATACAGCTATTTTCTTCATGGGGAAGGAAGGAAGGGAGGGGAATATCATTATGTTTGACTTGCCCTCAGGAATAATCTGTCCTAGATATGGACCCAAAAAAAAGTTGCCAAATGAAATTTTTCTTTCTGTGTGTGTGGGTGCTGTGTGCTCACTTGTGTCCAACTCTTTGTGACCCCAAGGACTGTAGCCCATCAGGCTCCTCTCTATGGAATTTCCCAGGCTAGAATACTAGATAGGGCAGCCATTCCCTTCTCCAAGGGATCTCTCCAACCCAGGGATTGAACCCGTGTCTCTTGTGTCTCCTGCATTGGCAGGCACATTCTTTACCACTGAGACACCTGAGAAGTTATGGGAAGCTACAAACTTTTATATAGGGGAGATTATAATTCAGTGGGAGTTTACTGATTACTCAGTATGTATAGATATTTCACACACATTCCCTCTTTAATCCTTAAGGCATGCCCTTGAACTGGGAGGTCCCCTGGTCCCATCACTTCATGGGAAATAGATGGGGAAACAGTGGAAACAGTGTCAGACTTTATTTTTTGGGGCTCCAAAATCACCGATTGCAGCCATGAAATTAAAAGATGCTTACTCTTTGGAAGGAAAGTTATGACCAACCTAGATAGTGTATTAAAAAGCAGAGACATTACTTTGCCCACCAAGGTCCGTCTAGTCAAGGCTATGGTTTTTCCAGTGGTCATGTATGGACGTGAAGAAAGCTGATCGCCGAAGAATTGATGCTTTTGGACTGTGGTGCTGGAGAAGACTCTTGAGAGTCCCTTAGACTGCAAGGAGATCCAAACAGTCCATTCCAAAGGAGATCAATCCTGGCTGTTCATTGGAAGGACTGATGCTAAAGCTGAAACTCCAATAGTTTGGCCACCTCATGTGACGAGTTGACTCACTGGAAAAGACCCTGATGCTGGGAGGGATTGGGGGCAGGAGGAGAAGGGGACGACAGAGGATGAGCTGGCTGGATGGCATCACCGACTCAATGGACATGAGTTTGGGTAAACTCTGGGAGTTGGTGATAGACAGAGAGGCCTGGTGTGCTGTGATTCATGGGGTCGCAAAGAGTCAGAGATGACTGAGTGACTCATCTGAACTGAAATGAACCTGCAGGCAGAGGCAATAGTTGCTCAAATTCATGGGGCATACATACATCAGGTCATATCACAATTTGATGGGCAGAGGCATAATCGGAACTGGAGTCTTTTGATTTTAATCTCTTTTCCTTCACAATCATTGTGTCTCTTACTGTGAATCCAACTCATTGTTTGAAAAGGTGATGCAAACTAATGGAAGGAAGCTGTGAGGTTTTCTCTTGTGAAAATAAAAAAATGGGAAACTCATTTTCTTTCAAGGTTAGACTTTGCCATGCGGGCACTTTCCTTTGTAGTCTCCAAATGCAGGGCCTCAACTATCCAAATGTACATGTCAGCAGGAAGTTCAACTTACCTCTTTCAAAGGCCTTCACAGCTCCCTGTTCTTACCAGTGTAAGATGTACGTGTAAAGGATGATGCAGCTCACCCTGCTGGTCTGGCATTTAGGCACAGACTGTGTGGCCACTGCTAGTACTGGGGACAGGTTGGGGGAAGTGCAAAGCAGCAGACCTCTTGGATACAAACCAACACCCTGTTCTCACCATAGGGCTTAGTCAGAGAGAACCACACCCTGGACTTATATAAAATCAAAGGGTATAGTTGGTAAAGAATCTGCTTTCAGTGCAGGAGACCTGGGTTCGATTCCTGGGTTGGGAAGATCCTCTGGAGAAGGGAATGGCAACCCACTCCAGTACTCTTGCCTGGAGAATCTCATGGACAGAGGAGCCTGTCAGGCTACAGTCCGTGGGGTCTCAAGAGTCGACACGACTTAGCGACTAAACCACCACCACCAGCCCTTTTAATCCCCTTTCCTGGGTTTTCAGGGATGTATTCTGAATGCGATAGCGTGTCCTCAAACAGGAGGCTCACACTGTTGCCAGTTTTCAGTGTAGGTTCCCACCTCTGTGGAGGGGTCCTTCGATGGTGATTGGTCTTCTTTTGTGTTACCGTTTCATTTGAAGGTTACAGCTCATCTAAATCATACAGGCACATTACCCCCAAATATAGGTCAGAACAGATTCCAATGTCTGCTCCATTCTGTATCCTTTCTCATGCTGATTGACTTGGTGAAGGAGCGAGATCATTGATCTTTCAGCTCTCCTGGTAGTAAGTAATTATGTTGATCTTTTAAGGAATCAAGAGAGTTTGACATAAGAGAAAAGGGATATAAATAAAATAGAAATTGAATAAACACTCTGTGACATAAACCTTGAAGCAGAACTATAACTTATTTCATGATTGTTTTGTTTTAATAATACCAATTTATTTAGTCTGTCCACCAATCTATCTAGACTTATAAAGTTCTAGAATCAAAGATAGCAAAATAGTAATGAACACCTCTAGGGCACACCTATGGCGTTTATTCCCCACTAATGGAACCAGAAATCCCAAGACGTGGTTGATTCTTGGTTCAGAGAGAAAATATACTAAATGAAGCTTAGCATTTTGTTGTAATAGAAAGCTAGAAATTATCAACCAATCTTAGTTCTTCCATTGTCTGTAAGTCTGAGTTAATTTTCACATGTGTTATGAAGTAGGGGAATGACAATTTTTTTTTTTTTTTTGGAGTGAGGATATCCAATTGTTGTAGCACCATTTGTTTAAAAAGCATTTTACCTCACTGAATTATCTTTGAAAATTAATTGGTTATTAATTTCATGGTTTATTTCTGGACCCTCAGTTCTTCTATTCAGTTAGTCTGTATGTCTATTCTTATGTCAGTACCACACATTCTTTTTTTTTTTTTTGCCATTTTATTTTTTAATTGAAGGATAATTGCTTTACAGAACTTTGTGGTTTTCTGTCAAACATCAACAAGAATCAGCCATAGGTACACCCATATCCCCGCCCTCCCCATCCCACCGCCCTCCCCATCCCACCCCTCTAGGTTGTTACAGAGCCCCTGTTTGAGTTCCCCGAGTCATACAGCAAATTCCCATTGGCTGTCTGTCTTACATATAGTTTTGTATGTTTCCATGTTACTCTCTCCATACAGCTCCCCCTCTCTCCCCCTCACACTCTCCCCCATGCCCATAGGTCTGTTCTCTATGTCTGCGTCTGCTTTTCAGCCCTGGATTCACCAGTACCATCTTTCTAGATGCCACATACATGTGTCATATATGATATTTATCTTTCTCTTCCTGACTCACTTCACTCTGTATAACAGGCTCTAGGTTCATCCGCCTCATTAGAACTGACTCAAATGAGTTCCTTTTTGTGGCGGAGTAGTATTCCATTGTATATATGTACTGCAGCTTCTTTATCCATTCATCTGTCCATGGACATCTAGGTTGCTTCCATGTTCTAGCTATTGGAAACACTGCTGCAATGAACTTTGAGGCACATGTGTCTTTTTCCGTTTTGGTTTCCTCAGGGTATATGCCTACGAGTGGGATTTCTGGGTCATATGGTGGTTTTATTCCTGTTTTTTTTTTAAGGAATCTCCATACTATCTTCTATGGTGGCTGTATCAATTTACATTCCCGCCAGCAGTGCGAGAGTGTTCCCTTTTCTCCATGCCCTCTCCATCATTTATTTTTTGTAGACTTTTGATGATGGGTATTCTGACTGGTGTGAGGTGGTATCTCATCGTACTTTTGATTTGCATTTCTCTAATAGTGAACAACGTTGAGCATCTTTTCATGTGTTTATTAGCCATCTGTATGTCTTCCTTGGGGAAATGTCTGTTTAGGTCTTTTTCCCAATTTCTGATTGTGTTGATAAGTTTTGAAATCAGAAAGTGTGAGTCCTACATCTTGTTTTTCTTTACCAATACTGTTTTGTTATTCTGCTTTTCCATATGAAATATCCATGTGCACTATTTGAACCAATTTATTACATTATTTAAAACATTATAAGTTACATCATACACATACTTACTGACTTTGAATTCATCTAAACTTACTTTAAAATAAAAAAAGAAAAGAGAAAGAAGAGAGATTCCCACCACTCCATTTAGTGCTGCTGTGTGCTGAGTGCTGAGATGAGAGACAAGGACTTGAGAACCCAGCTGCTATTCTCAAAGTTTGGGCATTTTACCAAGATAGGTGTCTCTAATGTTTAAGGTTGTATGATATATTTTCAGGATTAATGCTAAGATGTAAAATCTGTGCAACTTACTTTAGAACCTAATTCATACTATCTAGCAACTCTTCCATGAACTTCTTAAGGACAAAGGCTGTATCATCAATGCCACATATAGTTTCTGATAGTATTTTATAGAGTTGTGGGTACCTGATTAGTCAAGGCTATGGTTTTTCCCGTGGTCATGTATGGATGTGAGAGTTGGACTGTGAAGAAAGCTGATCGCCGAAGAATTGATGCTTTTGAACTGTGGTGCTGGAGAAGTCTCTTGAGAGTACCTTGAACTGCAAGGAGATCCAACCAGTCCATTCTAGAGGAGATCAGTCCTGGATGTTCATTGGAAGGACTGATGCTGAGGCTGAAACTCCATTACTTTGGCCACCTCATGCGAAGAGTTGACTCATTGGAAAAGACTCTGATGCTGGGAGGGATTGGGGGCGGGAGGAGAAGGGGACGACAGAGGATGAAATGGCTGGATGGCATCACTGACTTGATGCACATGAGTTTGAGTGAATCCCGGGAGAAGGTGATGGACAGGGAGGCCTGGCGTGCTGCGATCCATGGGATCGCAGAGTCGGACACGACTGAGCGACTGAACTGAATTGAACTGAACTGATTAGTCTTCTGCTTCTGCTCTACTGCTATTTATACAAGGTTAGTGCTCTGAGATCAGTCCAGGTTGCTGGAGCCCACTGTTCCATAGAGATATCTTAACTGGCCAAGAAGAATCTCAGTTGAAGTCCATGAAGTCAACAAAAGAAATAATGAGAAAAAGAGTGGATTAAATTATCAGTTATGCCAGTGGGAATCCTCAGGACAATACTGGAAACACAGGAAGGGGTAGGTGTTGGTTTTCTGACAGTCTAGGAGTTGGTTTCCTAGGTGGCTAGTTTAACGCATATTCCAGGACACATAATTTTGCTCCAAGCCATGAAGGCACCTGGAATTATATTCTTTCTTAGTAAAAACACAAAGTAGATTTAAAAATAATTTTTCAAAACTTTTTTATGCTATAAGTGATTTTCTTAAAGATTTTTAATATGGGCCATTTTAAAAGTCTTCATTGAATTTGTTATAATATTGCTTCTGTTTTATGTTTTGTTTTTTTGTCTGGTGGGCTTGTGGGTTCTTAGCTCCCTGACCAGGGATTGAACCTGCACCCCTTGCATTGAAAGGTGAAGTCTCAACCACTGGACCTCCAGGGAAGACTTCCACGGCTGATGTTTATCTGAAGAGTGATACAGTGGTGTGTCTGCCCCCTCTCAACAGTAGCCTTAGGCTTGTTGCTCATGCTTGGAATCCTGGAATGGTAACTTTAGAATGATCTTGGACAAACCTCCTCAAACTTAAAAATCTCTTGCAAGATAGCATCCAGCCTGTGCTTGACTACTTTTGTTAATGAGGAACTCATTAACTACCCAAACCATTCATTTCACTTTTGAAGGGCTTGAAACAATGAGCAAAAATATACCTCAATGCAGCTATAAATCACTGGATTATTTCTGCCCTCTAGACACATCTTCCAGATATTTAAAATAGCCATCATCTTCTTCCAGGGTCTCACTTTTATCCTAACTAAATGTCACTATTTTATCCAAGCATTTGTTAATTTTTTGAAACAAAATTTAGCCCCTTTTAAACTGAAACCCAAATTACATCTATTCTCCTAAAAAATAGGAACACCCTATTCACACAATTAATGATGCTAAAATTTTTTATCAAAGCAAGAGTCAGATCTTCGGACAAATTCAAGCAAGTCATCCTCATTCCTTGTTCATACACTGCATAAGTGCCTCATTGATTTCATTTTCTGATGTGACAAAATATAATCTGCTTACTTAAACTTCACAGAGTAAGAAGAACTGATAGTACACCCAGATTTGCAGAACCAGGAAGGGGGAATCCTGGCTTCTGGAGCTTCATTCCTCACAGGGAGCAGAAAGCTATACTTTCACTTAAACTATGTTCCCAAATGTGGGGTAATTCCTCCAGTCCCACCCCAACCTTGGACAGAAAAGTGATGGATCTCAGAGATGTACAATCCTGCACTAGGTAGGTTAGAAGAAAGGCTGGGCCCATAAACTCTATTCTTCATTAACCACTTCTTTTGTTATGTTTCAGCCCATTTAACCTTCTAGTGTGTATGAACATTGTAGTCAAACGATTTCAAGAGCTAAAGCAACATAACAATTATAGAGCTAAATCTTGGCAAAGCAGCTCAAGAGCTCAGCAACTCCATTAAAATTTTAAAGGAGTTAATCCTCTGGGAAGTGTTCCTATTAATTAAACAAATGTGAAAGAAAACAGGTTTTACATTTATTCTTTGCAAGGAGAAGGTGGGCCATGGTCTGAATGCAAAGGAGCTGGGTGTCACAGGTCAATGCATCACTTCCTCAAGCACTCAAAGGGTGATGATTTCAGGTCATTTGTCTGCAAAGCAATGGGGTCTGATTTTTGTTTGGTATTTCCCAGAGAAAAGAGATTTTCAGGTCAGAAAATGTTTGTAAAAGTCCATGGGGATTGAACTCATACAGATCCACAATGTAGCTTAGGAGACAAGAGGCCAAGCCTCATTTGGTATTGAGCTCATTATCAATGGATTAGAAACTGGAAAGTTGTCTGGTGGAGTAGATCAGTGGCCACAGCAAAATGAGAGACTTTGGGTCTCCTACTCCCTTCCCCCACTACAGCTATCCCATCTGAGAATATGAATGCTGTGCATTTGACTTGGGCATGTATAGAGTAATTGAGGGTGTGTACAGTGGAGAGATCTGGCTACCCAGATTCCTATAAATACCTGAAAACAGAATGCATTTGCCAAGGTGCACCAGGCACAGATCAGATCCTGTGTGGACCTCAGAGAGGTGCAAAGCAGAGCTACCAGGTAACAGTGGATCAGAGACTTGAGATAGCGAAGTCTGGGGGTTATCTATGCTGGAAGGAACAAAGATGACAGTCCTACACAGGCAGATTGTCTTTCCTCTAGTGCTCTTCTGAGTCAAGTTGGCGGTGGGAGGGGAGGGAGTGGGGCATGTATATTTCCAGTATAAGGTTGATGAGTACAAATCTCCCATCCAAGTACTAACCAGGCCTGACCCTACTTAGCTTCCAAGATCAGATGAGATTGGGCGTGTTCAGGGTAGTATGGCCGTAGACGATGAGTACAAATCTGAAAAGCAATTTGGGAACTTAAATTAGTTATATCAGCTATATTGAGAGTAAAGTTTTCTGTTTCTGGATTTGCTGGTCAAGGAAGGCTTAAGTAGCTCTGTCAAACCAATGCATTTTATTTATTTTCTTAATATATATATATTTTATTGAAATATAGTTGACTTGCAATATTTCAGGTGCACTGCAAGATGATTCAGTTATACATTTACACATATATTATTTTTGAGATTATTTTCCATTATAGGTTATTATAAGACATTGACTGTAGTTCCCTGTGCTATACATTAAACATTTGTTGCTTGTTGCATATCCATTTTTTTAAATTAGAGGTCTAGCAATCTATTCATACTAAGTCACACAAGTGGAAACAAAATGTCATAAATTTTTTGGTTAGGCAAAAATTCATGAGTTTTCTAAAATATATATATTATATACACTATGTATATGTGTATAAAGCTTTTCTACTATGCTTGATAAAGGCTTGAGAAAGAACATCAAAAGAAAAGATGATATGGAGAAATTGGAAAACAAACTAAATGAAATGGGAGCACTGAATATGAAATAGAAAAAGTGAAACTAATTAAAAGTAAAAGATCATCATAATAGTTTGGTTATTTTTAAACATGGCTGCTCATTAGAAACATATCTGGAGAAAAAACAATACTTGGGAATTTGTATTTTTCAAAAAATTTCAAGATAATTATGATATGCATCTGTTTTAAAAAACGACTAGAGGTTTTTCTATTAAACGGTAGTTTTGGTGATATAGACTTATTTTTCTGTTAACCAATTATGATACAGTGTTATTAAGTGAGTAATAGTTACAGTTGGGAAGATCCCCTTGAGAAGGAAATGGCAACCCATTCCAATATTCTTGCCTGGAGGATTCCATGGACAGAGGAGCTTGGTGGGCCACAGTCCATGGGGTCGCAGAGTCAGACATGACTGAGCAACTAACACTTTCACTTTTGATCACAATAGTAAAAGATGTTTATCAGTTTTCACAATCAACAGCCAGAGAGGGGGAAAAAGATAATTACAATTGCAAGCCATAATGGGAACATGATGAATCTAACAATATAAAATAATTACATACAATTTAGAGGGGTCAAGCAGAGTGATGTGGTAAGTAGAAGTGCAATCATGCACATGTTTTCATCCACCCAGCCAGTCTATATCTTTTGGTTGGTGCATTTAATTCATTTACATTTAAGGTAATTGTTGATATGCATGACCCTATTACCATTTTAACTGTTTTGGGTTTATTTTGTGTAGGTCCTTTCCTTCTTTTGTGTTTCCTGCCTAGGGAAGTTCCTTTAGCACTTGTTTTAAAGCTGGTTTGATGGTGTTAAATTCTCTTTTGCTTGTCTGGGAAGCTTTTGATTTCTCCAATAAATCTGAATGAGAGTCTTGCTGGGTAGAGTATTCTTGCTTGTAGTTTTTTCCCTTTCACAACTTTAAATATATCATGCCATTCCCTTCTGGCTTGTAGAGTTTCTGTTAGGAAATCAGCTGATAACCTGATGGGAGTTCCCTTGTATGTTTTTGTCATTTTTTCTTTGTTGCTTTTAATATTTTATCTCTGTCTTTAATTTTTTTTGTCAGCTTGATTACTGTGTGTCTTGGTGTGTTCCTCCTTGGATTTATCTTGCCTGGGACTCTCTGGGCTTCCTGGATTTGACTGAATATTTCCTTCTCCATGTTCAGGACGTTTTCATCTATTATCTCTGCAAATATTTTCTCAGGTCCTTTCTCTCTTTCTTCTCCTTCTAGGACCCCTGTAATACAAATGTTGGTGTGTTTAATGTCCCAGAGGTCTCTTTGGAGAAGTTAATGGCAACCCACTCCAGTATTCATGCCTGGAAAATTCCATGGACAGAGGAATCTGGCAGGCTATGGTCCATGGGGTTCCAAAGAGACATGGCTGAGCGTCTGAGCATCAGTGGTCTCTTAGGCTGTCGTCATTTTCTCTTCATTCTTTTTTTTGTATATTCTGTTCTGCAACAGTGATTTCCACCATTCTGTCCTCCAGGTCATTTATCCATTCTTCCCCCTTAGTTATTCTGCTATTGATTCCTTCTAGTCTATTATTCATCGCTGTTTGTTTGTTATTTAGTTCTTTGGTAAACATTTCTTGCATCTTCTCCATTGTTTCCCCAAGAATCTGGATCATCTTCACTATCATTATTCTGAATTCTTTTTCTGGAAGGTTACCCATCTCC
Organism: Moschus berezovskii; assembly: GCF_049115385.1. Classification (NCBI taxonomy): domain Eukaryota; kingdom Metazoa; phylum Chordata; class Mammalia; order Artiodactyla; family Moschidae; genus Moschus; species Moschus berezovskii. Next base: position 52,912,018 of record NC_142483.1, on the reverse strand, counting down.
ACTTCATTTAATTATTTTTCTAGGGTTTTATCTCATCCCTTCATCTGTGAAATTTTGCTTCTTCATCCTGATTAACTTTCTGTAATATGGTTTTATTATAGCTACTGTGGTATTGTGGCTCTTCTTGCTTCTTCTGTCTACACTCTGTTGGAGGAGGCTAAGAGGCTTGTGTACGCTTCCTGATGAGAGGGACTGGTGGTGGGAAAAACTGGGTCTTTCTCTAATGGGCAGGGCCATTGCTCAGCAAGGAAGGGCCTTGCTCAGTAAAGCTTTAATCCAATTATCTGCGGATAGGTGGGGATGCTGCTCCCTTTGTTTTAGTTTTTTGGCTTGAGGTGACCCAGCCCTGGGTTAATGGCGAGCTCAAAGAGGGCTCAAAGGTGGACCTTTCAGGACCAGCTGCTCCAGTGCCCTGGTCTCTGTGGTGAGCCCCTCCTGACCCATGCCTCCACAGGAGACCCTCCAACACTAGCAGGTAGTTTTAGTTCAGTCTGCTGTGGGGTCACTGCTTTTTTCTTCTGGGTCTTTTCATGAACAAGGTTTTGTTTGTGTCCTCCAAGACTGGAGTCTCTGTTTCCCCCAGTCCTGTCTAGGTCCTATAATCAAATCCTGCTGGCTTGAAGGTCATATTCTCTGGGGATTCCCAGTCCCTTTGTCAGATCCCCAGGCTGGGAAGCCTGATGTGGGGTCAATCTTCACAACAGTGGGAGAACTACTTTGGTATTATTGTTCTCCAGTTTGTAGGTAACCCACCTGGCAGGTATGGGATTTGATTTTATTGTGATTGTGGCCCTCCTCCAATCTCACTGTGGCTTCTTCTTTGTCTTTGGAGGTGCGGTATCTTATTTTGTTGGGTTCCTGAATCGTCTTGTTCATGGTTATTCAACAGTTAGTTGCAATTTTGGTGCTCTTTCTGGAGGAAATGAGCATACATCCTTTTTCCACAATCTTGAACCAGAACAACTCCAAAACTGGTACATTTTAGAGCGTCTTGAAATTGTAGAGAGATTTCAAGAGACAAAGCTTCAGAAGAGAAATGGTCTATTTCTCTATTTACCACTGGTGTCTAGAGAGAGGAAATGTGTGTTCTACCAGTTGTAATATCAACGTTAGACGACCAAATGAAGAGGAACTGTTAATAAAAGAGAAAAATTGATGGAAAGTGTTTCAGTTTAGGTTCCATAAAAATAGCCTGAAGTGGGGATTCTTATAAAATTAATTTATTGAGGTAGTGATTTCAGGTGAAACTTATAAGCAAATGAGGGAAACAGGATGTGGCCAGGAGGAAGCTGGGCAAAGATGCAGGTATGACTGATGTGTAGCTCAACCCATCACAGAGTATAGCCCATCACAGAGCTGGTTCACACTGAGGCAGGGATGCTGGCTTTGTGTTCCTCTGCATTACTTGTCATTGACTGGTAAGACATAAAAGCTTTGGGAGAAAGTTCAGTACTTGCATGGTCACAAGGAGAGAAAGCAGAATGGTATTTTGGAAAATAAGTGTGTGTATAGTGGAGAGAAGAGAATTCTAGATTGAACTAACATTAAGAAAGAGACAACTGCCTGTCAATTGCTTTCTGTTGCCATTGCCACATTTTAGGGGAGGGAAAATTGAGGCTGGGGTAAGTTGCATAATATTGGTAAAGAATCCGCCTGCAACGCAGGAGACCCTGGTTTGATTCCTGGGTTGGGAAGATCCACTGGAGAAGGGAAAGGCTCCCCACTCCAGTATTCTGGCCTAGAGAATTCCATGGACTGTGTAGTCCATGGGGTCACAAAGAGTCGGACATGACTGAGCGACTTTCACTTTCACTTCTCTTTCATACTCAAGAGTGGTGGAGTAAGACAGTGATGCTGGGTGCTTGCCCTGACCCTTCCCACTCCCCCTTCCCCAGGCTCCTTGCTCTCTGCCCCATCAAAGGAACAGTAAGAACACCTGAGCAGTTAGAGGGCTACCTGTGTGAATTAAAGGTAAAGGGGGTAATCTGGATCTATAGGGAGAAGGGAGACCTAAGGACAATTGGCAGAAATGAGTGCAGAAAGAGGCTGCAGGAGAGGGGCTGTGTGTGCCAAGGAGGCCTCTTAACAGAGGTGGAACTCACTTCTGAACTTCTGAATTATCATGTTGATATCTGTACTTTTGTAAACAAAGAGCTTTGTGTAACCTAACTCTGGAAGATTGACCAGAATCCCCAAACCCATTCTTCTTTATTTTATTTTATTTTATTTTTTTGAACAGAGGAAAATTTATGCGTCGAACCTGGACTGGTCACTTATGATAATATACATGCTACAATTCCATTCTCTCCAATCATTCCACCTTCACCCTCTCCCACAGAGTCCCAAAGACTGTTCTAAATGCCTATGTCTCTTTTGCAGTCTCTTATACAGGGTTCAGTTTACCATTTTTCTAAATTCCATATATATGCGTTAATATACGGTATTGATGTTCTTCTTTCTGGCTTACTTCACTCTGTATAATTGGCTCCAATTTCATCCACCTCATTAAAACTGATTCAAATGCATTCTTTTTGATGGCTGAGAAATACCCATTCTTCTTTAAAAAAAAAAAAACAGTAACAGTAAAAATATAAAATATGGCCTAGCAAAATTTTTGTGTGTGGCTGACTTAGAGATATCCTTTAATCCTCATAGTTACTCTGCAGACTAATACTATGCCTCCACTGAGAGCCACCCTCAAAGCTCTGTCTTTGATGTTCTCGAACTCTCAAGTGCAGAGTAAATGATTCTCCACGTGGCCGGGGGAGATGTGCCTGAGAGAAGTGCTTTCCTCATGCACTATCTAAAACTGGACCCTTAACCTTTCCAGCAGTGCATTCTATACAAGAGAGATTCCCTGTGACATTTATTAGTGTTCTGGTGGGGCAGGGGAGGGACAAGGTAATCATGTGGTTCAGTAAGTTTGGGAGAAAAATAATTAAATTTAACTGGTTTCTCTGACATGGTTGCTAAATGGGATTTAATTGCACATCCAGATATGCTCTATGCATGAATATCCAGCAGAGAAACCTGGAGTTCAGGGTTTCCCGAATATACTTGCAAACAGAACTGTTTTATAAAGATTTTTGATAGAGTTAATATTCAGCTAAACCACGACCCTGAGACCTCTCTTCAGAGGTGACCGCTATGCTCCCTGCTCTTGGATTTAGAATTTTGATACTCTATTAAGTGAACATTTCACTGGGTAAGGGCAGCACCTTCAGCTGGTATTATTCACGTAGGCCATTAAACACATATATTGAATTGAGTCCTTGAGAGGAAGTTTTGTTCAGGGTAGTAGGCAGCCCAGGGGCCAAGGGATGGGAGGCCCTAAGATGGCCAGTGAAGAAGACTGCATATACCTGTTCTCATTGCTCAGGGCTCTGAGAACAGAAAAAACCTTTGAGTTGCAAGCATCTCAATTCCATTTTTTGACATGATGAGAAATCACAGAACACTGAATCGACACTCTTTCCTTCAGCTTTAAAAATCAAATTAAAACAAAGACATTAGAGTGGGTTATCAGACTAGTTCTCTGTTTCAGCCTCTGCCCCATGGTATTAGGAAGTGAGTTGATTCTATACATTTGAATGAAGCAGAAGATCTTACTGGTTCCTGTCAGGCAGCAGGGAAACCCAAACACTGTTTCCAGGGGAAAGATCTAATGGCTGACATCAAATGATGGGATTGCAAAGCAATGACTGGTTGCTAATACTCCTGGGAAGCATTATGGGATAGAGAGTGGTCTACATAGTGGGAAGATTCAAGCACAAAAGGCCTTCTGCAAAAAGTAGGTTATAGAAGCTCTATCTAAAATCTCTTGCTATCTGGAGTACATAAGCATAGCAAAGCCTTTCTAATATATATTTATTGTACAGATTAAGAAATAGCCTTCATTCAGGCTGTGTGTGAGATGCCCAGGGCCTCCCGAGGGGAGGGTGAGCCCCTGTGCATTCCTTTGCTGTCAGTATTGTACAATGCTATGTGGATTCTTAGCCACTGCTTAGTTTCAACCAAACCAACACTCATGAAATAGACAACTGACTTTATAAGATTTCTACAGAGGAAAGTATAGATTAGAGAAGATTCTTATTTCAGAGATTTTTTTTTCCTTTCATATTCCCTTTTATTTTGTTCAGTTGCTCAGTCGTGTTCAACTCTTTGCAACCCCGTGGACTGAAGCATGCCAGGCTTCCCTGTCCTTCACAGTCTCCCAGAGCTTGCTCAAACTGATATCCATTTAGTCAGTGATGCCATCTAACCATCTCATCTTCTGTTGTACCATTCTCTTCCTGCCTTCAATCTTTCCAGGTATCAGGGTCTTTTGTAATAAGTCGGCTCTTTGCATCAGGTGGCCAAAGTATTGGAGCTTCAGTTTTAGCATCAGTCCTTATAATGAATATTCAGGATTGATTTCCTTTAGGATTGACTGGTTTGATCTCCTTGCAGTCCAAGGGACTCTCAAGGGTCTTCTCCAACACCACAGTTCAAAAGCATCAATTCTTCAGTGCTCAGCCTCTGTAAGGTCCAACTCTCACATCCATACATGACTACTCTCATCCACTTATTTTTCAACTGGAAATTTGAACTTCTTCATCTCCTTCATCTATTTATTTCCTCTCCACCCTCCTCCCCTCTAGCAACCACCTGTTTGCTCTTTGGATCTATAACCCTGTTTCTGTTTTGTTACATTTAACAAAACATTTGTTTTGTTTTTAGATTCCACATACAAGTGAAATCATACAGTGTTTGTTTTACTCTGTCTGACTTATTTTACTTAGCACATAACCCTCTAGATACAACCCTGTTGTCACAAATGGCAATACGTCGTTTCTTTTTTATGGCTGAGTAATATGGTATTGTATTCAAATACCACATCTTCTTTATTCATTCATCTGTTGATAGGCATTTAGTTTGCTCCCATGTTAATAATGCTGCAGTGAACATAGTGGTGCATGTATTTTTTTCTAGTGAGTGTTTTCATTTTCTTTGGATAAATGCCAAAGAAGTAGAATTGCTGGATCATATGGTAGTTCTCTTTTTAATTTTTTGAGGACTCTCCATGCTGTTATCCATAGTGTCTGCATCAGTTTACATTCCTGCCAACAGTGCACGTGCTGTGCTGCACTTAGTCGCTCAGTCTTGTCTGACTCTTTGTGACCCCGTGGACTGTAGCCCACCAGGCTCCTCTGTCCATGGGATTCTCCATGTAATAATACAGGAGTGGTTTGCCATGCCCTTCTCCAGGGGATCTTCCCAACCCAGGGATCGACCCCAGATTTCTTACATTGCAGGTGCATTCTTTACTATCTGAGCCACGAGGGAAGCCCAACAGTGGATGAGGGTTCCTTTTATTCTACATCCTTGCCAACACTTACTTTCTTTCTGATCATAGCCATATAGGTGTGAGGTTCATATATTGAGTGTGGAGATTATTTATTAGAAATATTTCGACCTAAAACAAATAGACTGCTAATTTTTCTCCAGCAAAAGTAGGTTTACTTGGGATCAACCAAGAATTGCACTTCAGGGTCTGCAACAGGCAAACCACCTTGCAAATCTTCTGCAAAATGAAAAGGAGAACTCTTTTATAGAGGGAAAAAGGAAATTGGGAGGCCTTTAGTAAACAGAAGCCATGGTTTTTTATTGGCTGATTTGTGACAGTGTCTCATTGACTGAGTTCTTGCTGCGAAAGAAAAGGACATCTTTCTTCTTCCTTTTGGGCTCTTTACTAGTTGTCAGGCATGAGAGCTTCTGGTCTCCCAACTCTGTTTAGTTAAGGCTTCTGTTTAATACTTTTTTATTGGGTGAACACTCTGAAAAAATTCAAAATTACTGGTAGAGCAGAGAAACCATTCGTTTTAGAGTTAGATATGTGTTTGAACCAGACCCTGTATCTTTGTTAGATGGATGAACAGAACTAGGTACAGAGCATTGGTGAAACTCAGTTTTCTCATCTGTAAAATAGGTACAGTAGTCTCAGAGATTAAAGGAGAGAGTTTTAAGGCATCTAGCTTCATTTGTGGCATAATTTGCGTGCAAAGAATGTATTAGCTTTCTTAATTTTCCTGTTTAGTCAGTCCTGTTTTGAATTTTATAACATGTTTCTCTAATCCAGTATTAGGAAGGTGATTTTAAAATAAATCCCAGAAAGGTGTTTGTAATTTTCTTTAATTTTTTCTTATTTCATTTGAAACCAGAATGGAGGCTGGCAGTCATCATGAAATGCATCTTTCATACTGGAGTTAGGCATAGAGAAAAGGGTTTTTGTCCTTGAAGATATTTGTAGTTGCTAGTAGACAGTTGGGCTTCCCTTGTGGCTCAGCTGGTAAAGAATCTGCCTGCAATGTGGAAGGCCTGGTTTTGATCCCTGGGTTGGGAAGATCTCCTGGAGAAGGGAAAGGCTACCCCCTCCAGTATTCTGGCCTGGAGAATTCCATAGATTCTACAGTACATGGGGTTGCAAGGAGCCGGACACAACTGAGTGACTTTCACTTTCACTTTTCACTTTCAGTAGACAGTTGCTATCCCTGCCACATTGTTATTTACTAATACATGCATAACATTTACAGAATGTTAGAAACCTGTAGAAATACATTGTTTAAAAAATTGGGTCTGTGGTCACTGCTTTTTGTGTGATTTATATATTTCTGATATATATTTGGTATTCTTTCAAAGTTCCTGGTTCATAGGTCCCCAAACTCTGGGAATTTCCTATGATAAGAGTGGTAAATATTTCTTTTGTTATGCTAATGAGCAACTTTGGGAAAGCCTTTAGGTAACCAATGGATGTGGCACTGTTACCAGAAACAAGCAAGTGATTAGAGGGATGCCACTTTAGTTCAATCACTAATGGCCAGTGTTTTAATCAGTTGTGCCTCTGTATTGGAGCCTGCATAAAAAGCAATTACAGAGAACTTTCAACCTGGTGAACGTGTGGAGGTCCTGGGTGAGTGGGTCACCTGGAGCGGACATGAAAATTCTGCACCCCTGCCCCATACCCTGCCCAGCTGACCTGGACATCTCTTCCATCTGACTGTTCCTAAGTTATATTCCTTTATAATAAATTGGCAATCTAGTAAGTAAAATATTTCTCTGAGTTCTGTGAGCCTAGGAAATTAATCAAACCCTAGGAGGGGGTCTTGGAAACATCTGATTGATAGTCAGTTGGTCAGAAGCACAGATGTGTTTTGACCCTTAAATCTAGCATGGGTCATTGGCTGCTCCTGTGTGGGTAGGGAGGTAAGGGAGATTTGTGGCTTCCCTGGCCAGGTGTCCCCTATCAACCAGGGAGAATTTTCCAGAGAAAGGAGGTGCTGTGAACCTACCCACCATGAGGTGGATGAATTAACTTTTTTTGGAAAATGCCACATGTCTTATGGCGTGTGCCAGCAACACCATACTATGTCAGATGTTTTGCTGCCAGTGGCAAGCATTCTATTGATAGCCCAGTGCAGCACTGTCCGTTAGAAATATAAAATGGACCATATATGTAGTTTAAAATTTTCTAATAGCTTCATTAAAAAAGTCAAGCATCAGGGTTTCCTGAGTGGCCTATTGGTTAAGATTTCACCTTCTACTACAGGGGGGTGTAGGCTTGATCCCTGGTCTGGGAGCTGGGATCCCACATACTTCTCGGCCAAAATACCAAAACATAAAACAGAAACAATATTTGTAACAAATTCATGAAAGACTTTAAAAATGGTCCACATAAAAAATATTTTATAAAAATTAAGTGAAGCAAAACAGGTAAAGTTAGGGTTAATAATATATTTCATTTTACCTCAATATAGCCAAACATTGCCATGTTGACTTGTAATTGATATAAAATTATTTATGATATTTTATATTCTTATTTTTGTAGTAGGTCTTTGAAATCTGAGGTGATTTTTCATGTGGATAGTGGCTGCCATATTGGATAGCACTGGACCTCAGAGTCTAAATGGGTGGTTGACTTCAAAGGCACCACCTTGTTGTCAGATCCTAATCAAACAACAAATCTTGCTCATATTTTTTCTGTATGGCATACACTTGAGGAAGTAGCAAGAAGACATGGGTGTATCTTTTAGGAGAAGTGGGGAAATAGTGGACTTTGTAGTGAGTAGACTTGGGTTTAAATTCTCATTCTTCCACTTTAATGATCTTGGCTAATGTATTTAACCCCAATATATCTGAATCTGTTTCCTCCAGTGGGAAATGGGATAATGTTTGCATGGTGTGGTTGAGGATTAAAGACTGCCTAGACTGGAAGAGGTGTCAATAAGCCAGTAGTCGGTGTAACCTCATTGTGGTGGCTGAGTGGTTGCCTGACATGGAGAAGAAACAGACACCATTTTCTCCCTCTTCTGCATCTCCCCTGCGCCTCCCCCGTTCTCTTCTGTCCTTCTTATTGCATTCTCAACTGTTCACTTTCTTACCTACAGTACGTCTTTTCATTCACAAATTTGAGTGAAACATTCTTGAAAGTATTGTTTTGAGGCTAATTTCCTTAAAAACAAAGATTCCAAAGCTTAAATCTCCCTTAGAGGTCCCATTCAAGTCTCAGCTATCTTTGGCATGGAGACACTGGTTTGAATGTTTCTTCCCTTCCTACCTCCCTCTCTTCCTTCTTTCCTCCATCTACTGGTTCCTCTCAGTAAGTAAGCTCACAGTTCTCACACTGAAATTCTTCTTGGGTTTGGGGATTTGTTATTTTTGTTTATCAAAACCCTTAAATTCATAGGTTAACCAAAAATAAGTTCAGCTCCACTTACGCTTTTTACCAAAATAAGCCTTGTAAGCATTGGGGAAAAAAACAAATAAACAGAAAAGATCAGTCCTATGACTAATGCATTTGGAAGATTTTTTTTTTCTGTAGTGTATCCCACATTGTCACTACTTAACAGATGGCATTGTGATTGTGTAATTGCTATAATGAATATTATTAATAATGCAACTGCCTATGATCTCAGCCTTCTTTCCTTTATCAACATTGAAAGGGTCCTGTGAAATGTTTCCAGTTGAGTTCACAGACTTCTTTTTAAATTAGTTTATCCACCACATGACTAAACACCCTTGGGAAGAGCAGCAGCTGAAGCTCTGAGTGGTGTACAACCAGTAGCTGTCCTATGTAAACAGAATCTTTTATGTATTTTGCAGATGTGCCCACAGTTCACAGATCCTCTAAAATAATTATTCTCTTGATAGCCCAGAGAAGTGCCATCTCATAGAAATGAAATGTGAACCATATATGTAATTAAAATTTTTTAGTAGCCACATTAAAAAGTACAAAGAAACAGAAAATTAATTTTAATAGTATATTTGATTTAACACAATAAAAATATCTTTTCTCAATACATCTCTAGCCATCTATAACCACCCTAAGTTTCCTCATGAACAAAATGAAAATCTCATGCTGAATGAATTGCAAAAGTCCAGTCCCATGGCACTTGATAGACAGCGTCTCAAGCTCTGAACATGAGATGATCACAGCCAGATTTGGCCTATGCTAATTAAGGTAGTCAGGTTCAGATAGGTCTCAGATCTGGAGTTTGTATAGGAGGGCAGGAAGTCATGCTCGGACAAGGAAAGAGCTACTTAATGATCTTACTTAAAGGTCATTCATTTACTTTTCCAATAACCTAGTGACATTTATCCTAAGTCACTTAAGAAATGTTATAAAATGTCACAGATTTATGGAGCATTGCCACACAGAGGGTTTAGATCCTAAGATTGGTCTGTACAGAACTGTGACTCTGTATTGTTACTGATAATATAATTAGAGGAAACTGTTTGGACTAGAACAGGAGGTTGGTATCAACATTTTGACAGCTCTGTTTTATTCAAGTCACTAATCTTCTGGAGAGCCTATGGATCTCCACACTGATTCATTAGTAGAATCAGAAAATATTGATGTGGCCCATTAAAATACAGTGTAAGATAGGATAGCCCAGAGTTGCCCTCTATGAGTCTTACACTAGAGAATGACACAGATACAAGTCAAAGGATGAATGTAGGGGACAAATTATTGGTGTATTCACCATCTTAATGTTTGCATTACTATAAAATGAAAAGTTAAGCTTTTCAGTGTAGTAAATGAATTATATTACTTCATAGATTAACTTCCTTAAGTACTAGCAATTGTGAAAATGTTAAGGAAATTAAAGAATAGGTTAAGTTGAAAAGGAAAAAATTATTGACCACATGGCCAGTTGTAAAACACAGCTATTAAGGTGGAACCAACCAAATATGGGAGATGAACAAAATTGCAGACCAGTAAATGTGGTGGGCATTTTTTTGTGTGTTGGTCATTCATTATTCACTTTTTTTTTTTTTTCAGGATCACTCTGATTTCCATAGGGAAACTATTTCTTCCTCCATGGCATGTGATCTGTTGGAATTATCAGTCTAGGGCTGTTGCCCTGCTCTTCTCTAGGTAAAAAAACCCATGGCCCAAGCCATGATGATTGGTCTCTTCATCCGAGTTCTCTGAATCCTGAGTAAAAAGATTCAGTGGTAGAAAAATCAGTTGGAACAGATTAATTCTAACAGCATGCCCTGAAGAGACCATCCATCATTTTCTGCTTCCTAGAGCTTCATTCTTGTGCCTTTTTAATCCTACTTTTCTAAGTTCTCCATTGATTAAGAGTTGTAAAGTACCTTTCCAATTAATTCCTTTTTGTGTAAGTTACCTAGAGTTATTTTATTAGCCTGTCATCACAGGAGTAGGGCCAAGTTTGACCTACCACTTATTTTTTTCTGAGTGAACATTTATTAGAAGGCATCTGTGTTCATTAATTAAAATATTACCTACAACTGCTTTAATGATACAACTGCAGAGTTGAATAGTTGTGACAGAAACCATATGACCCTTAAGACTAAAATATTTCTTATCTGGCCTTTTAAGAAAAAGTTTGCTGACTTTAAGCTTATCAAATATCTTAGATTGAGTCCTTTTGTAGGCAGTCTCTAAGACAAGGACTTTGTTGTAAGTAGCTTATTTGTGAGGTGATTCTTAAAAAAGGAGTGAGGAAGTGAGATAGGAGAGGGAAGGAAGCAATAGAATTTCCCTTTGTGTGTGGTGAGCTCAGCTCCAGTGGAGTACATGAGGAGACAGTGTAGAATATACTGCATTTCCCCCATCAATAGGTTGAGGAAGCCAGAGTACTTACATACCGATAACCTACTTACAGGGTCAATGACTCTTCTGTACTTCTCGTCTACCTGGTACCTAGCAACATGAACTCCAACAGATAAGGAAAAATATTGTGAGTTTTCATTTAATTTTGTTGATAGTTTCTTTTGCTACACAGGAGCTTTTGGTTTAATGTAGTCTTTATTAGTTTTTGCTTTGTTGCTTGTGCTTTGAGTGTCATATCCAAGAAATTGTAGCCGTGACCAGTGTTAAGGAGGTTTCTCTGTGTTTTCTTCTAGGAGTTTTATAGCTTCAGGTCTTACATTTAAGTCTTTAATCCATTGTGAGTTGATTTTTGCAAGTGGAAATAGCATTCCCACTTCTTTATTCTGCATGTGTCTATCCTGTTTTCCCATTGCAATTTATTGGAGAGACTATCCTTTCCCCACTGAGTATTCTTGGCTCCCTTGTCAAATATTAATTGAACGATAGGTTTAAGGGTCTATTTCTGGGCTTTCCATTCTGTTTCATTGGTCTATATGACTGCTTCCATGCCAATATTGTACTGTTGGATTAATGTAGCTTTGTAGTATAGTTTGAAGTCAATAAGTGTGATGCCTCCAGCTTTGTTCTTTCTCAGGATTGCTCTGGTTATTTGAAACTTCACTTTGTGTTATGTAAAAACTATACTGAAGATGGAGATAAGACTCTGAGCAGAAGACAAGGTCAAAAGTTTCTGAAACTTTCCAAGGAGGGCATGGACTACACAGAGTTTGTTTGTTTGGTTTTTTTATTTGAAATGGGTGGAGGGGAAGAGGCAGATTTGACAGATGTCCAACAGGACTTACGTATGTTGTGGCCAAGCTGGAGAAGGGAAATCCATCTCAGGCTTCCTGGCCTGGAATTTGTTCACCAAGCTGGAAGTGTATGAATGGGTGCCATTTTGGTAATGCTCAGTGTGGCACAGGGATCCTGTGCATTCCTCAAAGCTCTTTCTTTTTCTTCATGGGCACAGCAAGGCCATTTCTAATTTTCTCCTGTGTTGGGAAGGATTATGGTACTAATTTATGTCAGTGGAATTCTATTAGAAGTGAAGTATGCCACTTCCAGATATGACTCCCCAAAGTACGACCTTCCATGAAGTTTGTCTTCTTCATCAGCTTGCCAGATGCATCAGATTCAGCAGAAGACTTTGAGCCCAGGGCATAGTAAAGCCACCAAATGGAAGGACTTTGTCCTTAAATGAGCATAGACCGCTCTTCCTTACCAGCCCTGCATTGGACTATTGGACTGTGACATGAGTGAGGAAAAAAAAAGCCTCATAATCTTAAGATATTAAGGTTTGTAGGTTATTTGCTTTAGTAGTTAGCAGAACATGACTAATAAGCTTGGACTGAGGGATTCATGGAAGAACCAAGCAGCTGTAAAGTATGGTTCTGGAGCTAAGACCCAAAGGCCATAAGATAAGAATGGGGAGCAACAGCTGTCTTTCCTCTCCCCACCCCCTACCACCTGCAGGTCAGGTCTGCACCTCTGCTTGAATTACTTTTCTTGGAGAATTATACAACTTTCTTCTTCATCACTAAGGTCAGAGACCTGACTGTACTTTTGTACTTGTCCCTCATCATCCACGTTCATGGTGATGGACTGTGCCAGTTTCTACTTTGCCTGTCTTTTCATGCCCATGCTCCTTCACCCACCAGTTCTTAGCTTGTCCTGTGTGTACGAGGCTATTTAGCGGTATCACTTGCTTAGCTAGATACCTATAGTATATCCTCAGGAGTTGTGACAACCAGAAATGTCTCCAGATAATGCTTGACATCTTCTGGGGGGCAAAATTGCTCCCCCAGTTAAGACTTCTAGGACTTAGAACTCTTAAGGACTTAAGACTTATCTGGAGGATGAGAATAGAAGATTTTCGTTTTTTATGGCATTCAGTAGAATTCTCAGGCTCTAGAAGCAAACACCTTTCAACAACAAAATAAAAGACAATGTTAGCACATTTGACCATGCAAACATCATTGGAGTAAGTGTATTCTTTTTGTAGCTCTCATGGAAATTATTTCCTTGGAGATGAAACTCATTAGGATCCCTGGATTCAGTTTTGTCAAAAATATTTCTCCTCTATACACATGCAATTCACATACCCACCCAGATTTGCTGGCAGTCTCAGCTATAGGAAGCCCAGAGAGACTCCAATACTGGAATAATTGCCTAGTTCAGACTAGGACAGTGGTGGCTGAGGCCTGAAATAGGAACTGTGGTCTCACAAGGTTTGCCTACGTGCCTAATGCAAGTTGTCCTAGGTCTTTTATGCCTCTGAAAAATCTTATTTTCTGTGTTTCTGTTGACTAGTGGGGAGGTGATTACATTTAGACAAAGAAAGAAGCCACAGCTCTATGGAGTTAATTAAACTAACCCTGAATCCAAGGCTCAGTCTAGAGAAGCGTACCCACCTATCTTCACCTGAGCTGCCCTCTAATTAGGTTGCCTGTGCTTACAATTTCCTCATTTAATTGAAGCTTGAGTCAGTTATCTGAGGTTCTCCAGTAAGGAAGTATTGCCAGGTGGAGCTGAAAGAGATCATTGATTGAACCGGACAAAGTAACTTCTGAAATAGAATCCCAGCAAGTTGGGCTCTAACTATCTTATGTTTTAAAAATGAGAAGCATAGCTGTTGGTTGTCAGGCTCATGAGTTGAGTGTGTGGGCCATGCCTTAAATGATGCCCTCACTAGGTGATGTAGGAGGTAGCCTCAGCCTAGACCCACAGCAGCCTGGCATCACCCTGCACCTTAGATGCATCAGACTCCTTATATACCCCTGGAATACACTGAACTTTTTTGTCCTGTGCCTTTTCTCTTGTGTTTTGTGGTTGTCTTCCCAGGGCATGCTTCTCCCTTGTCTGCCTGGTGAATTCCCCTGATTATTAAGAAAACTTCCCATGCTTCCTTCTTACTGAAGCACTACTGAGGACCCTATGTGATTACTTCCTTCCATAGTTTCTCATGGGCTTCCCAAGTAGCTCAAATGGTAAAGAATCTGCCTGCAATGACAGAGACCTAGATTTGATCCCTGGGTTGGGAAGATCCCCTGGAGAAGGGCATGGCAACCCACCCCAGTGTTCTTGCCTGGAAAATCCCATGGACAGAGGAGCCTGGCGGGTCATAGTCCATGGAGCCACAAAGAGTCAGACATGACTGAGTGACTAACACACACACACACAGACACAGTTTCTCATGTCACACAATCTGGAAACTCACTGTCTTGGGATTGCTAATTATCTGTCTTTTTCCCAACACCAAATGAAACTCTGAAGATGGACTTTGTTCCCCTTGATACTTCTGTCTAGCATTGTATCCTCATGTGGTGCATTCACAGTGATAAACTATATTTCTCCAGAGAGGACAGGTTTAAGTGACCCAGTAGCAAAGACCAGGCAAGAGTCTCTATGCCCATCTTGAATTATAACAAAGAATGTTGTAGCCTATACCTGTACCAATCCAACCACCATGTAGTGCAATTTTTGGCCAATTTAACTAACAATTTTTACCTGTTGAGCATCAAAACCAAACCACTTCTACCACTGACCTCATCCAGCAGGTTAAGTTTGCCCTTGGGGCTCCGTCAGCAACTCCACCTGTGCAGAGTTGCTGGGGAATACGGAAGTACATAGGAAAAATGAGACATGGGCTTATACCTACTTGAAAAGAATGTTTAAGGAGATATTTTATTTCTTCACTTTCTTTTGCTATGAGGATCGTTCTGAGGCTGGCTGGTGAAAAAGGCACGCCACAGGGATGGCTGTGCTTGCGTGTGCTTGAGTATGACTCTGTTCATACCTGCCCAAGGTCCCCTTGCCTCATTCTGGTAGCTGTTCTCCTCCCCCAGACTCAGGAGGACTTCTTCCAGTTATGAAGGAAAACTGATGCTAATAAATGGTAACCTGGGCCAGCAACATTTAACCAGGAATCATCTGTGACTAGGACATGAACCAGGACATGTGCCAAAGCCTGCACAGGAATGTGTCAGGGAGGATGGGACAGAGAGCTGACCAATCAGGAACGCAGTTGCGGTGGGATGTTGCTCCATGGATCTGGAGTGTTTTCAGGCATGGGTTTTCTGGAACAGGTAGAGGGGGTGGGAAAGGGTCAGAAGGACCACATTCCCCTCCCCACTGGCTGCTGCATCAGTGGCCAGCCCCAGTGTTCCCAGCACATGCCTTGGCTCTTTGTTGTAAACAAACTAAATCATCTGCTACTCAAGGCAGGATGAGGGAAAAAAAAAAAAATCAAACCCAATTCAGTCTGCACTATTGTTAAAAAGTTTACCTCTCTGAGCTCACAGGTGGGTTTCGGTTTTGTTGGACTGGATGCTTATATAAATAGTCTGTGTGTAAGTGTATGCACATGTGTGCAGGTCTCTCGAAGTGAATAACCTTTTAAATCCAAAATTAGGCATAGAAATAAATATTTCCTTTTATTGGGAAAGTAAGTCATACAGATGATAGCATTAAAATGCTGAAAAACACCACAAACACATAAAACCCAGAAAATATAAATTTTACTGACTACCTGCCAATTTTTATTTTTAATAATTTTAACTGCAATTACATATTTATATATACATACCTTTAAGATAATTCTATAAAATGTACAAACTTATTTTGAAATTAAGGCATGCTGCTGCTGCTAAGTCACTTCAGTTGTGTCCGACTCTGTGTGACCCCACAGACGGAAGCTCACCATGCTCCCCCGTCCCTGGGATTCTCCAGGCAAGAACACTGGAGTGGGTTGCCATCTCCTTCTCCAATGTGTGAAAGTGAAAAGTGAAAGTGAAGTCGCTCAGTCGTGTCCGACCCTTAGCGACCCCACGGACTGCAGCCTACCAGGCTCCTCCATCCATGGGATTTTCTAGGCAAGAGTACTGGAGTGGCTTGCCATTGCCTTCTCCGGAAATTAAGGCATAAATAGATACAAATAAGTACATTAAAATTTTTGCCATATTTTACTGAGATCCATAATTAGGTTATGAAATAACTCATATTATATCTCTTGGCATATGGTTAGAGATGTGTAGGTGGTTTGTCATTGGAACACTGTTTCTTCAGGTAGGCTTGTGGGATCAGAGACCGTCTTGTGTGCCTGTTTGTCTGAGACCAGCAGACTTTGTTTGATGTATGAATATGCTAAGATCTGAATTGATTGATTGGCGTGCATACAACGTGCACCTGGACACAGGGCACACTGCTGTACTGCTTTAGGTTTGTACTTACATGCCAAGGGATCTGGTTTGCTATATTTAATTTTGCATAAAGAACACACTTGTAATTGTTTAAGACACATCAGCAAGTATATCCCTGACAGGAGCACATTTTCATTTTGACATGGGTTTGATTAGAATGAAATCTTTTGCTTACAGATTTGCATGTCCATTGATTGGAAGAAGTTTCCGCCGACTAGTTTCTGACTCAGCAGATTTTAAACCCGTTTTTGTGTTTCTTCCATTGCCTACATACTTCTGATGCCCAGAGCTTTGAGACATGGGAGTAGTACATTTCCATCTTGAGCCCCATGTCTTGATTTCAGGTGGTTTAACACAGCAGAAGTTTTCTTGGAAGTTCTCCCCACTTTCTTACAGCAATAACTTTACATGAAAGGGACTGAGAGCCACATAAATTGTGTCCTACTGAACCCAAACAAAATGTGTGCCTTTCCTTACTGGATTTAAAAATAAAGATGACCACCTTAAGGTCACTCTGCCTGAGACAGCAGAGACTGAAGTTTTGAGCAATTGTGGGGGTTTTATCATTATTATATATTTATGCATTTATTTTTAAATTGTTTTTTCCTGGATTATAGTTGATAGACAGTGCTGTGTTAGTTTCAGGTGTATAACAGAGTGAATCAGTTACACACATGCATATTTATACTTCTTTAGGCTCTTCGCCCATATAGGCCACTGCAGTAGTGTTGAGTTCCCTGTATTCTACAGTAGGTCCTTATCAGCTGTCTGTTTTATGTATAGTGGTGTGTATATGTCAATCCCAGTCTCCCAATTTATCTCTTGCCTCCTTTCCCCATTGATTACCACAGTGTGTTTTCTACATCTGTGACTCTACTTCTATTTTGTAAATAAGTTCATTTGTACCATTTTTTTGGATTCTGCATAGAAGCGATATCATATGATATTTGTCTGACTTCACTCAGTATGATAATTTCTAAGTCCAGCCATGTTGCTGCAAATGGCATTATTTCATTCTTTATGGCTGAGTAACCTTTCATTGTGTGTGTGTACCGCTCGTCTTTATTCAGCATTTGTCTTTTAACCATCTTTTGCAAATTTTGCAAAAGCTTAAGATCTTGTGAACAAATTTCCATCGGGCTTCCTAGGGCCTTGAAAGAGCCCTGTGCAAGTGAAGATTTCTGAAATGTAAGTTTCATTACCGTTATTATAGACCTTCCCTGGTTTTAGCTGAAAGTCTATGGATTATCTGACTTGCTGGCTATAGCTTTGGGCAAGTTTTCATTCATTCATTCATTCATTTTTTGCATTAATTTTTTCATTCATATTTCAGTCATTTGGCTATCTAGGATTTATATACTGTTATAGTATATCGCCTGCTGTATGTGGGGACAGCGACAGTCAAAAGCCGAAACCAAAGTCCAGAATCTCAGTCCCCTTCTCCAGGTCCTATCTCCATGGTTACTTTTGTGAGAAATAAAAACAGTATTTGCTGTTTTCTCTCTGGTTTGACAACTGATTTCAAAGAGGGGCACAAGGTGCAGGATACTGTCTGACTCTCCTTGCTGTAGGGTCCAGAGAGCTTTCACTTAGTCCTTTTCCCTGCTGGTAACTCCTGTTGAACCCACCCATCTTTCTCCTCCAACCACCAAGAGAATCAGAAATCCTGACATCCCCGGCTGACACGGATGCATCGCTTGAAAGAGAAATGAACCCTGCATACTGTGAGGATCTCCAAGTAAGATTTCTTAACCCCTAATGGTACTTCTAACCCTCCACTTCATGCCATGGGTGTATGAGTCTTCCTATGAGAGATTCATTCTATACTTGAAGGCCTATCATCTGACAAACAGAAGGGTTTTTTTTTTTTAACCTCTTCTCCTATGATCTTAGGCCAGTTCCTTTTCTCAGTGAACCTCAGGCTCTGCATCTGTCAACCTGGGTATAATGAGGGGAAACTTAGAGTGCATTTATGGGATGCTTGGCAAGCAGGAAGTTGTGAACAAAGGTAATTTCCTTTCCATTAGGAACAGAGTGTTTGGGGCAGGTGTATTTTGGAAGAAGACGCAGAACAAGCTTCCTCGTTGCAATGCTGTGCCTTCATGTGAGGGCATAGAAGCTGCATGTAGCTGGGAAAACTGGGAGGATTTAGGTGATACCTGTTCAGAGACAAATCTTTTAATGACTCTGTTTATTTAAAATATATTACTGGATTGCCCAAAGGTATATATTGTGCAAATAAATATGTATACGCACACACACACACATATATATTTGCTGGAAATTAAAAAGTATTTGAAGAAATGAAAACTTGGTCAAATTAATAAAATTCTTTAGTTCATGTCCTTGCTTTTGGCACCAATACAGGCATATGAGATTGGCCACATCTCAGAAACATAGAAAGGGCATACAGCCATGTCCCATTATATATTTTTTTGCAGTATACCCAACCACCTATCATGCTGATATTAGAGCAGATAATATTTGGCCCATATTGTACCAAAGGGAGGGATATTAATTTTCATTTGGGTTGAGTCTGAAAACTGCAATGCTTACCCTGAGTGACATCTCATTTTTCCTGATAATGATGTTGATATGTCTCTGGAATACCCATATGTTCAGCATTTGCTGCTACAAACTTGTTCTTCATTAATTATGGCTCTATGGAAGCTGCCAAAAGTTAAGCTCTATGGAAGATTTAAATTTGGGCTCAGAAGTGGGTGAAATTTATATGTAGAGGGAGGAACAGACTCATAGAGGTGAAGTTTGTACAATAAGAAGTAGTGATGTTCCGAAATTAACCCTGTTGGTCTGATCCTAAAGTTTGTTCGAAATTCCCATGACAAGCATGTGACTTCCAGTCCCAGAAAAACTGGTGAGGAGAGACAGGTTTCCTAGACTTTGCATGAAGAGAAACATGAATTTTGAAAGTTGCTACTTCACAATCAAAAGTGTGATTTCAGCTTCTCTAGAGTTTTGTATGGTCATGTAGCATGCATTTGCTTTTTTAAAAATTCACAGATACCCCGTATTTGCATTTCTGTCTGAATTGCCTAACATGTTGAGAAGGGAAAACTGGGAGGATTTAGGTGATACCTGTTCAGAGACATTACACTGCCTTTCTTTTTAAGTATCCTGCATGTTATCTTAGTGGTTGGCACACACTTTTTGTAACGGGTCACATAGTAAGTATTTTGTGTCAGAGTTCCTTTCACAGTGCTCTGACACAGATGAAAATCTCTTGAAATATTTTAAACCCCAGAATGTCTAAGTTTAACTCCCCCTCCATTTCTTCCTCTTCCTTCTTCTTTTTCTCTTTCCTGATAGTGGTTAAGAGCATCGGCTTTAGAGTTAAAGGCTGAATTCAGCCTTTTTACCTGAACTGTACTTCAGGTACAGTTCTAATTTTTTCCCCCTAAACCAGAGGCCTTTGCCTCCTTAGAGAATGTTACAGGGTTACCCTGTTAGAAGAATTACAGGGTTGGTGCAATTCTTTCCCAAGGGGTAAATTTTCTCAATATCATTTCTGACGTACGTGCTTATGGCCCATCTGTGCCTAATGTCATATGGCTAAGTGCTCATTCATGGGTGTAAACCCCTGAAGGCTATATCTTGTAGGGCCCTGACACAATGATCTGCATAGAAGGTGCTTGGAGGTTATCACTCAAACGTCTTTTGATTTATGATCCAGGGCTTCTGATCATGCATGCTGTCACCCTGGTTCAGTATGCCTACACAAACAGACACACGTAAGATTGCTCTTTCTCTGTAAGATTGAGGACAGAATTCCTCATGAGTTTTGCTTGGCGGTGGTGTGTTAGTGGTACAGCGAACAGGCCTGAAATGACAATGCCAATAAACCTCGAGTCCTGGTAGTCAGGAGTGCTTGTGAAAGATTCCCCATGAGCTTCCCAGGGGAAGACTTCAAGCTACTGGTCCTCTCAGGACCAGCCGTGTCTCATCTCCATCAATGACACATGAAGACAGAAGGGCAAGCAGACGGGAATATTCACACACAAATAAGGGCACTGGGGAAGTTGGCAAGCTCATCCCTCCCCTCCTGCAGCTCCTGCTTCTGTCTTTAACACATCGATTGGATCAAGCTCGAGTCTTTCTTTGATTCTCCTGACACCCTGCTTACTATTGTTTATTTAGCTTCTGATTCTTCTGCCCCCAAGGCAAATCTTCATACTGCATGAATCAATAGGCTACAGGGACCTTAATTAAAGCTGCAGGATGAAATTGATACTGGTAACTAAATTCCTTCAGTGTCTGGAAGGAAAGGAAATGCTGTTTCTCTTAGAGACTTTTTCATCATCTCACATTGTAACTTCTAAAATTTGTTGAAACATTTTGCAACCCATGGTAGATTTCTGAGACACATATCAGAGAGATGGATAGACATGTGAAGAAAGGTGAAGTCTTTTGACAAGGCTTTTGGACATGTAAGTGTCTCACTAGAGAATCAATATCTGGTGTATTGAAGTGAAGTGAAGTGAAGTGAAAGTTGCTCAGTCATGTCCGACTCTTTGCGACCCCTTGGACTGTATAGTCCATGGAATTCTCCAGGCCAGAATACTGGAGTGGGTAGCCTTTCCCTTCTCCAGGGGATCTTCCCAACCAAGGGATCGAATCCAGGTCTCCTGCATTGCAGGCGGATTCTTTATCAGCTGAGCCCACAAAGGAAGCCCATCTGGTGTATTGCTGCGGCTGCTGCTAAGTCACGTCAGTTGTGTCTGACTCTGTGCGACCCCATAAATGGCAGCCCCAAAGGCTCCCCCATCCCTGGGATTCTCCAGGCAAGAACGCTGTAGTGGGTTGCCATTTCCTTCTCCAATGCATGAAAGTGAAAAGTGAAAGTGAAGTCACTCAGTCGTGTCCGACTCTTAGTGACCCCATGGACTGCAGCCTACAGGCTCCTCCATCCATGGGATTTTCCAGGCAAGGGTACTAGAGTGGGTCGCCAGTGTCTTCTCTGATCTGGTGTATTGGGGAGTGATAAAAAAGACAGTGATTATTTATACTGCAAAAGGAACCATAAATCTGGATTTTAGGTCCTGTGTCAAGTACCTAAAGGCAGAGTTGCAGAGGCATTTAGGAACATAGTATAAAAAGGTTTTGATATCACTAATTAACTCTCTCGTAGTTTTAAAATAAGTCCCTTGAATGAGCCCCTTATCCTTTGTCTGGATAATGGGAGCTGTCCCAATCATGGTACTGAAATAGCTACCAGGAAAAGCGTTGAGCCATCAAGCTCCTGAGGCTCTTAGCTGATGATCAAAGCTGTGAGGGCAGCTAGGGAAGCTGTCAGAGCTACTGGCAGAAATTGCAGTTAGCAGGTGTCATTACTGAGCATAGTGGACTTAAATCCTACCATTCAGTACCTCTATATTGAGCAAATTATTTAGATCATATGAATCATTATTAGCCCATTATTAAATTTGGTCAATATGGGTATCAAATGAATTTCTATGTGAGAATTCCTAGCACAGTATTTGTAATGTGTTCCATTTTTATGAGTCATGAGTTCCCTCCCCAGACCTTTGGCTGTCTGATCCTGATATTCCCAGGAGCTGTGGCTTTTGCCGATGCCAATGAGGAATCAAACTTGATTTTGACTATAGAAGAATGTCCAGTTCTTTCTGCCATTTTCATATACCTGTGGTATTCAGCATCATTGGGGGAAGGTACTATTCATGGATGTTCTTTAGACATAATACACAGAGTATGAGAGAATAACTGTATTATTCCATGAACCTGGTGATATTTGTATTCTAGGCTCCAAAGATTGGGAACTAGAGATGTCAGAAAGGAAATGATAAAACCATGAGACACACAAGCAGGAGAGTAGGAATTTATGTATCAGAAACTGAGGGATTTTTTTTTTTTGCACCCTGAAGTCTTTTTTTTCTTTTGGGTTTATTTAAATATTTAAGTTTGCAATCAAGTTATTGGAGAAAAGAGAATGTAACAATGCACTATGGAGCACAGTTTAAATCCAGATATCCACCCAAGTCCTTGGGGGTATCAAGTAGGATCACACTGAAACATTTTGACCTCTGTTCTCTGCTGTATAGGATAGTTGGTATACCATTCTGAAAAGGCAAAATAAAAATTATTTGTGAAATAATACACAGTCTCTTGGCATGAGTTTCAAATTTCGAAAAAGAGAAATGTCAGGTCCTAGCAGAAATGGCTAGGGTATAAACATTAATTGCAGAATTCAAAGGCACTTAAGCTCTCATATAGATGTAAGCCTTGCACAGTTTACTGTATTGTCTGGCTCTCTGAAGGTACAGGAGGAGAAATCCTTCATAAAGTAGGCCCCTCTATGACTGAAATAAAGCTAGTGTTTGAGTTCATGTCTGACTTTTAATATCCACTTTACCTTTGACAGAAATAATGTTTATTTCTTGTGACATTCAAACAAAATGAATGTGCAAACATTCACAATAATGTGATGAATGTGTTGTAGTTATGGAAACATGTTAATTGTTTCTCTGCTGTGTGTGTGTGTGAAAATACAACAACATGAAATGAGCACCAAACTAAAAGGCAGAATCCTGGGGTGTCTAGTCCTAACTTTTACCTGTTTGCTATGTGACTTTGTGTAAGTTCTTTAATCTTTCTGACTTTCAGGCTTTTATCTATAAAATTGCTATTAACCTATATGTGAAGTGAAGTGAACTCGCTCAGTCGTGTCCGACTCTTTGCGACCCCATGGACTGTAGCCTACCAGGCTTGTCCATCCATGGGATTCTCCAGGCAAGAATACTGGAGTGGGTTACCATTTCCTTCTCCAGGGGAACTTCCCAATCCAGGGATCGAACCCGGGTCACCTGCATTGGAGGCAGATGCTTTAACCTCTGAGCCACCAGGGAAGCCCATTAACTTATATATAAACCTATATAGGTTCAGTTCAGTTCAGTCGCTCAGTCGTGTCCGACTCTCCGTGACCCCATGAATCACAGCACGCCAGGCCTCCCTATCCATCACCAACTCCCTGAGTTCACTCAAACTCATGTCCACAGAGTCGGTGACATTAACCTATATATAAAAATTGACCTACAAACTGTTTATCTTGAAGGGTTCAGTTCAGTTCAGTTCAGTTCAGTCGCTCAGTCTTGTCTGACTCTTTGCGACCCCATGAATCACAGCACGCCAGGCCTCCCTGTCCATCACCAACTCCCGGAGTTCACTCAAACTCATGTCCATCGAGTCGGTGATGCCATCCAGCCATCTTATTCTCTGTCGTCCCCGTCTCCTCCCACCCCCAATCCCTCTCAGCATCAGACTCTTTTCCAGTGAGTCAACTTGTCCCATGAGGTGGCCAAAGTATTGAAGGGTTAATGTAAAGATAAAAAAATGGCCACAAAAGAAAATTATTTATAGAGTATCAGTACCATACAAAATGAAAGTCATTTAGGTAATGGATATATTTGTGCTTATAAAAAATGTAAAACCACATTAATCTTTGAACACAATACCTGACAATGTTCCTTAAACTTCTCAGCTCAGGGAGAGCATTTTGCTGATGTTTTCCCATCCTCTAGTCTGGCAAGGAATACCACTAGCCATAGTAATTGAGCAGAAATTGGGAAGAACCAAGGCTAGTGTCATTTGTAACATATATTTTTTCATGCAGATGCCTGCACCTCCATGCATCTCTTCCTACCCTGAACCGCACACATGGCATCGCCTCAGTTTGTAACGGGGGCATCCAGGGAGGAGTGAAACCCCCAGACGCAGTCAGGTCAAGACTGCAGCCACTCAGAAGAAGAGCAGGCGGACGCTCACACAGTCCCTTCCTCCCTCTTCTGAATTTGTTCGTTGGTTTAGTCCATCTGCTCTTGGCTCATGAGGGTGCCTGGCTAATGAAGCTTTAAATAAACACAAACTGGGGGGAAGTAAATGAATCACACACCAGAAGAAAGCACTGAGGTATGACCTTATTTGCTGACTTCCAAATTAAAATGAGAAAATGATGCTTCTTTCTGTTAAGGAAGAAAAATATGATTACCAGTTAATTAGAATAGAAGGGAATATAATAAATGTAGACGCATAGGAGGACTTGTGCATAACCCCGACCCTTTTGGGGCCATAAAAAGTCATCTAAGCATTCTCGAGCCTCAGTTTCCTCACCTATAAACAGGAATATAAATTCCTGCCACATAGTAGACGCTCAAGAGTTTGTTTTTTTTTCCTCAAAATGATGTATCTTTTAATTGAAGTAAAATATGCATAACTTAAAATTCACCACTTAAGCATCCTTAACTGTCCAATTCAGCAGCTTTAAGTATATTCACTCTGTTATACAATCATAACCAACATTCCACTCCAGAACTCTTTTTGTCTCCCCAAACTGAAACTCTGTAACCATTAACCAACAATGACTGATTCCTTCCTTCCTCCAGCCCCTGCCTACTACCAGTCCACTTTCTGTTTCGATTAATTTCACTTCATTAAGTGAAATCATATAATATTTGTCCTTTTGTAATTGACCTTTTTTTCGCTTAGCATAATGTTTTCAAGGTTCACCCATTGGTAACATGTGTCAGAATTTCCTTTCTTTTAATATTCCATTGTGTGTACAACATGTTTGTCAACATTTTTTTTTTTAATGCTTAGATATAGACTTCATGGCTGGATGACTAATCAAAAATATCTTTTGCCCTCTGTTTCATGTTCCTTAATAAAGGGTGTTAGGCATGGAAATTTCTGAGGTCCCTTCAAACTTTAGTTTTATGTGCATGCATGAGCATTATAGAACTGCCAGGTCTCAGAGGTTACCAGGTCCATCATTCTCCCTTGACAGATGAGGGACAAATTATTAGTGCATCCCTTGATTACCTTTTCCATCTTTGTCACTAAATGTTTCCTACAGTAGGGAGAGGAGTGAGGTCAATGAGAAGCAGAAGACTTGCAGGAATCCAAGGAATATGGCCTGGCTTTTTGGGGAAGCAGTGATGAGCAGCTGCTCTTGAACTGTGTGAACTGTTTAAATATTCATCCTGTGCATTCTGTGCAGGGCTACAGGGAAAGGTTCACAGGGTTCCAGCCCCTCTGACTGAGGAAGCCGAACCAGACAAAAAGTTATGAGCCTTTTGTCTCATCAGGCACTTTCAAAAGAGTTTGCAGAGTCAATAGGTGATGCCGACTTTAAAAATAAAAGGAGAAGTTGAAACTTGACTATAGCATCTGAAAGGAAAGCTGACTGTGTAGAAATATTGTCAGAATCCCAGAAATACTGTCAACTCCCAGAAAGAGTTGTTTCTGTGGAAGTCAAGTATGTTAAATGACTAGGGCACAACAGCACCTGGGAGAAAAGTTCATATATATGCGTATATACCCCCACCCAACTATTCTCTTCCTTCCATCTGGAAGAGATGGCTGGTATGTAAAGACACAGTGAGTGGGGATTAAGGTGACGGTCCACAGGCTCTGATCACTGGTGTTTGATCATGGGGTGGGGTGTTCATGCCACAGCATGGACATCTAGAATTGAATAAAAACAGGGTCTCTTCCCTCTAGGAGGCTACTCTATAGGGGGGAAGGATGAAGGTAGGGGACTAATTAGGATGCAAGATAAAAAGAAATAAGCAAGGCACACACTTTATGCTATAGAAATGGAGAGAAGGGCTATGGAGAATAAACATCCTTTGAGCATTTGCTCTGTGCCTTGAACCATATCAGACACTTTATTTATAGCTTTTGCAGTCATGGGCAATTCTGAAAGGGAGATAAAATAGTTCTTATTTTACTGTTGAGTTAATCAAGGCTCAGGAGTTTAAGGAAGTTGCTCAAGGTCACACAAAGGAATTTAAAACTGGGGTTGTAAGCTTTAAAGCTTATATAGCCTTGTGTTCTCTGCACCATTCCCCAGGGACCACAGTGAAGCTAGGGTTGATCTGAGAGTTGATTTCAGTGAAGAGTGTTGCAAAAAGTGTGTATTGATTTCAGTTACAGTAGGCTAGTAGCCTTGAGTGGATTTGAATCCCAGACTCTGAGATCCTAACTATCTACATCTTCCACATGATCCTGGAGGTACTGTGCAGCAGAAAGCATGTGTAGCTGGCAAAAAATAATTGATATGCTGGCTTTGGATTCATGGCCCTCCCAAAGTAGCCTGTCACCTGTGCTTGTCAGTCAGATGGTCTGAAAAGTTTGGGAGGACAGGTGTTGGGAATCAGGTTAACACTTATTTTCCAGGATGATCTGAACTCAGTGATCGAGATAACAACCCTCTTCTCAGTCAGCTTTGGGGATCTGCATTGACATTCTTCCCTTATCCTCTCCTTGGTGCAAACACTGAATGTGCATTAAGGAGAATCTTTACCTTTTGTTTTCATAGCAATTTAGAAACGCATTTCTTTGGCTGCTTCTTTATTCTTATTACATGCTCCCTGAAACCTCTCTCTGGTGAAACACACAGATTTGTCTTCACCCTTGAGTTTCTATTCGTTTTATTCTTTGACAACAAGAATTGTGTTAAATAATTATTTTGGAATTGAAATTATCAATTTAAAATAATTTCAAGAACTCCCTGAAGTTAGCATACAGCAGAGCTCTCCATGCATCCCCTTCACTTCAGTAAAAGATGTCTTCAGTTATCTACTTACTCTGGTAAAAAAAATCTCGGGGTCATTCTAGACCCTGTTTTTCCCCCTCACACCCCACATTCGATCTATCAGAAAATCTTGTCAACTTTACCTTCAAAATACATCCCTGGCTTTACCCTTCTCACACTGTCGAGCACATTCCATATAAATTCAAAACACCATTATCTCTTAACAGTAATTTTACTAAAGCCTGCCAAAACTGTATTGAAAAGCAATACAAGGATGTATTGCTTTCATCCTTGCCACTCTGAAATTCACTGGCTGCTAACGAGATCTCTTACACTTGCACCATTTATTAGTAAAGGACTAAAAGTCTTTAACATAACAAAGCCCTACTTGATCTGACTTCTGACTTCTTAAACATCATGTCCTCTGTCCTTTTCATGAAACCTTTGAGACACACTGGACCTCCTTCTGAACATCCAACACACTGAGCTTATTCTTGACCCAGGGTCTTTGCAATTTTGTTTGGAAAGCTCCTCCTCTATTTTATAATGGCTGCCATTCACTCTTTGATCTAAAGTGCCTCCTCTAAAAGTTCTTCCACAACCATCCAAACTAGAATGTCTTTTTCCTGTCTTCATCACATTCCTCTTTCCTTACAGCCTCAGATTATCTTATTTGTTTGCATGGTTGTTTTGTATTTCTTCTGTTAGAATATAGATTTCTTGAGAAAAGAGACAGTAACATACTAGGTTATCACTGAATTCCCTTACATAGGTCCAGCTTGTATGTAATTGGTGGTCAGCAAACAGTCTGCTGGTAAGCTATATATGACTTTTATACCTTATATAATTTAAATATAACAGAAATTACTTTGATTAAGCATCTTGGATATGCTGGGCACTGTGCTAAGATCATGTCATTATCCTATTTAACTCCAAAAAATATATGCAAGAGAGTTTTTTATTACTTACACTTTATAGATTAGGTTTATGGTGCTAAGAGAGAGTTTTCCTGCCTTGTTTTAGGTGTAATCTAGATATTGAAAAGGTCTAGGGTGTGACCAGAGGGCTAAATACAGAAGTAGGATGAATAAGTTCACTGGGAGACAGGAGGTCAAGAAATTGAATTTATCTCTGAAAAATAAATGGCTCACCAAGAATTATGATATGAGCTGTAGTGGAGCTAACAACTAAAAAGGTTGAAGAATGCCACAAATCTGTAGGTGACTGTAACAAGGAGGAAGAGTATGGTGGCATGAACATCTTTTTTCACAGTTGAATGTAAACTTAACTCCTGTCTCTGGACTTGGTTATCCCACAGATGACTCTGTTTTATGGTCTGGCAACTTACAATAGAATTTTACATTGCTCTGTCAACCTAATATGCCTCCCTAAGGAAAAAATAGTAGTTGTAACAAAATCTCCCATTTTGAAAAGAAAGAGGATGGAGAACAAAATCAGTGGAGAGTGGTGTGCAGCAGATGTGTCACGCTGGCGGAAGAGCCAGGACTCACTGCCTTGGCTATAGAATGAGATCCCGGGTCTTCCTTTCCATGTCCCCACTTCTGTTCTCTTGCAGGTTCTTCCTCATCATTTGTTTTGTGTGGCCACATGTGGGAGGGAATTAGAAGGATTCCCCTTCTGATGGTATTATGTCTCTGAAGTTTAGGTATCTAGGGAATCCCTTCCATTTTGAGCAATACAAACTGTATTTTTTGGAAATGAGAAACTCTGAAAATAATGGTTGAATTTTCACTTAATTCTATTAGTTTAGCTTCAAGAGTGGGTGACCAGAGATAGAGATCCCATTCGTCTGCCATCTCTGAGTCTGCAGTGGAGCTGTGGTCTGCCCACTCCTCTTGCCTTCAGCTTGTCCTGCACCTTGGCCACTGTTTGGGAAAAACTCAAAACAAAAGGATGCGTTGGGAAGGCACTCTAAATCTTCTGCTCCCAGGCTGTAGTAGTTACCTGTTTTCTACAGTGGGGTTATATTTTCCTTTTCTTAGACTGTGCCTGCATACAGGATATACATGGGGAGGGCTCTGACGTGTGACCTCTCTGAGGTTCAATGCTATTCTTGTGTTCACCTCCTGTAGGCAACCCTAGGCTTGGGCAGAGAATCCATCTTTTCCAATTTTACTAGACTCCAAATTACTAGAAGCATACCTATCTTGAATTGCGTTCACCTAGCCTAAAGATTCCTCATAGAGAAGCAGTACTTACACACCGTCTCACCCCCAGCACCCTTCTGGCCCTTATTCTTTCAGAGAAGTCTGTTTCAACTCAAAACCTCATGATGTGGAGCGAACTTTTCAGGCTAGATCGTGTTGTCTCACTGCCGTCATCTGCTCTGAGACTTGGGTTCACTTCTCACCCCTCTCACAGTAGTGAGTCTGAACCATAATTTTAATGTTCAAGACTTACAATCCCATAATGGCCTTCTCAGCAACTGAGAGCCCATCAGGACCGTCTTGACGGTCATTTTTACTCTTCTCTGCTTTTCTCTGAACACCTCTGTTGAGCAGAGATGAATTCTCGTCCTCCCCAGGACAAGTCTTGACATGACCTTCAGACACTCCTTCTCTCTGCTGAAGTTCACGGTCTGTCTCCATCAGAGATTTCCTCCCTTACAAGTTGTATCTGGACCCTTGCTCTGCTTAGGCCACCTCAGAGCATGACAGAGGTCCCCGAGTACCCTTCCCTCCAGCCTTCCCCTTTGGTCTGTTCTGGACCTGCCCTGCACAGCCAAGTTAAGCTTTTTGGTTTTTGTTCATTTCTTTGTTTTGGTTTTTGGCCACACTGCAGGGCATCTGGGACCATGATTCCCCAACCAGGGATTGAACCTGTCCCCCCACGTGCAGTGAAAGCATAGAGTCCCAACGACGGGACTTCCAAGGAAATCCTTAGGTTGAAGCAAAGTTCATTTTATGAATCCTCTCTGTTCAAGGGTTGACACTTGTTTTTCAGCATCTAATTTGATCTGGCTCCATTTCTCTCTATATATTAGGTACGAATAGATTAGGTCCAAATCCATTCCCCACAATTCTGTTTTTCTTGGGAGGGTTTCTTCTTTCCCTCTGTAACCGCGGAAGTTTCCATGTGTTTGTGCTTTCTTATGATGTTCCATTTCATGCCCCCATTCTTTGCCTGCCAGAATTATACCTATCCAGACCTTTCCAAAGCTTTCTTATTTTCCAGGGTCTCTTAAAAGTCCTTCTTATCCAGGGTTACTCCCATTTATGCAAGTTCCTTTCTCCTTTAACCTTGGATTACTTCCCCTTTTCACATCTGATTTCAGTGATAAAGAATATTATTTCAAGTAGAATTGGATTTTAAAAGTCTGTATTTTAAAAAATTCTTCATGGATCCAAGAGTTACAATTCTATTTGTGCATCCTTCTCTTTGCCAGATAAAAAGAAGCTTAATCTTTATACCATTCCTGCAAATAGTATTCAGAATCACTTAAATCTGATCCTCAGTTTTTATGCACATTATCTAATATGTATTAATCTCATGCCCGGGTACCTAAGTGTTTTCTTTCTCTGGTAGCTCCCCAATAAAAAAATCCTAACCAAATATTTAGCTGGAAAAATGAAATGAGGGAATAAAGTTGGACAAGGAAATCTATTGCATCATTACTTAAAATAGCTCATGAGACCTAGCTTACCCAGATAGAAGCAGAACCCTTTCTTTGCCACAAATGCAAGAAGACACACTGACAGTGTCATAATTATTCCCCCCTTATTTCTGTTTTATATATATCAGCAGAATTCCAAAAGTCACACATAGGAAGCAACCCCCAGAGTGGAGTTTGACTTCAGCGAACCCTCGTGAAGACCTTACTGGTTCCAGATCAATTCAGCAGTAAAATACCAGCAGGAAGTATATTAGCGGTATATTTAGAAGCCTTACTGAAGCTGGATAATGAGATCCTGAACTTATACCTGCCCCCTTAGCTTCAGTAGGAAAGCAACATTGCAGCCTTGCTTGTAATTAGGTGTAATTGTCTCCTTGTGAAAAAATAGCAGAGTAATTTAACCAGTGACCTGCTTTGTTTTTGATCATTCAATGGGCTACCATGCTTATGTAGGGTAGGTCTGAAAAGTTGATGCTTAGTTTCTTGAATGCCTAACTTCAAGTTTCTAGGGATCTCACCAGAGAAGGCAATGGCAACCCACTCCAGTACTCTCGCCTGGAAAATTCCATGGATGGAGGAGCCTGGTAGGCTGCAGTCCATGGGGTCACCAAGAGTCAGACACGACTGAGCGACTTCACTTTCACTTTTCCTTTCATGCATTGGAGAAGGAAATGGCAACCAGCTCCAGTACTCTTGCCTGGAGAATCCCAGGGATGGGGGAGCCTGGTGGGCTGCCATCTATGGGGTTGCACAGAATTGGACACGACTGAAGAAACTCAGCAGCAGCAGCAGCAGCAGCAGCAGCAGGGATCTCAGGCTTGTTTGCTCTTTTTGTTATATAACAACACCTTCACTGCAATTACTGGCAGTGTAAGCATAAAGAAATTGCAAGGAGATTTTTCTTCTTCAGAAAAAAGTATATCTGGTTTATGGCTTAGCAGGGTTCAGCAGAGATGAGTGAGTCTAGTGGAGTTCAAGCAATCATTCCTTGACTGGGTGAACGCCACCTAGCATGCCAGTAACAGACGCTATGCTGAAGAAGTGGTAGAACATTCTAGAAATGGACTGCATGCAAAAATAAGCTAATAGCCAGCTTTGAAATAGTCATATACTTAGGTATAATAGTAACTAACACATGAACTTTGCAAGTTGCAGGAGGAGCAGGTTCTAGGACTAGGAGCCAAGAGACTTCGAATTCTATCTGAGCTCTGACCCTTCCAAGTTGTGTGGTCCTAAAGAAATTGTTTAACCTCTCTGAGCCTCAGGTTTTTCACTATTAATAAAGGGGTATGTAATTCTTAATGGAATTAAATAATTTGCTGACTGTACAGCTAGGTGTGTGAATGCAAGTAAGCATTATTCACCAATGAACTCCTGCACCCAGTGGAGTTACGCCAGGACAGACAGCATGAAGGAGTACTTTCACTTAGGGTGACCCAGTTCATACTGTGTAGCCTTAGCAATATTTGTCAGATCCTTCACCCTGAAACATGGTTCCAAAAGGACATTCCAAACTTTTATAAAATAGATCTCATAACAGCTCTGTCATTAATCAATTGAGATATGCTGAAGGAGAATTCAAATGTGGAAGGGAAAAAAAAAAGCTCATGTTTAGTGATAAGAATTCTAGGCACAGGGATAGGTGTTTTACATATATTATCTTTATATAATCCTTATAACTACCCAGAGAGTAATGTTAAAAATCTCCTTTAATCTCTTTGTGGATCAGAGAGATAAATCACTTTGCCCAAAGCCACACAGCTAAAATGGGACATAGGCATTCATTTACCCAGTTCTGTTGGATTTAAAACATTTTCTTTTCTTTTCACTAAACTACACTGCCATTACCTTCAAGAAATTTAGTATCTTACAAATAGTCAAGTACATATCATAAATATTTAGTCAATAATAATGGGCAAGAATAATTCTATCTTAAGTGGTAAATTGTCTATAATATATATTATCATTATCAGAGATAAGAGAAAAATGAGACAGAATCAAAGCTTATATCAACAAGGTGAAGAAATATTTAATTTCAGTGTGGGCCAACTGTGGCTTTAACAGACTGTTCTGGAAAAATGTAGGTATAGAAATTATTTTATTAGGCAGGATGTTGCCAGACATAGCCAAGTTACCAGTGGATGCCAAGAAAGCATAACGTATCTATCTACATTTTAAACGTTTCCAACACAAAATCTGATTTAGCTTAATGACCGACTCAGCAATTACACAGACCAAGTTGAGTGCTTTGAAACAAAATTTCATTTTAAGAAGGAGCTGTGTGCTGGTTCTTGCTAAGTGTCATTTCTTTGTTTTAATCAAAACATACAATGGGAGAGAGGATTGGGCTGTGAGTCAACATAGTGATGTAACCTGTTGCTTGGCTTTTGCTTACCCTAGGACAAAGTCATGAGAAAGAAAAACAATGTTGCCAGCATCTTACAGAAGCTGGATGATAAATTAGGGAGAGACTGAGAATGTATAAATGATCTCCTGTCTTCTTTATGGCAAAACTAATTCAAATCAGTCAAGCACAGAGTTACGTCTGAAAATAATGGCTTTAAACAGAGTATTTAATCTGTATGCCACTGTCAAAAATAATATTACTTGGAAAAGATAATGCATAATGTAAACATAATTACATAATGATAATCTATATTCCCAAATTAAATAAGGAAACTCGGGAAGCTAGGAAGAGCACTTAGGAAAGAAATTGTGTGTTAAATTCTTCTTTTTGCATGGATGAGTTCAATAGCTACCAGTTGATTCTGCATACAGTTATTAGAGAATTGTAGGTTCAATTACATTTTATAAACCTTAAAGATAGTGAGGTGCTGAAGCTTGTACTGGCTTTTGAGAGCCAATTGTGTGTATCTCTTCACACAATGACATTGTGCTGGTAGCTTAAAGTTGGTCACAATGTTAATATTTATACCAATAAACTGACAGATGCTACAAGTCAGGGAGCCTATTTTAGTTCCTGAGAGCCTGTTAATGCACTGCTACTTAAAGGGTACCATTAGGAGAAGTCTACCTTCTTAATCTCTAGACAAAATAATAAAAACTGTGCAAGCCTATGGCAAAAGGTGCAAACCAATGAAAAAGTGAGGACACTGGAGAACAGAGAATAATAGGACAATAGAAGCAGCAAACCATATTAATACGACATGAAGAGAAAGAGGGAGAGAGGAGCAGCCCACTCCAGTGTTCTTGCCTGGGAAATCCCATGGGCAGAGGAGCCTGGCGGGCTGCAGACCACAGGGTCCCAAAGAATCGGACATGGCTGAGCGACAACAAACAGAAGCAGCAAGGTACCAAGAGGCCACAGACCAACTTCTATTTCTGCGGTGCTGGGAGCAAAAGCTGGGTCCTGCACTTGATACCTGCTCTCAGCAGCCCCGAGGGGGTGGGCTGACCACTAAGCTATTCATCCTGCCCCACCCACAGACACACCGCTGTTGTTACCCCTTTTAAGGATCCAAGAAGGTCCTCTTGGGGGGTAAGCAAGAACACCTATTTCTTGTTTTCACACCCTTGCTCTGCAACACAAGCCTTGCCTGACAGTCTCATCTGACTCCTTACTGCTTTTTGTTGATTGAAGAGAGACCAAGAACCCAGGACACTAACAGCAATGGTCAGCTGAAAAGGAGGGTAGATTTTTGCAGCCGACTCGGTGATCTTATGTGGGCGATCATGGCACAGAGGAAGTTGGAAATGATGCCAAGGTTTATGGTTTGGCAAGTGGGTGATGATGATAAAAAAAAAAAAGAGAGAGAGAGAGAAATGAATTGCAACAGGCTTCAGATATGTTGAATCTGACTTATCTGTGATAGACCAGTGGATATGTCCAGAAAAGAGTAGACTATTGTGGATCTCAAACTCAATTGGGAGAATCTGGATGGGATCTAGCAATTTGACAATCATTAGCAGAGATGGCGGAGAAGGCAATGGCAAGCCACTCCAGTACTCTTGCCTAGAAAATCCCATGGATGGAGGAGCCTGGTAGGCTGCAGTCCGTGGGGTCGCTAAGGGTCGGACACGACTGAGCGACTTCACTTTCACTTTTCACTTTCACACATTGGAGAAGGAAATGGCAACCCACTCCAGTGTTCTTGCCTGGAGAATCCCAGGGATGGGGGAGCCTGGTGGGCTTCCGTCTATGGGGTCACACGGAGTCGGACACGACTGAAGTGACTTAGCAGCAGCAGCAGCAGCAGAGATGGTATGTAGATTTGGACCAGAGACAAAGATTTGGAAGCCATCAGTGTAGAGTATATGGACCGTTTTGAATCAAATGAGATTTTTACCAAAACTCTAGAGTGTGGATAGAATACATGTAGGACAGAATCCTGAAGAACACCAACGTTCTAAGGTTAGGTAGAGGGAAGAACTCCTTCAAAAAGGTCTTAGTACACTTAACACCAAGGAAAGTGCACTGCTCAGGGTAGGCATTCCATTAAATATCTGGTATTAGGTTGACGGTGTACATCACAACAAACTGTGGAAAATTCTTAAAGAGATGGGAATACCAGACCACCTTACCTGCCTCCTGAGAGACATCTATGCAGGTCAAGAAGCAACAGTTAGAACCGGACATGTAACAATGGACTGGTTCCAAATTGGGAAAGGAGTACATCAAGGCTGTATATTGTCACCCTGCTTATTTAACTTATATGCAGAGTACATCATAGAAACGCTGGGCTGGAAGAAGCACAAGCTGGAATTAAGATTGCCGGGAGAAGTATCAATAACCTCAGATATGCAGATGACACCACCCTTATGGCAGAAAGTGAAGAGGAACTAAAAAGCCTCTTGAAAATGAAAGAGGAGAGTGAAAAAGCTGGCTTAAAACTCAACATTCAGAAAATGAAGATCATGGCATCTAGTCCCATCACTTCATGGCAAATAGATGGGAAAACAATGGAAACAGTGAGAGACTTTGTTTTCTTGGGCTCCAAAATCACTATGGATGGTGACTGAAGCCATGAAATTAAAAGATGCTTGCTTTTTGGAAGGAAAGCTATGATAAACCTATACAATGCATTAGAGAGTAGAGACATTACTTTGCCAGCAAAGGTCCATATATTCAAAGCTATGTTTTTCCAGTAGTCATGTGTGAATGTGAGAGCTGGACAATAAAAAAGGCTGAGTGTTGAAGAACTGATGCTTTCAGGGACACACACAGATGGTGGAGGAATAGGACGGCGAGACCACTTTCTCCCCCACAAATTCATCAAAAGAACATTTGAACGCTGAGTAAATTCCACAAAAGAATTTCTGAATGCCAGCAGAGGACATCAGGCACCCAGAAAAGCAGCCCATTGTCTTTGAAAGGAGGTAGGAAAAAACATAAAAGATAAAAAGAGAGACAAAAGAGGTAAGGATGGAGCTCCGTCCCAGGAAGGGAGGCTTAAAAAAGAGAGAAGTTTCCAAACACTAGGAAAAACTCTCACTGGTGAGTCTGTGGTGAGCCTTGGAACCTCAGAGGGCCACATAACCAGGAGGAAAAAGAAAGAAATAATTAAAACCCACAGATTACCTGCCAAAGGGTAACTCCCAGCAGAGAAGCAGTGCAGATGCCCGCATCCGCCATTAGCAAGCGGGGGCTGGGCAGGTAGGAGCCGGCTGAATTGCTTAGAGGGCAGACCGGGCCTGAATGCCGTGAGGGCAGTCTGGAGGAGCTGACAGGAGATAGCAGAGCAGACTGTGGGGTAGCTACCCCGCGAAAAGCCCTAACCTAAGACTCCGCCAGCCCCGCTCACACAACAAAGGACTGAGCAGAGCTAGCCGGCTGTGGTCGGCCCAAACCCTGGTGACACAGGCCGGGGAGGGCAGACAGAGCCGGAAGCGGGAAATCATGGCCCCAGAGAGGCATCCAATACCAAACTGCAAGCAGGCTTCGTTGCTAACCAAGATTTCATGGGTTTCTTACCAGTCAACATCCGCCTTCGAAGGTGCTCTGGCTGTACACCCAGAAAACCGAGTAGGAGGGACCGGGGAGGCGATAAGTCACAATGACAGCACTCGCCAAACGCCTAGTCACCTGAGTTGCTCGGACTGGGGAAGCACAAAACGCAGGCCCAAAGAAGTCTGCGCCTTCGTGGAGTACCTGTGTGCCTGAACCTGAGCGACTCAGACCTTGGAAGTGCATGCAACCCAGTGCTGGCCTCGGACAGTTCCCGGCAGAGCAACCTAGAGACTGTGCAGTGTAGACTGGGACAACACACGCACTGTGAGCGGGGGCAAACCCAGTGTGGCCGAGACACTGCGAGCACTCCCCACAGACGCCAGAGATATTTGTCTGCAGCGTTCCTCCCTTCCCAGAACAGGACTGAACAAGTGAGCCTTAAAGTTTCCACCACCGCCCCCTAGTGTCAGGGCGGAAATTAGACACTGAAGAGACCAGCAAACAGGAGCAAAAACAGAGGGAACCACCTTGGAAATGACAGATAGAGGAGACTAGAGGCTACTCCAAGAATAAGACCGAAAACCAGAGGCAAGAGGCTTAAGCCCGAATCCTGAGAACACCAGAGAACTCCTGACTCCAGGGAACATTAATCGATAGGAGCTCATCAAATGCCTCCATACCTACACTGAAACCAGGCACCACCCAAGGGTCAACAAGTCCCAGAGCAAGACATACCACGCAAATTCTCCAGCAACACAGGAAAATAGCCCTGAGCTTCAATATACAGCCTGCCCAAAATCACTCCAAACCCACTGACATCTCAGAACTCATTACTGGACACTTCATTGCACTCCAGAGAGAAGAAATCCAGCTCCACCCACCAGAACACCGACACAAGCTTCCATAACCAGGGAACCCTGACAAGTCACCCGTCCAACCCCACACACAGCGGGGAAACTACATAATAAAGAGAACTCCACAAACTGCAAGAAGAGGGAAAGGCCACCCCAAGCAAAGCAATATAAGCAAGATGAAGAGGCAGAGAAATACCCAGCAAGTAAAGGAACAAGATAAATGCCCACCAACACAAACAAAAGAGGAAGATATAGGGAATCTACCTGATAAAGAATTTCGAATTTTGATGGTGAAAATGTTTCAAAATCTTGAAAGCAAAATGGAGTTACAGATAAATAACCCAGAGAAAAGGATTGAGAGGATGCAAGAAAGGTTTCATAAGGGCTTAGAGGAAATAAAAAAGAGTCAATATACAATGAATAATGCAACAGATGAGATCAGAAACACTGTGGAGGGAACAAACAGCAGAATAAAGGAGGCAGAAGACAGGATAAGCGAGCTAGAAGATAGAATTGTAGAAATAAATGAAACAGAGAGGAAAAAAGAAAAACAAAAGAAATGAGGACAATATTAGAGACCTCTGGGAAAATGTTAAACGTCCCAATATTCGAATCATAGGAGTCCCAGAAGAAGAAGACAAAAAGAAAGACCATGAGAGAATACTTGAGGAGATAATAGTTGAAAACTTCCCTAAAATGGGGAAGGAAATAGTCACCCAAGTCCAAGAAACCCACAGAGACCCTAACAGGATAAATCCAAGGTGAAATACTCCAAGACACATATTAATCAAATTAACAAAGATCAAACACAAAGAACAAATATTAAAAGCAGCAAGGGAAAAGCAACAAATAAAACACAAGGGGATTCCCATAAGGATAACAGCTGATCTTTCAACAGAAACTCTTCAGGCCAGGAGGGAATGGCAAGACATACTTAAAGTGATGAAAGAAAATAACCTACAGCCCAGATTACTGTACCCAGCAAGGATCTCATTCAAATATGAAGGAGAAATCAAAAGCTTTACAGACAAGCAAAAGCTGAGAGAATTCAGCATCATGAACCAGCTCTCCAACAAATGCTAAAGGATCTTCTCCAGACAGGAAACACAGAAAGGGTATATAAACTCGAACCCAAAAACAATAAAGAAAATGGCAACGGGATCATACTTATCAATAATTACCTTAAACGTAAATGGGTTGAATGCCCCAACCAAAACACAAAGGCTGGCTGAATGGATACAAAAACAAGACCCCCATATATGTTGTCTACAAGAGACCCACCTCAAAACGAGGGACACATACAGACTGAAAGTGAAGGGCTGGAAAAAGATATTCCATGCAAATAGAGACCAAAAGAAAGCAGGAGTAGCAATACTCATATCAGATAAAATAGACTTTAAAACAAAGGCTGTGAAAAGAGACAAAGAAGGAAACTACATAATGATCAAAGGATCAATCCAAGAAGAATATATAACAATTATAAATATTTATGCACCCAACATAGGAGCACTGCAATATGTAAGACAATTACTAACAACTATGAAAGGGGAAATTAACAACAACGCAATAATAGTGGGAGACTTTAATACCCCACTCACACCTATGGATAGATCAACTAAACAGAAAATTAACAAGGAAACACAAACTTTAAATGATACAATAGACCAGTTAGACCTAATAGATCTCTATAGGACATTTCGCCCCAAAACAATGAATTTCACCTTTTTCTCAAGCACACACGGAACATTTTCCAGTATAGATCACATCATGGGTCATAAGTCTAGCCTTAGTAAATTAAAAAAAATTGAAATCATTCCAAGCATGTTTTCTGACCACAATGCAGTAAGATTAGATCTCAATTACAGGAGAAAAACTATTAAAAATGCCAACATATGGAGGCTGAACTACACGCTGCTGAATAATGAACAAATCATAGAAGAAATCAAAAGAGAAATTAAAATATGCATAGAAATGAATGAAAATGAAAACATGACAACCCAAAACCTCTGGGACATTGTAAAAGCAGTGCTAAGGGGAAGGTTCATAGCAATGCAGGCACACCTCAAGAAACAAGAAAAAAGTCCACTAAATAACCTAACTCTACACCTAAAGAAACTAGAAAAGGAAGAAATGAAGAACCCCAGGGTTAGTAGAAGGAAAGAAATCTTAAAAATTAGGGTAGAAATAAATGCAAAAGAAACAAAAGAGACCATAGCAAAAATCAACAAAGCCAAAAGCTGGTTCTTTGAGAGGGTAAATAAAATTGACACTAGCCAGACTCATTAAGAAACAAAGGGAGAAGAACCAAATAAATAAAATTAGAAATGAAAATGGAGAGATCACAACCAACAACACAGAAATACAAAGGATCATTAGAGAATACTATCAGAAATTATATGGCAATAAAATGGACAACTTGGAAGAAATGGACAAATTCTTAGAAAAGTACAACTTTCCAAAACTGAACCAGAAAGAAATAGAAAACCTTAAAAGACCCATCACAAGCACGGAAATAGAAGCTGTAATAAAAAATCTTCCAGCAAACAAAAGCCCAGGTCCAGGCGGCTTCACAGCTGAATTCTACCAAAAATTTAGAGAAGAGCTAACACCTATTCTACTCAAACTCTTCCAGAAAATTGCTGAGGAAGGGAAACTTCCAAACTCATTCTATGAGGCCACCATCACCCTAATCCCAAAACCTGGTAAAGATCCCACAATAAAAGAAAACTACAGACCAATATCACTGATGAACATAGATGCAAAAATCCTTAACAAAATTTTAGCAATCAGAATCCAACAACACATTAAGAATATCATACATCATGACCAAGTGGGCTGTATCCCAGGAATGCAAGGATTCTTCAATATCCACAAATCAATCAACGTAATACACCACATTAACAAACTGAAAAATAAAAATCATATGATTATCTCAATAGATGCAGAGAAAGCCTTCGACAAAATTCAACATCCATTTATGATAAAAACCATCCAGAAAGTGGGAATAGAAGGAATATACCTCAACATAATAAAAGCTATATATGACAAACCCACAGCAAACATTATCCTCAAAGGTGAAAAACTGAAAGCATTTCCCCTAAAGTCAGGAACAAGACAAGGGTGCCTACTCTCACCACTACTATTCAACATAGTTCTGAAAGTTTTGGCCATAGCAATCAGAGCAGAAAAAGACATAAAAGGAATCCAAATTGGAAAAGAAGAAGTAAAACTTTCACTGTTCGCTGATGACATGATCCTCTACACAGAAAACCCTAAAGACTCTACCAGAAAACTACTAGAGCTAATCAATGTAACGTTTCAGGATATAAAATCAACACACAGAAATCCCTTGCATTCCTATACACTAACAATGAGAAAATAGAAAGAGAAATTAAGGAAACTATTCCATTCACTGTTGCAATGAAAAGAATAAAATACTTAGGAATATATCTACCTAAAGAAATAAAAGACCTGTACATAGAAAACTATAAAACACTGGTGAAAGTAATCAAAGAGGACACTAATAGATGGAGAACTATACCGTGTTCGTGGATTGGAAGAATAAATATTGTCAAAATGAGTATACTACCCAAAGTAATTTATACGTTCAACACAATCCCTATCAAGCTACCAACGATATTTTTCACAGAGCTGGAACAAATAATCTCACAATTTGTATGGAAATACAAAAAACCTCGAATAGCCAAAGCAATCTTGAGGAAGAAGAATGGAACTGGGGGAATCAACCTGCCAGACTTCAGGCTCTACTACAAAGCCACAGTCATCAAGACAGTATGGTACTGGCACAAAGACAGAAATATAGATCAATGGAACAAAATAGAAAGCCCAGAGATAAATCCACGCAAATATGGACACCTTATCTTTGACAAAGGAGGCAAGAATATAAAATGGAGAAAAGACAGTCTCTTTAACAAGTGGTGCTGGGAAAACTGGTCAGCCACTTGTAAAAGAATGAAACTAGAACACTCCCTAACACCATACACAAAAATAAATTCAAAATGGATTAAAGATCTAAATGTAAGACCAGAAACTATAAAACTCCTAGAGGAGAACCTAGGCAAAACACTCTCTGACGTAAATCACAGCAGGATCCTCCATGACCCTCCTCCCAGAATATTGGAAATAAAAGCAAAAATAAACAAATGGGACCTAATTAAAATTAAAATCTTCTGCACAGCAAAGGAAACTATAAGCAAGGTGAAAAGACAGCCTTCAGAATGGGAGAAAATAATAGCAAATGAAACAACTGACAAAGAATTGATCCAAAATATACAAGCAGCTCCTTCAGCTCAATTCCAGGAAAATAAACTACCAAAGCAAAAAATGGGCCAAAGAAGTAAACAGACATTTCTCCAAAGAAGACATACAGATGGCTAATAAACACATGAAAAAATGCTCAACAGCCCTCATAATCAGAGAAATGCAAATCAAAACCACAATGAGATACCATTTCACACCAGTCAGAATGGTTGTTATCCAAAAGTCTACATGCAATAAATGCTGGAGAGGGTGTGGAGAGAAGGGAACCCTCTTACACTGTTGGTGGGAATGCAAACTAGTACAGCCACTATGGAGAACAGTGTGGAGATTCCTCAAAAAACTGGGAATAGAACTGCCATATGATCCAGCAATCGCACTCCTGGGCGTACACACTAAGGAAACCAGAATTGAAAGAGACACATGTACTCCAATGTTCATTGCAGCACTGTTTATAATAGCCAGGACATGGAAGCAACCTAGATGTCCATCTGCAGGCGAATGGATAAGAAAGCTTTGGTTCATATACACAATGGAATTTTACTCAGCCATTAAAAAGAATACATTTGAACCAGTTCTAATGAGGTGGATGAAACTAGAGCCTCTTATACAGAGTGAAGTAAGCCAGAAAGAAAAACACCAATACAGTGTACTAACTCATATATATGGAATTTAGAAAGATGGTAATGATAACCCTGTATACGAGACAGCAAAAGAGACACAGGTGTATAGAACAGTCTTTTGGACTCTGTGGGAGAGGGTGAGGGTGGGATGATTTGGGAGAATGGCATTGAAACATGTATATTATCATATGTGAAACAAATCACCAGTCCTGGTTCAGTGCATGATACAGGATTATCGGGGCTGGTATGCGGGGATGACCCAGAGGGAGGATATGGGGAGGAGGGAGGTGGGAGGGGGATTCAGGAAGGAGAACTCATGTACACCCGGGGCGGATTCATGTCAATGGATGGCAAAACCAACCAATATAATATTGTAAAATAATTAGCCTCCAATTAAAAAAAAAAAGAATTGCTGCTTTCAAACTGTGGTGTTGGAGAAGACTCTTCAGAGTCCCTTGGACAGCAAGGTGATCAAACCAGTTACTCCTAAAGGAAATCAACCCTGAATATTCTTTGGAAAGAGTGATGCTGAAGTTCCAATATTTTGACCACTGGATGGAAAGAGCCAACTCATTGGAAAAGACCTTGATGCTGGAAAGATTGAAGGCAGGAGAAAGGGATGAAAGGGATGGCTGGATGGCATCACCGACTCAATGGACATGAGTGAGCAAACTCCAGGACATGGTGAAGGACAGGGAGGCCTGGTGTGCTGTAGTCCATGGGGTTGGAAAGAGGTGTACATCACTGAACAACAACAAAATTATGTTGGTGCAAAAGTAATTTTGGTTTTGCATTGTTGAACTTTGCTATTTGATATCGGAATACATTCTTAGGTAAATGTGGTGATGTGATACATGACTTTAATGCATTTCTTGCTTTATGTTTTTTGCTAATGAGTTATTCCTTGCTGCTTATTTTACATGTGTTTTAGACTATGGAAATAATGTTAGACAAAAAGCAACTTTGAGCAATTTTCTTATTTGAGTTCAAAATAGGTCATAAAGCAGTGGAGATAACTCACAGCATCAACAATGCATTGGCCAAGAAATTGCTAATGAACATTCAGTGCAGTTGTGGTTCAAGAAATTTTGTAAAGGAAACAAGAGCCTTAAAGGTGAGGAGCCCGGTGTCTGGCCATCAAAAGTTCACAGTGACCAATTAAGAGCAATCATCGAAGCTGGTCCTCTTACAACTACATGAGAAGTTGCCCAAAAAATCAACATTAACCATTCGACAGTCACTTGGCATTTGAAGCAAATTAAAAAGGTGAAAAAGCTCGAAAAGTGGGTACCTTGTGAGCCAACCACAAATCAAAACAATCATCATTTTAAAGCATCATTTTCTCTTATTCTGTGAAACAACCACAAGCCGTTTCTTGATTGTGGTTTGAATTGTGACGTGGGATGAAAAGTGGGTTTTATACTACAACCAGCAGTGACAGCTCAGTGGCTGGACCAAGGGGAAGCTTGAAAACACTGCCCAGAGCCAAAGTTGAATCAAAAAAAGAGTCGTGGTCACTGTTTGGTGGTCTGCTGCCAGCCTGATCCACTAAAGATTTCTGAATCCCAGTGAAACCATTCCATTCTGAGAAACATGCTCAGCAAATGGATGAGATGCACCAAAAACTGCAGTGCCCACAGCTGGCTTTGGTCAACAGAAAGGGCCCAGTTCTTTTCCGTGACAATGCCCAACTGCACTTGGCACAACCAACACTTCAAAAGTTGAATGAATTGAGCTACAAAGTTTTGCTTCATCTGCCATACTCACCAACAGACTATCACTTCTTCAAGCATCTTGACAACATTTTGAAGGGAAAATGCTTCCACAACTAGGAGAACACAGAAAATTCTTTGCAAGAGTTCGTTGAATCCTGAAGCGTGGATTTTTATGCTGCAGGAATAAACAAACTTATTTCTCATTGGTAAATAATTACAGGTCCGAAGCTGTAATTACTTTTGTACCAAGCTAATAAATCAATGGGTAAAGAAGGAAGAATGGGGAAAGAAATTAGACAACAACAAAAAAAAGAGATTCAGAATATCCACATAACATTAAGCTGAAATTTCAGGGCCCCTCACTTCATAGGCCTCTTCTAAGAATCTGTAATTAAACTTTTATTCAAAATTGGGTACATCAAAGAATGTATATATGTATGTAACTGAATCACTTTGCTGTACCGCAGAAATGAACACAACATTGTATTTCAGCTATACTTCAATTAAAAACAAACAAAACATCACTTAGTTTTAAAGAACAATAGAAAAACTTTAAGTACTTTTAAACATTTCCTAAGAAGGGTTCACAAAATAGCAAAAACCTCAGGTCCTTCTAGACCTGGTTCCAACTCTGTGTGGAATTCAAGGGAAAAACATGTATAAAATGTATAAATGAGAGGTGTTTTCAGACTATAGTCTCATGAATCTTCATGCACTGAGTTATTGAGCTTCAACAACCTAAAGTGTAATCTCTAGGAAATAGAGAAGAAACTGACAAAAACCCCACGGTGGG
The DNA here is from genome assembly GCF_049115385.1 of Moschus berezovskii. Taxonomy (NCBI): domain Eukaryota; kingdom Metazoa; phylum Chordata; class Mammalia; order Artiodactyla; family Moschidae; genus Moschus; species Moschus berezovskii. Next base: position 52,867,290 of record NC_142483.1, on the reverse strand, counting down.
AGGGGAGTTCAGCTCGTAGACCAGGACTAATAAAATGCAGGGAAACATAAGTAGGAAAGCTGTAGAGGATCTGAATAACATAATTAATAAGGTTGATCTAATAGAAATGTAATTAATCTAATAGAAACGTAATCCCAATAAACACCATAATTGGGAATAGTTCAAACTCTTCTCTTTGACTGCAAGGCAAAAACAACTTGAAATTAGTTTGGAAACAAAAATAATTAAAACTATTATTTCAAAAAAATTTTTAATTCCTTCAAATAATTTTCACTGCAAAGGTAATAAAAATGGGTATTTTAGCACATGTAACCATAATAATAAAAAAATAACAATAGTTGTAATAGTCATGATACTATGCATTAAAAGCCATGTAAAATAGCTAGAAGCTGCCATTAGGAAACAAGAATGAATGAAAACAAATGCGCAAGCATCTCTATCAAAAAGTTAGCAAAAAGAAGACCAAATGATTTTGAGAAAAGGATGAGTGAGGAAATAATCAAATTAAAACACAGAAGTTGGTTTCTTAAAAAATAGGAAAACAGCAGAATTATTAAGTAAACCCTAGAGCTTATTTGGAAAACCAAGTGAAACAAAGTAGGTAACCCCAAGCTTGCCTAATCAAGTAAATAAAGAGAAAAGTATACATACGTAGACTTAGAAATTACCATCAATACAGAAGAGATTATGAGAATGCCATAGGAATATTTTACAAAACTCGCTGGAAATAAATTTGAATAGCTAGATGAAATGGATAATTTTCTAGGAAAATACAACTTACTAAAATTAAACCTGAAATATGCAGAAGACTCTGTATGGGCCAACATACAAGACAGTGAGAAAGTTTTAATGACTTCTTTCTCCCTCAAAACAGTGCCAGGCACAGATGGTTTCCTGGGTGAATTCTTTCAACCTTCAAGGAACAGAAACTTCAATACTGTTTAAACTGTTCCCAAGCAGAGAGGAAAAAGGAAAGTTTCCAAATAATTTTCAAAAGCCAACAGAACATTTATTCCAAGACCTTAGAATGGGAGCACAAGGAAAAAAACAACTTGAGACAGATTTGTGTTATGAGCAGAAGAATCGAAGTTCCACAGACGTGGAAGGGTCCTGAGTCATTTCAGTTCAATTTCTTCCAAAGGCTAGGGCAATTGCCCACATGCAATCACCATTGACATGTTCTTACATCCAAGTATTTGTGCCTGGAGACACCCATGAACAGAGGAAACTGGAGGGCTGCGGTCCATAGGGTTACAAAGAGTTGGACACGACTGAATTGACTTAATACAGCACACAGCTCAGCACATAGATATTTATTTTAATTATTTGTCTTATTACTAAATATAATTTTGAAAAACTTTCCATGATAACAAGAGCAACAATAGTAAAATAATAAATTTCATTTAGTATTCATTTGTTGCTAGCCCCTATGATGAGCTCTTTACCAAGAGTCATTTTATTTGAATAATGCCATTTGCAGCAACATGGATGGACCTGGAGATGATTGTACTAAGTGACATGTCAGACAGAGAAAGCCAAATACCATATGATAGCACTTATGGGTGAAATATTAAGAAAAAATACAAATGAACTTATTTACAAAACAGAAGTAGATTCAGACACAGAAAGCAAGCTTGTGGTTACCCAAGGGGAAAGGTCTCACAGAGAGAGAGATAAATTAGAAGGTTGGGATAAACATATACACACTAATATATATGAAATAGATGATCAACAAGAACTTACTGTAGAGTACGGGGAACTCGACTCAATATTTTGTCATAACCTATAAGGAAAAGAATCTGAAAAAGGATATATGTATATCCAGTTCAGTTCAGTTCAGTCGCTCAGTCATGTCCGACTCTCCGTGACCCCATGAATCACAGCACGCCAGGCCTCCCTGTCCATCACCAACTCCCGGAGTTCACTCAAACTCATGTCCACAGAGTCGGTGATGCCATCCAGCCATCTCATTCTCTGTCGTCCCCTTCTCCTCCCGCCCCCAACCTTTCCCAGATCAGAGTCTTTTCCAGTGAGTCAACTCGACGCATGAGGTGGCCAAAGTATTGGAGTTTCAGCTTTAGCATCAGTTCCTCCAATGAACAACCAGGATTGATCTCCTTTAGAATGGACTGGTTGGATCTCCTTGCAGTACAACTTAATCACTTTGCTATACACTTGAAACATTGTAAATCAACAATGCTTCACTTTTGAACATTATTTCATTTAATCACAAAAACACCAGGTGAGAGCTATGGTTTATATAATATACATTTATATAATATAAATGCTGATATATTATTTATATACATTTATATATACAGTATATATACATATATTCCCCCCTTAAATATAATGAATCTGAGTCATAGCAGGTATATTTCACAGCTAGAAAGTGGTAGTGCAAGATTTTAGACCAAGGCAGTCTGTCTCTAGAGACTCTTCTCATGTTTGAAATGAATTTCAGTTTGTAAAACCCCATCATTTGGCCCTGAAGGGAGTCCTATGCTGTGCAGATCCCAAGTTCGGGAGAAAGCCTTTTTCCATAGGATCTAGGGGTGATGACATCCATGGCTTTCATTGAACGACAACTGTGTGTTGTTCTTGGGCCAGAAGATGCTTTCTTGTGCCATTGATTCATGGGACAACTGAAGTAGCAGGCAGAGTTGTGAAGAAAGCTGATCGCCGAAGAATTGATGCTTTTGAACTGTGGTGCTGGAGAAGACTCTTGAGGGTCCCTTGGACTGCAAGGAGATCCAACCAGTCCATTCTAAAGGAGATCAATCCTGGGTGTTCATTGGAAGGACTGATGCTAAAGCTGAAACTCCAATACTTTGGCCACCTCATGCGAAGAGTTGACTCACTGGAAAAGAGTCTGATGCTGGGAGGGATTGGGGGTGGGAAGAGACGGGGACAACAGAGAATGAGATGGCTGGATGGCATCAGCGACTCGATGGACATGAGTTTGTGTGAGCTCTGGGAGTTGGTGATGGACAGGGAGGCCTGGCGTGCTGTGATTCATGGGGTCGCAAAGAGTCGGACCCGACTGAGCGACTGAACTGAACTGGACTGAAACATGTTTCTTCAGATCATATCTATGACTTTCCAGAGAGTCTCCAAGAGTGTCATGTGTTCATGACAGGTTGCAGTCCCTGCTACAGATGGGAGTGAAGTGCTGGAAGAGTATAGTGGGTTCAGGAAGCAAAGGAAGTGGCCTGGACTGCTGTCTATTTCAGGCTCTGCTCACCTGGGAGGAGGAAGCCTCATGCTGTGGGTTCTGCTCTCTCCTCCCAGGCAGGAACCCTGCTTCGGGTCTTTGCCTTCCTGCTCTCTCCTGTCTGTTCTATGGGTTTAGCAGAGGGGGTACCCTTCCCTTTGAGTGTTTCAGCCTTTATACCTGTGTGGGAACGTGCACGTGTGTGATTGTGATGTTTGCCAAGGACCTGGGTTATAGCAGTATTCTGGTAGCTCTCATTCCAATCTGGAGTCCATATCAGATTGCCACTGCTGCTGTCACTTCAGTCGTGTCCGACTCTGTGCGACCCCATAGACCGCAGCCCACCAGGTTCCCCTGTCCCTGGGATTCTCCAGGCAAGAAGCCATTTCCTTCTCCAATGTGTGAAAGTGAAAAGTGAAAGTGAAGTCGCTCAGTCGTGTCTGACCCTTAGCGACCCCATGGACTGCAGCCTACCAGGCTCCTCCATCCATGGGATTTTCTAGGCAAGAGTACTGGAGTGGCTTGCCATTGATTAGGAGCAAGTTAACAACAGCAGGAGACAGATGCAGAGGAAGAGGTGGGATAGAAGATTGGTATGCATTTCTTCTTTCTACAGTTTTAAAATCACAGAGTTTTTCATAGTGACCTGTGTTTTACCAGGACTAATTGTTCACTTAGTGCTTCCATGCTCTGACTCCGTGTTTTCACACGAAGGCAGCTTCATTTGGGACTGAAAAAAAAAAATTTTAGAAAACTCAATATTTCCAATTCTAATTTCAGAAAAAAAAAACTGAAAAAAAATTATAGTTGGATGCTCACAAGAGTCACCATGTAGGGGGAGTTATAAGGTAGAAAATTATCTCTCACCGAGGAAATTGTCTTTTCAAACCTCCTCAGTATGAACCCTAATAGGCACAGCCAGAAGGGATGGGCCGCATTGCTAATAGAGCTTGAATGAACTATTGGAGGTGGTGTGTCTGTTGTCTTTATTTTAACCAGAACCATATTCTACTTGGAAGTAATGGAGCTGAGAGTGGGAGAAAAGGTGGTGCCAAAACAAAAGGAGGAAAGAATCCAAGAGAAAAAAACTAAATTACCCTCAGCAAGAGAAGAAATAAAAAATGGCAGGAATTACTTATTGGTGGAGTCTCAAAGGCCTCATAAAAAGTAACTCTTTGATTTACCTTCCTTGTTTCCTGCAGTGTCTGCCAGACAGAATTAAAAGTGGGCCCATGAAACTAGGGAGATTGAGACAGAAGTAACGCTTCCTTTAGAGGCTCAGCTCTTCAGTGTCTTTCCCCCATTGTTGCTGGCTATGGAGGGGAAGTGGAGAAGGAAATGGCAACCCACTCCAGTGTTCTTGCCTGGAGAATCCCAGGGATGGAGGAGCCTGGTGGGCTTCTGTCTATGGGGTCGCACAGAGTCGGACACGACTGAAGCGACTTAGCAGCAGCAGCAGCATGGAGGGGAAGAGAAGGGGAAGAGGTGGGGCTGGCTGGAAATACCCGCAGAAGGTCTCAAGCCAGCATTGTGCTCTGTGCATGCTGGTGGCTGCCCTCCTGCAGCTGAACTCTGCCCCAGCTCAGCACTCTCCTTCTGGTCTGGCTCAGGCCAATGCTCAGATATCATGGATTGCTAGAGCAGGGGACATTTGAGGGAATTCTATCAGTTAACTCTCTCCAGAAGTATCACTCAGTATTTCCCAGCCTTTTTGACGAGGCTTCGGTTGGACATAGTTTTGGGGATGGGAAGAGGAAATAAAAATCTCTCCTCTCTGCCTCAGCCCAGCTCTTCCATGATGGTGTAACATACTGATCCATATGCAGTGAATGTTTATTGCCCACCTACTGTAACAGTCAGCTCTTAATATAGTGATGTTGAGAAATAAGCGCAGATCACAGTAGTATAGCGGAATAAGTGTCTGCTGTGTCTGGAGGACCATCTGGTGATGTCCATGTGTAGAGTCTTCTCTTGTGTTGTTGGAAGAGGGTGTTTGCTATGACCAGTGCATTCTCTTGACAAAACTCTATTAGCCTTTGCCCTGCTTCATTCCGTGCTCCAAGGCCAAATTTGCCTCTTACTCCAGGTGTTTCTTGACTTCCTACTTTTGCATTCCAGTCCCCTATAATGAAAAGGACATCTTTTTGGGGTGTTAGTTCTAAAAGGTCTTGTAGGTCTTCTTAGAACTGTTCAACTTCGGCTTCTTCAGCATTACTGGTTGGGGCATAGGCTTGGATTACTGTAATATTGAATGGTTTGCCTTGGAAACGAACAGAAATCATTCTGTCGTTTTTAAGATTGCATCCAAGTACTGCATTCTGGACTCTTTTGTTGACCATGATGGCTACTCCATTTCTTCTAAGGTATTCCTGCCCACAGTAGTAGGTATAATGGTCATCTGAGTTAAATTCACCCATTCCTGTCCATTTTAGTTCACTGATTCCTAGAATGTCTATGTCAGTGTCAGACTTTATTTTTGGGGGCTCCAAAATCACTGCAGATGCTGATTGCAGCCATGAAATTAAAAGACGCTTACTCCTTGGAAGGAAAGTTATGACCAACCTTGATAGTATATTAAAAAGCAGAGACATTGCTTTGCCAACAAAGGTCTGTCTAGTCAAGGCTATGGTTTTTCCCGTGGTCATGTATGGATGTGAGAGTTGGACTGTGAAGAAAGCTGATCGCCGAAGAATTGATGCTTTTGAACTGTGGTGCTGGAGAAGACTCTTGAGAGTCCCTTGGACTGCAAGGAGATCCAACCAGTCCATTCTAAAGGAGATCAATCCTGGGTGTTCATTGGAAGGACTGATGCTAAAGCTGAAACTGCAATACTTTGGCCACCTCATGCGACGAGTTGACTCACTGGAAAAGACTCTGATGCTGGGAAAGGTTGGGGGTGGGAGGAGAAGGGGACGACGGAGAATGAGATGGCTGGATGGCATCACCGACTCTGTGGACATGAGTTTGAATGAACTCCGGGAGTTGGTGATGGACAGGGAGGCCTGGCGTGCTGGGATTCATGGGGTCGCGGAGAGTCAGACACGACTGAGTGACTGAACTGAACTGAACTGTGTCTGGAGGACAGTTCAGGGACTGATGGTCTTGGCTGGGCTCGCTCCTGAGTCTTCGGGTTAGCTGGCTGACTCTTGACTGTTGGCTGATCTAGAATGGCGCTGGCTGGGCCAGCTGGGTTGAGCTGACTCTCTTCCTTGCGTCTTTCATCCTGCTCTGGTCGAGCCTGGCTATGTTTGTCCATCATTATGGTAGAGCTCAAGAGGCAGGCAGGAACACGCAGAGCCTCTTGAGATGTGGGTCTAGAACCAGAACACTGGCGCTTCTGTCACCCTTTTCCGGCCAGTGGGAGACACAGACTAGTCCACATTCAAAGGAGAGGAGAGGAAAGTAGACTTTCTCTTTTTAGTGAGAAGAACTGCAAAGTCACATGGAATCTAACAAGGGCACAGGAAAGAAGTAAAAAGTTAGCATCATCATTGCAATCCACCACACTTTCTCTATGCCAGTTCTGCATACATGTTTGTAGAAACCCAAAGTTTCTTGAAACTTAGGCTTCCTTTTCTACCATGTGATACACATGAATCTCTTCCTTTCACAGTCCTGAACTTGTCACTGTGTATGCCATGCTCAAGTGTTTCTTGGCCCCATAGCTCTGTGCAGAAAGAAGCAGTGGTCTAGTGTATAGAGGAAGTTTGTGTTTGTGTGTTAGTTGCTCAGTCATGTCTGACTCTTCATGACTCCATGGACTGTAGCCCATCAGGCTCCTTTGTCCATGGAATTCTCCAGGTAAGAATTCTGACTTGGGTTGCTATTTCCTTCTCCTGGGGATCTTCCTGAAGCAGGGACTGAACCCAAGTCTCCTGCATCACATTCCTTACACATATAGGAAGTTTAAGTTTTTTCATTAAACCTTGTTGCCTGACTTCAAGCAGCAGGGCACCCAAGCCCAGGGAGTGAAGATGCTGTTGGTGCCCCACTCGGATCCCGGTCCCCAGGTACCGTGGGTGTGGACTACCAGTGGCTCGTGGCAGTCCTCTTCTCCAGAGGACCTTAGCCAAGCCAAGGCTGCCGTGCTTCAAGAGTTGGGCACACACAGGCACCTCCCACCTCAGCAGACTAGCCAAAGCTGGCTGGGTGAAATGAGAATATAAAAGACTGTCGTCTTTCCTGGAGGGGAAGCCAACTCTGTCATGTAGCTGGAGATCCAGAACTCTGCGTGGGATCAGCCTGAGTTCAGCCTTTGGCTGAAGCTGCAACCTTGGTCCTCATCTTCTCCTGCTGATCTCACTCGTGACCTCCTGAGAGCACACCATCAATGAATCAAGTGCAACTAAACTGTCTCAGGCTCCACTTCTAGCCCTAACTAAGATAGCCCTGTGGCAGAAACAGTGAAAGTGGTGAAGGCATTCTCTTCTTCATCAAAGACCCTGGCTGGAGGGTGGGTCCATTGTAATAGATGGAGTTTCTAGCTGAGGGGCAGCGGCACCCACAGGCCGTGGAAGGATGGCTGGCTGAGCAGTGCTGAGGCCGGAAATGTTTAGAATCATTAACCTTCCCTGTGAGGGGCGCCCCAAAGACTCTCAGACATAACTGGCTGAGACTTGGAGAAAAGAAAGATGGAAGAAGGCTATGTATAAGTAGAACAAAGAAACCAGCAACACTGGGATTATTTATTTGGCTGCTCAAAATCTTAGTTGCAACACGTGGGATCTAGTTCCCTGGCCAGGGATCCAACCCAGGCCCCCTTCACTGGGAGCTCAGAGTCCTAGCTACTGGACCACCAGGGAAGTTCCTACATTGGGATTATTTATGTTGATGTGAACCCATCTGGAGCAAAAATCTCATCTACCCCATAAAACTTGGGTGATGTTTGCATCCTAGTAAGTCCAGGAATTTTTTTTTGTGTGTGTGTGTACAACTGCTGTACCAAAATATGTTTCTCTCTGTGAGATGTAATGATGAAAACATATTGTAGGACCTGTTGTTTCAAAAGAGCTGCTGCCTACCTCCATGTCTCCACTGGAGCCTCAGCAACATTGGTGAGATTGAGGTCTGCTGTTAATGAGCACATAAACTTTCATATTCCCCATCAACCTCCTCACCAGCACCCTGCCTCAATCTTTGCCTCTAATCCAGGGGTGTCCAACCTCCGGTCACAGATCCAACAGACTGTCAGATCACTGGCAGCATTAGGTTAGAATTAAAGTGCACAGGAAGTGTAATGAGCTTGAATCATGCTGGAATCACCCCTCTGACCTGTTCTTGGAAAAATTGTCTTCCACAAAGCCAGTCCCCCGTGCCAAAATGTTTGGGGACCACTGTTCTAATCCATTCTCCACAAGATGGTCAGATTGATTCTGTAAAAGTTAATTCTTATCTTGTTACTGCTCTGATTAAATTCTTTCCTCCCCTATGATGACAAGTTAAAATTCAGACTACCTAGCATGCCATGTGCTGTGCTTAGTCGCTCAGTCATGTCTGACTCTTTGTGACCCCACAGACAGTAGCCCGCCAGGCTCCTCTGTCCATGGGGATTCTTCAGGCAAGAATACTGGAGTGGAATGCCATGCCCTCCTACAGGGGATGTTCCCAACCCAGGGATTGAATCCAGGTCTCCCCACATTGCAGGTGGATTCTTTACTATCTTAGCCACCAGGAAAGCCCAAGAATATTGGAGGGGGTAGCCTCTCCCCTCTCCAGGGAATCTTCCGGACCCAGGAATTCAACCGGGGTGTCCTGCATTGCAGGTGAATTCTTTACCAGCTGGGCTACCAGGGAAGCCCTAGCATGGCATGGTCTCCAATGCCTTTCCAGCATGGCTCTTTCTTTGCTTTCTGCTGGGTCTAGACTGAGCTACAGGCTGTTTGCTGAGCAAGCTAAGAGTCTTGCCCTGATGGTCCTGAATGCATGATTTTTCGCCACTTGGTGTGTCCTATTTTGTATTCTGTCACTGGTAAACTTCTAATCATCTTTCATGATTCACCTTCATCCTCACCTCTTTGTGGAGTGAATCTTGACCATATTAATATCATTTCTACCTCAGGATATATTACATACTGATTGTATTCCTTCTGAGCAACCAGAACACTTTGAACCTACATCTATCATAGAAATTGTTTGATGGATGAATGCATTAGAATGCATAACTCTTTTAGAAAACCTGCCTAAACTCTGAAAGCACAGCAAACAAACAAAAATTATACAAAACGGTTCAAAGGTAGTGAGCAAAACAGAATTTCTATGAACTTTAGGTCACACTCATTTTTTAATTCAAACCCACCTGTATGACTCCTTGATGTTACTTTTAAAGTCTGAATTGCAGAATTTGGGAATGTTTTCTTGTCTTTTGATAATAAGAACACCGTAAGGGTAGACAAGGTGTCATATCAAATCCAGCTCAAAGAATAAGCCAGGCCCCTTTTCTTTGTTAATGTATATGTTTTGTTCTGTTCTCTTTCCAATTTAGGTCAGGCATCTTTAGAACAACTCACATGTATTAAAAAGAAAAGTTAAAGACATTTTCACAAGAGGTAAAATGTGGGATGTTTTAGTGGGTTTTTTTTTTTTTTTTTTTAGGTACTGGAATGGTTTGTGGTGGAGGAGGAGTGGGGGAGGGAAAGAGGAAAGCTCTTGTGAGATGCAGCCTATGTCCATCAATGCTGTATTATAATCCTCAGCTGGATCCAAAGTTTGGGTGTCTTAAAGCAAAGGATACTGCCCATGTGTGTCCTCCTTGATATCCAGCATCTAATCACCAAATTGGATCATTACCAAAGAAACAGAAAACCTCACTATTAAGTAGAGAAAAGAGCAGGACCACAAATGAATCACACGGGGAACTTGATACAGATTCCTAAGCTTCACCCCTCAGAAAATTCTGATGGAGACTGTTGTTGTTCAGTTGCTACGTTGTGTCCGACTCATTGCGGCCCCATGGACTGCAGCACACAAGGCTTCCCTGTCCTCCACTATCTCCTGGAGTTTGGTCAAACTCATGTCCATTGAATCGGCGATGCCGTCCAACCATCTCATCCTCTGTCGCCCCCTTCTTCTCTTGGCCTAAATCTTTCCAAGCATCAGGGTCTTTTCCAATGAGTCCGTCCTTCGCACCATGTGGCCAGAGTATTGAAGCTTCAGCTTCAGCATCAGTCCTTCCAATGAATATTCAGGGTTTATTTCCTTTAGGATTGACTAGTTTCATCTCCTTGCTGTCCAACGGACTCTCAAGAGTCTTCAACACCACAGTTCGAAAGCATCAATTCTTCAGTGCTCAGCCTTCTTTATGGTCCAACTCTAACATCTGTACATGACTACTGGAAAAACCATAGTGTGGTCAGATAATCTGCTTTTTACATAAATGCTGCAGATGATTCTGCTACAGGAGGAATGTTTACTACACTTTGAGCACTCATGACTCTATTCCGTGATCACAAAAGCTATAAAAACCCCTTAGGAAAAAAATAATATAAAGTATCTTTGTTACATAAGAGATAGTCAGTTGCATGGTCTATAATTTTAGTCTCTCTCTTTAGATCTTCTCCTCACGTGTCCTTCTCTGACTTGGTTATACTCAACTCACTTGGAAAAAGTCACAGCCTTGGTCAAACTCAATTCTGTGGTCACTTCTCAACTGAATTCATGCAATGGAATGTGGCAGAGAAAGACAGACTGACAGCCATGCTGACTGATCTCCCTTCTGGCTCTGATGATGACTGCGGCTGTCACTGAACTAAGACTCCCCCTGAGAACGGTTCAGGAAGATGATAGTGTAAGTGATAGGGATTGATGCATAGTATGGTTTGAAAGTGTTTGACTGTAACCAACCCAGGCAGGACTTGAGGGACTGCACTCACTCAGAGAGAGGAAGCAGAGGAGATGAGGTTCTCACTCACTGCAGCTTTTTTTTTTTTTTTAACTAAACATTTTCCAGTTTGCTATGGGGAGGAACAGAGCCCAGGAAAAAAAAGAGCCAGCCATGTTGGGCTGATGAAGCTTATGTTGGAGCTCAGAGCTTTCGACACTGTGGAAACTTGAACAGCAAAATCCCAGGGAGAAGTTTGTTATTTTTCTTCTCAAAAAAGCCCCTTGACTTGGAGGTGTGCTTCTTGGAACTTCCTTCAAGAGAGAACTTGATGAGGAGTTCGTTTGGTTTACAGCTTTCAGGGATAGCACCATCCTCAGCTTTCGAGCCAAAGTTTTGTTCTTCCTATGCAGAGCCCAGGCAGTGACTCAGCACGCTGGGCTCCTAAGGCTTCACACCACAGGCTTCCTGGATGGCAGTCATTTTACCACATCCCTAGGGTGGGCTCGCTGTGACTTTCTGAGAGCTGCGCTGTAGTCCAAGGCTCTTACTACCCACTCCTCTTTTCTTCCCCAGTCTTTCAGAGATCTCAGACTTGCATCGTGAGCTGAGAGCTCTTTCTACTTCTACTAACTCTCCCCTTTGTATTTCATAGTTTCACTTTATTTTTCAAATCTTTGTCTATTTATTTGCTTGTTTATTTGGCTGTATTGGGTCTTAGTTGGGGCACACAGGATCTTTGACTTTATTGTGGCACATGAACTCTGAGTTGCAACATGCAGGATCTAGTTCCCCAACCAGGGAATGAGCCCAGAACCCCTGCATTGGGAGTGCAGAGTCTTAGCCACTGGACCACCAGGGAAGTCATCATAGTTTCACTTTAAATTCTACCTTTGTATGTTTTCTAGAGGCTCAATTGGCATGTTCCACCAGCTCCCCCCTCAGTTTTTTGCTCCTTTTAAGCAAAACTTCCTCAAGCAGTTGTTAAGCTCACTTTCTATAATTCCTTTCTTCTCGTTGGCTTTTAACTCACTTCTATCACATCTCAACAGCCCCACCGCCACCACTTGGCACACACATGCACATATTCACATAGCCCTCCGAAAGCTCTCTTACCAATACCACATGCACATCCCAATGACCGTTTCCATATCCCTAAACCCAAGGCCCAGTTCTCAGCCATGCCTGATTTGTTACATCACTCCTCCTTGATGGTACACGGTTCTCACTTGTTTTCCAAGACACAGCGCTGTCTCCTCCCTTCTCTGTTTATTCACGCGTCTTAGCCGCAGTCCTTTCTGAGTCTTCCTCGTGATTCTTCCTCTTCGGTTCACAGTGCCCAGAGCTCACGCCTTGGACATTCTTCCTTCTCTACCTCATGCTATTGCCTAGGTAGAATCCCTGAGCCCAATACCTTTCAAAGCTGTTCAAGTCCCGACCGCCTTCAAACAAAGTGTAAGTCAGCTTTCTCTCTTCCTCACCTCCTGCCCTTGAACTCCATCTGTCTGATCTTTCGTTCTCTTCCTCAGCTCTCCTGCTTGCAGTTTACGACGATTCCATCCTTCAGCCTGCTCCCGATCCTTGAAAGCCCTTCCTCTGTCACTCTGCATGCGGTCTGTTGGCACTCGCTTCAGAATATCTAGAGTGGGACACGTCTTCCCCTCCCCAACTCTCGCTTGGCTGACAGTGACCGCCTCTCCCCGATAATCACAGCCACAGAATCCTGGGTCCTCCTCTTGCCTCTGCCTGTGGTCTCTTCCGGACACAGCAGCCAGTGAGAACTTTTAAAGTATAAATTAAACCATGTTACTTCTCTTCTCAGATTTTCCCAGTGGTGCCCAGATGCTCCCAGAGTTAAAGTCAGAGTCCCTGCAAAGACCTCTGCTTTTCCCTCACCTCCTGCCCCTTCTCTGACCTCCTCCCCTGTCAGTCGCTCTCAGCCACACCAGCTTCCTTGTCTTTTTCTGGATGCACCAGGCACACTTCAGCCCTAGGACTTTTCCTTACCTGCTCCCTCTGACGCCACTGCTTTCCCCTGAGAACAATCCTGAACACCCTCTTCAATCATGCTGCCTAATGCTCCTCCACAATCTTCTCATAACACTTACCCTGTTTAGCCGGCTATAAAATTATCTCATTCATTGTGTTCACTCTTTATTATCTGTTTATTGTGTATTGGTACTGTGTATCCATGAATCAGATGGAATGACTTTTCTAGACATTCTGTTGAAAAATCTGAAAACAAGTCCCCCAGGTGAACTAATGCACAAAACGGTTCAAGTGCAGGGAGGAGGAAGCAGCATGAGAGCCAAGGTGTCTGGCCCTCTTGTTCGCTTCTGTGCCTGGTGTCCAGCGTCCAGGGTACAGCAGATGCTGTGTGAATACTAAGGTGACCAAAGAGTGGGTGAACATCCAAGGAAGTCTGACCAAGGACTCTGCCCAAATGCTGAGGTCCTGATCTTGTTTATTACATTTAGCTTCCAAGCACCCTGTTGAACCTCCTCCGCAGGCTGTATCTGTTTTTTTTTTTTCCCTAAAGCTTTTTAAAGTACAGTTTCTGGGCATGTTCCCATCTGGCACTAAAACTACCTGAAGCTTCTCAATTGAGTAATATGAGATTTTTAGCCATAACTATGCAAGAAATAATAACTTTCCCCTATTCCTGCCAGATCCATGAAGTTTGCCAAGAGTAAAGATGTCACAAATGACAAGGAAGTAGATGCCTTTGTTCCATTGTTGAAATTTCACATCTTTTAAAATTCAGAGGGTTGTAGTACAGTTTTGAAGGAATGTGTGTGTGTACATTTTAACACATTTTTTAAAATTAAAAAAATTTATTTGAAAACTTTATTATTTTAAAGTCGAGTTGATTTACCATGCTGTATTATTTTCTGCTGTATAGCAGAGTCATGTAGTTATACCTGTATATACATTCTTTTCCATGTTGGTTTATCATAGGATATTGACTATAGTGCCCTGTGCTATGAAGTACCACCTTGTTTTTTTTATCCATTCTATATATAATAGTTTGCATCCATTCTATATATAATCCCAACCTCCCAATCTATCCTGTCCCTTCCTCCCACTTGACAATCCCAAGTCTGTTCTCTATGTCTGTGAATCTATTTCTGCTTTGTAAATAAGTTCTGTTGTCTCATATTTTAGATCCACATACAATTGATAGCATATGGTATTTGTCTTTCTTTCCGGTTTATTTCACTGAGTACGATAATCTCCAGGTCCATCCCTGTTGCTGCAAATGACATTATTTCATTCTTTTTTTCTGGCTGAGCAATAGTCAGTTGAGTATATGCTTCTTTATCTATTCATCTGTTAATGGACATTTAGGTGGTTTCCATGTATTGGCTATTGTGAATAGTGCTGCTATAAACATAAACACATAAACATCTACTCTGTGTTTTAATTGTGACCCTCCTCTGTGTCTGGCTCTGTGCTAACCTTTGGGATAGAAGAGGCACAGAACTGGTTCATGTCTTATAAGTCCTATAGGACTTTCTAGTCTAGAGAAGAAAAAAAGACCTGTGAACAGATATATGAACCATTAAAAGCATCATAACAGTTTTAAAATGCAGTAAGACCTTTTAGAACTAACACCCAAAAAAGATGTCTTTTTCATTATAGGGGACTGGAATGCAAAAGTAGGATGTCAAGAAACACCTGGAGTAACAGGCAAATTTGGCCTTGGAGCACGGAATGAAGCAGGGCAAAGGCTAATAGAGTTTTGTCAAGACAACGCAATGGTCATAGCAAACACCCTCTTCCAACAACACAAGAGGAGACTCTACACATGGACATCACCAGATGGTCAGCACCGAAATCAGATTGATTACATTCTTTGCAGCCAAAGATGGAGAAGCTGTATACAGCTAGCAAAAACAAGACCAGGAGCTGACTGTGGCTCAGATCATGAACTCCTTATTGCCAAATTCAGACTGAAATTGAAGAAAGTAGGGAAAACCACTAGACCATTCAGATATGACCTCAATCAAATCCCTTATGATTATACAGTGGAAGTGAGAAATAGATTTAAGGGACTAGATCTGATAGATAGAGTGCCTGATGAACTCTGGATGGAGGTTCGTGACATTGTACAGGAGACAGGGACCAAGACCATCCCCATGAAAAAGAAATGCAAAAAAGCAAAATGGCTGTCTGAGGAGGCCTTACAAATAGCTGTGAAAAGAAGAGAAGCAAAAAGCAAAGGAGAAAAGGAAAGATATAAGCATCTGAGTGCAGAGTTCCAAAGAATAGCAAGAAGAGATAAGAAAGCCTTCCTCAGTGATCAATGCAAAGAAATAGAGGAAAACAATAGAATAGGAAAAACAAGAGACCTCTTCAAGAAAATTAGAGATTCCAAGGGAACATTTCATGAAAAGATGGGCTCGATAAAGGACAGAAATGGTATGGACCTAACAGAAGCAGAAGATATTAAGAAGAGGTGGCAAGAATACACAGAAGAACTGTACAAAAAAGATCTTCATGACCAAGATAGTCATGATAACGTGATCACAGACCTAGAGCCAGACATCTTGGAATGTGAAGTCAAGTGGGCCTTAGAAAGCATCACTACAAATAAAGCTAGTGGAGGTGATGGAATTCCAGTTGAGCTATTTCAAATCTTGAAAGATGATGCTGTGAAAGTGCTGCACTCAATATGCCAGCAAATTTGGAAAACTCAGCAGTGGCCACAGGACTGGAAAAGGTCAGTCTTCATTCCAATCCCAAAGAAAGGCAATGCCAAAGAATGCTCAAACTACTGCACAATTGCACTCATCTCACACGCTAGTAAAGTCATGCTCAAAATTCTCCAAGCCAGGCTTCAGCAATATGTGAACCGTGAACTTCCAGATGTTCAAGCAGGTTTTAGAAAAGGCAGAGGCACCAGAGATCAAATTGCCAACATACGCTGGATCATGGAGAAAGCAAGAGAGTTCCAGAAAACCATCTATTTCTGCTTCATTGACTATGCCAAAGCCTTTGACTGTGTGGATCACAATAAACTGCAGAACATTCTGAAAGAGATGGGAATACCAGACCACCTGACCTGCCTATTGAGAAACCTGTATGCAGGTCAGGAAGGAACAGACAGAACTATACATGGAACAACAGACTGGTTCCAAATAGGAAAAAGAGTACATCAAGGCTGTATATTGCTTATTTAACTTCTATGCAGAGTACATCATGAGGAACGCTGGGCTGGAAGAAGCACAAGCTGGAAGAAGCACAAGCTGGAATCAAGATTGCCGGGAGAAATATCAATAACCTCATATATGCAGATGACACCACCCTTATGGCAGAAAGTGAAGAGGAACTCAAAAGCCTCTTGATGAAAGTGAAAGAGGAGAGTGAAAAGGTTGGCTTGAAGCTCAACATTCAGAAAACAAAGA
Organism: Moschus berezovskii; assembly: GCF_049115385.1. Lineage (NCBI taxonomy): Eukaryota > Metazoa > Chordata > Mammalia > Artiodactyla > Moschidae > Moschus > Moschus berezovskii. The sequence continues at coordinate 52,850,852 of NC_142483.1, read as the reverse complement.
TCATGGCATCTGGTCCCATCACTTCATGGGAAATAGATGGAAAAACAGAGGAAACAGTGTCAGACTTTATTTTTGGCGGCTCCAAAATCACTGCAGATGCTGACTGCAGCCATGAAATTAAAAGACGCTTGCTCCTTGGAAGGAAAGTTATGACCAACCTTGATAGTATATTAAAAAGCAGAGACATTACTTTGCCAACCAAGGTCCGTCTAGTCAAGGCTATGGTTTTCCCCATGGTCATGTATGGATGTGAGAGTTGGACTGTGTAGAAAGCTGATCACCGAAGAATTGATGCTTTTGAACTGTGGTGCTGGAGAAGGCTCTTGAGAGTCCCTTGTACTGCAAGGAGATCCAACCAGTCCATTCTAAAGGAGATCAATCCTGGGTGTTCACTGGAAGGACTGATGCTAAAGCTGAAACTGCAATACTTTGGCCACCTCATGCAACGAGTAGACTCCCTGGAAAAGACTCTGATGCTGGGAAAGTTTGAGGGCAGGAGGAGAAGGGGACGACAGAGAATGAGATGGCTGGATGGCATCACCAACTTGATGGACATGAGTTTGAGTGAACTCCGGGAGTTGGTGATGGACAGGGAGGCCTGGTGTGCTGCGATTCATGAGGTCGTGGAGAGTCAGACACGACTGAGCGGCTGAACTGAACTGAACTGAACTGAAGATCTCAGAGGATTTAAAACCAAGAAACCAAATCCCAGTTCTGTCTAGGGCAGTCCTGGAGTATTCACAGAGAAAGCTCAATCTGAACCCCAACTTGAAGGACAAACAGTAATCTGACATATCGCTTAAGGATAAGAGTGTCAGAGGGAGGAGAGAGGAAAATGAGGGCAAAAGTATGTTGCTATGAACAAATTGGTACAGGAGGAAAACTCCAAGTGAAATCAGTATGGCAATAATTTAGGGAACATCCAGGGTGACTAAGACGTCATGAGGCTCTGGAATGCCAGCTTGCACTTTAGTTTTTACCTCTTGGACACTCATTCTTGATTATTTCTATATGAAGATCTATGTATCTTTCAAAACATGTTTTAAAAATACAAGTATCTCTATGCGGTATATAGTAAGGATGACGGTCAAAGGCTCCTAAAGACAAGGAGGGAAAGTCAGTCATAATAAAGCTGCAGAAAATAACACAAGCACAGGCTGCACTCTGTGTTTCCTGGAGGCACAGATTAGGGGCCAACGCCCAGCCAGATGGGTTACTTCTTTCTAATAAAGAACAATATGTCTAGACTTTGTGGAAGATACATGCTTTCTCGGTTGTGGATATAGAAGGATCCCTCTCTTATGGGTCTTTGCATAAAGAGCCATTGAGTCATGGTGAGAGGTGTTGCCTTTGAACATGTGTACAGAGGTTGGCACTTTGAACTACTAGTTTCTGTTCAGCCTCTCAAGTGAAAGATGAAGACCGTCAGACTGACAATTACTAACGGAGAAGCTCAGAGCTGTGAGGCGTGTTGAGAAGCCAGGGGTTTGTGTCTTCCTGCTGTGCTTCTCATGGAGCGGGCACTGAGTTAGGGACACAATAGACTCCTTAGGATGAGCATGCTCATGTAATTTTACTGCGACTAAACCAACTTTGAGTGTGGCTTTGGTTTTCAGAGTGATTTTCATGGTAAAATGGTTCTTTGGTTGGCTCTTCAAGCATACTCAGAGCTGAGAAATATAAACTGAAGCAGAAAGACCAAATAACTGCCCAGGCTCCTACACAGACCTCTTAGTAGAGGTGGATTTGGCAGCCTGGTAAGTTGTGTCACTGCAGATTCAGGATTCACATGTCCCACACAGAAACATGTTCCACACTTATCCCCCTCAGATGGCAGGCAGTCACAGAATCAGAGTAGGACCACGGACAGAAAGTTTATGAGGCTCAACAGTTATTTTTAAAAGATTGAGAGAATCACTGTTGATTTCCTTGGATTTATATTGCAAAGATGAAGTACAGTGAGAGAAAAACAGGAGCCCTCGTCTTTAGCATTGGCAAAGCATAGTTCACAAAGGCTATATAGTTTACTTTAGCTTGTGTGACCCCTAATGCAGAGGTGTTGTTATTTCTCCTTCACAGATGAGAAAAACTGAGGTGCAGAGAGGTGAAGTGAGCGTGCCCCATTTCACAGAACCCAAGACTTCTGAATCTAGTTCTCTGTATATTTTACTAGGCCATCACTATTTCTTTTAAGTTGCTTCCCTGCACGAAATCTCCAATAGAGATCTTCAAAATCGGGACCATGGCTTTCTGAAATGAGATTATGTGTGGGCCAGAAGCCAGACTATGTTATTTCTTAATGTGTTTTTCTTCCCTGAAGTCACTTGGTTCTTCAGTATGACTTATGGGAGGCATTGGGTTAACTTCGACAGGTTAGGAGATGGTAGATGGGTGGGCGGTGCATGCAGCTTTGTTGCATATGGTGGCTGTCTCCAGCAGCTGCCTGGCTGCCTACCTTTTTCTTGTGTTTCCCAGGAGGATGTGAACATTTCATTTTTGAGAAACTGGACTCTCACCCAAAGTGACCCTGAAGTCTGAGCTGCATATTAATCTCTATCAAGGAGAGAAAAGCACTTTGTTCTTAAAAATTCACTTGCTCCTTCTTCTTGTCCTTGAAGACTTCATATTTGAAGCAGCAGGGAACAGAGGAAAGCTAACAGTTTGTTCTTTGGATTTCTACCAGTCCAATTTTCTGTTACTTGCCTAGAATAAGTGTTACCATAAACGACCACAAAAGACCTCTGATTTTGTCATTCCATTAAAAAATGCAGGAGGGGTACACGTCTGTAACGGCTGAGCCACTTAAGGTGTGCTGACCACGAGTCTCTCACTTTGCTGTCATTTGAATGTCACTACAATCAGCAGCCACAAATCTTTATAACCTGCACTCTGATTAGGAATTTTTTCTTAACGGTTTGGGGCTGTGAATCCTCTTTTTTTTCCTTTCTGGTTTCTCTCTCGGGGCCTATCTCTTCCTTCGTGTTTCATGTCTCTTTTTTCTGACACATATCTTTTTTCCATCTCTGTATCTTCGTCTTCCGTTAGTCTTCCATGAGTGTATTTGCTTGACTGAAAGGACAACCAGATGTTGACTTCCTTATTGTGAAACACACATACAAAAGGAACCATTAATTTATATCTATGACAAGTCTGCTGTAACAGTGGCAGCCCTTGAAAATATATATTCCACTTGAGACCCGAGCCATATTTTGTTTTCATGTAGCTGCTCAACAGAATTTAACTTCAAGTTAGGTTCACATTCCCCCAGGTAAGAGTCTTTAATTATTCTCAGGAATAAAACCAGTGAATATTTCCATTTTAAATATTTGAAAGGCCTTTTATTTTTTTTTCCTAATGTGCTCATATTTTTTGCTTGCATTTAAAAAATTGACTTAACCCTTGTCTATCATCATTTTGCTTCATCAGAAAATGCAATTACAAATAGTTTCTGGTTACAGTTACTGAAAACAATTCCTAATCTAGGAATTAGGCAGGTATATACAAGAGATAATGTCCCCAGGAGGAGGGCATGGCAACCTACTCTAGTATTCTTGCCTGGAGAATTCCCATGACCAGAGGAGCCTGGTGGGCCACAGTCCATGAGGTTGCAAAGAGTTGAACACAACTAAGCGACTAAGCGTAGCACAGCACATATAGGAGCAAATGTGTTTTAGGGTGTTCCTGTTGGATAAAGTTGCCTTTAATGAGAAACAGATTTCATGACTTATTTGCCCTTGAAACTGTCTGAAAGTGGACATATAAATACACCACATACATACACACTTCTCACACATCTGCTTCACCTTTACAAATTCAGGCTCATCCTGTCCCATGTCTTGAGCTTATCCAGACCTAGCAGAAGGGCTTAGCAGTCTTCTAGTCATCAGACATGAATTCCTTGTGCAGCTGTAGGTCTGCTGCCTGGTAGATTTAAAGTTAGCATCTGGTATCTAGCCAGCAACAATGCGATTCATCCATTTTGGTCCATACAAAGGCTTAGTTTTAGCCTCATCTTACTCTATGGCACTCCAGTTTCCTTACTAGGTCTAGAGCCCTTCCCTGAGCAATAAGTCATTTGTTTTCTGCTGATATTCTGATGCTAAAGCTGAAACTCCAATACTTCGGCCACCTCATGTGAAGAGTTGACTCATTGGAAAAGACTGATGCTGGAAGGGATTGGGGGCAGGAGGAGAAGGGGACTACAGAGGATGAGATGGCTGGATGGCATCACTGAGTTGATGGACATGAGGTTAGGTGAACTCCGGGAGTTGGTGATGGACAGGGAGGCCTGGTGTGCTGTGATGGACAGGGAGGCCTGGTTGCAAAGAGTCGGACACGACTGAGCGACTGAACTGAACTGATATTCTGACTGACTCATTCTAGAAGCTTCTATCTTGGAACCAGAATCTGTCCTGTGCTCTTCACTGTGGTTTTCTCCATGGTTTAGACCTCACACCGCCCTGTCTTTCCTTCTCATAGCCAGTGTTGATGAGCTCCATCATCCCATCCTTATCTATGGCCCATTTCTTATCCTCAGCACACATCCATCTTCATCTCAATCTTTGCCTCCGTCCATACTACCATCCTCAGCTCCACCTACTAATACTGGTTGTGGGGGGGGCACCTGCCTCCCCCAGTCACAGGGCTGCTCCAGGTGCTAACCTGTCCTGAAATTCCCAACCAAGCTCCTTGGCGTTCAGTACTGTGTATGCTGTGGAATCAGTCACCTGGTAGGTCCACGGTTAAGCTGGCTGAGCAGCAGACAATCAGAAAGCTGCTTGGGTGCTGCCCTGGCCCTTATATCCCTTCTCTGCTTACCACTCTGCCTCCATCCCTTTCTGTTTCTTCTCTTTCCTGCCACTCGTGACTCGCAGCTCTGTCTCTGTTCACGCATTTTTTAAACACAGCCTTTCCATGCTTTTCCTTCACCTAAGACCTAAACCACTTTCCCTGGCTTGTGTTTCCATTATTCTTTGTCCAGGCATGAGGTTTCCCAAGAAACACAACTCCTATCCATGTCCCCCATTCCGGGAACTTGACTCATTGGGCCTGAAAAAAAAATTTAGAGATGATACTGAAAGCTCTTTCTGAAACCATGGACTTGGGGACATGTGAAAATTCAAAAGATTCTTACATATATTCATTCCCAAGTGATTACTTTATACATCTCTCCTTACCATGTTGCAATGTGCTAGTTAGGGTTTACTTTTAATAAAGTATCTGAGAGCAAAGTAGAAGATCAAAAAAAAAGTAATAATAAATTTTCACATAATAGAATCCGCTCATGATAGAACATTGAGATTAGCTGCCAGACATGGAGACAAAGAGATCCACTAAGAAAGTCATTTAGTAGATAATAAATCTAACCCAAACAAGGCCTCTGGGTCCCATGTCAATGCATCAGATACCCTAATTTCAGAAATGCAAATGTTACAGGATTAAAGCAAAATGAAATATTGAGAGAAGATTAAGCATAACCTGATGCACTATTAATCTCAGCCCTCCTCTGAGAGTCGTGTTTCAGGAAGAAGTGGGGAAGAACTCCCCAAAGGAAGTACTTTTTATGTGGGAGCCTGTTTAGCAGGAGCAAACAAGCCTTGCTTAATGTGTAGACATTGTGGAAGGGAGACTTCTGTCTTCCCTCCCTCTTGCTTTCTTGAAGAAACATTGACCTGTGCTGTGGTCAGAATATTTGTAATCACGCATTCATGTTCGTAATCACAGCTCTTATCACACTGCTGACACTGCACCACCAGTAAATTCAGCTTAGAAATGCAAGACAAAGTATATAGTTTGTGAGTGCACAGAGAACAGCTACCATGGAAGTTACCATTAATAACAGCTTCATTATAAGTTTAACGTCTTCTAAGCTACACAGGATCTTGACTTCCTTACCAATATATTCTATCTTCTGTTCCGAAGATTATTTTGAGTTAGTTGAAAAATGGACTTTTTCGGTAGCTGCTGCTGCTGCTGCTGCTGCTAAGTCACTTCAGTCGTGTCTGACTCTGTGCGACCCCATGGTTGGCAGCCCACCAGGCTTCGCCATCCCTGGGATTCTCCAGGCAAGAACACTGGAGTGGGTTGCCATTTCCTTCTCCAATGTGTGAAAGTGAAAAGTGAAGTTGCTCAGTCTTGTCTGACTAGTAGCAACCCCATGGACTGTAGCCCACCAGGCTCCTCTGTCCATGGGATTTTCTAGGCAAGAGTACTGGAGTGGCTTGCCATTGCCTTCTCCGTAGCAGGAACATCAAATCAAAAAGCAAAAAGAATGGTACTTTATAATATCCCATGATTTGTCCAAATGCTTTATGTCAATAAAGAATCATCAATATTTGTCAAATCGACACTGAAATTTCCAACGACTGAAAATACAAATTCCAGCTGTCCAATTTCAAGTCAACACAAGCTTGTCTAAATTCAACCCTTTGACATAAAAACAACTTGAGATTTATTGAATGCCTTTAAGCAGGCAGTTTAGACTTGTCAGATAACCAGGGAGCACAATTGGACTGAGAAAATCCAACTTCTGTCATATACAAGGATTACAATCAAGCAAATTTTCATTTTTAGCCTTTCCAATCAGGTTCCTATTCAATGCACTGTTTGATTTCTGACATTACTAAGATCCATAGGGCTCCATTTTCTTGCCATAGTGGGGTCTTTCTTTTCTTTTCTAGCACAACCTAGAATGGATTTTATTTGTAGACTTAATAAGGCCCCCTCAGAGTCAGAAAATAAGATTGTTTCAATCATTATTTGCTTCGAGTATGAAAATATTCTATATAGGTTGAAATACTTCTGGCAATGAGTTATTAAAAGAAGTCTGAATTTTCCTTTGTTTATCTGAAGTTCAAAATTGCTATGTGTCCTTACTCTCTAATTATTTTGACTTTATTGATTCCTGTGTTCCTCCTGACTTCTGTCTCATCACCCACTGGAATAGGAACCTTTAGAAACAGCGACTTTATATTGTGATCATTTCCACAAACATATTCTAAGCATCTCCTCTGGATCAGACCTTGAATTAGGTCTTGACATTACAGAAATGGAGCAATCCCTGCTATCACAGACCTCAAAGTCTGGCAAAAGAGTTGGAATAACAGCATCTAGGAACACAGAGTTCCTAGGAGAGAGAAGAGAAGCTGCTAGAGAGGGAATCTGCTGCCTCCTGGCATAAGATTGCTTTAACCCCTTTATTTAATTGGGGCATGAAAACACCAGTCTTCCCTGAGGATTTGAGGTGGGATGGGAGGGAGAGTGGCTCCATCTTCTTCTGATGAGTAAGTATTCCCAGATCGCATCCTGCCTGGTAAAGGTCTCCTTTCTTTCCATCTGCTTTGGTCAAGCCCCTGACATGTACACATATGACATGCAGTGCCTGTTAGCACGTCAGTGATCTTCAGTGGCCATAATTATTCCCTGAATATGAACCATGAGCTGTGCTCTGTGTGTCATGGGCTGAGCACAGGCATGGTGCTTGCTCTCATAAAGCCAAACCTATGGTAACAAAGACAGAAAATGAGCAAGTATAAGAAGGACAAAATAAACAGTCACATGAAGAAAAGGGTCAAGTGGAGAAAAAATGCATGAGTCCTGTTCCTTTGGGTGGTAACGTATGGTCTCTCTGAGATGGTGACATTTAATGTGAAACTTGACAGATGAGGAACAAGCCACATGAAGCTGTGCAGGGGGGAGAGTTTCTGATGATGGAAAGGAAGGCAGAGAGGGGTAAGAAATGAGGTTTGGTGTTTACATGGTGTAAGGACAGGTTTTAGATGAAATCATCACAAGGAGTTAGGATCCTATTCAAGTCCAGTGTGAAAGCATCAAAGTTTTAAACATTTTTAAACTTATCACATGTTCTAGTATATGATTTGAATTTTTTTTTTTTAATTTGGGTGTGCCAGGTCTTAGCTGCAGCATGTGGTATCTAGTTCCCTAACCAGGCATCAGCCTGGCTCCTTGCATTAAGAATGCATAGTCTTAACCACTGGACCACCAGAAAAATCCCAGATTTACATTTTTTTTTAAAATCTTTATTTTATTTTTCAAATGAGGCTTTTAATTAATGTTTGACAGAGCTGATTCAAGTTGAACAGACTAAATTTCTTTAAACAAACTTACTTATACTCCAGAGTCCTTTAAAAACTTAATAGCATTTATACATTGAAGGTATTTGATTTTCTTGCAACTAGCACTTCAAATGCAACAAGCATTTGAAGCAACAAGCATTTGACCCAACAAGTAAAACTTTCTACAGTTCATAACTTTTATAAATAAAATAAATTAAATGTACAGTGAATAAGTTCTCTGAAATATTTCAATATTTCTGCAGGTTTAGTAACATCGTAAAATACATTTCAACTAAAATTCACAAATCTAAAAACCTGTTAGGCATTTTTAGGCGTTTTTAAGTTGGAAATGAAGACCAATGTTACATCGTAATATACCAAGTACAAATAGTACTTCAAATAGCAAATACTACAGTTTGTCCCAAACTTTAAAAACTATTCATGAACTCAACACTGAACTATTGATGGCTATGAGAATTGTTTCCTAGCCTTTTTGAAAATTTCAACCCATTTACGTTTAAGGTAATTATTGATAAGTACGATCCCGTAGCCATTTTCTTTATTGCTTTGGGTTCAAGTTTATACACTCTTTCTGTGTTTCCTGTCTATAGAAGATCCTTTAGCATTTGTTGGAGAGCTGGTTTGGTGATGCTGAATTCCCTCAGCTTTTGCTTGTCTGTAAAGCTTTTGATTTCTCCTTCATATTTGAATGAGATCCTTGCTGGGTATAGTAATCTGGGCCGTAGGGTATTTTCTTTCATCACTTTAAGTATGTCTTGCCACTCCCTTCTGGCCTGAAGAGTTTCTGTTGAAAGATCAGCTGTTATCCTTATGGGAATCCCCTTATGTGTTATTTGTTGCTTTTCCCTTGCTGCTTTTAATATTTGTTCTTTGTGTTTGATCTTTGTTAATTTGATTAATATGTGTCTTGGAGTATTTCGCCTTGGGTTTATCCTGTTGGGGACTCTCTGGGTTTCTTGGACTTGGGTGATTATTTCTTTCCCTATTTTAGGGAAGTTTTCAACTACTATCTCCTCAAGTATTCTCTCATGGTCTTTCTTTTTGTCTTCTTCTTCTGGGACTCCTATGATTCGAATGTTGGAGCGTTTAACGTTGTCCCAGAGGTCTCTAATATTGTCCTCATTTCTTTTAATTCGTTTTTCTTTTTTCCTCTCTGTTTCATTTATTTCTACAATTCTATCTTCTAGTTCGCTTATCCTGTCTTCTGCCTCTGTTATTCTACTGTTTGTTCCCTCCAGAGTGTTTCTGATCTCATCTATTGCATTATTCATTGTATATTGACTCTTTTTTATTTCTTCCAAGTCCTTATTAAATCTTTCTTCCATCTTCTCAATCCTTTTCTCCAGGTTATTTATCTGTAACTCCATTTTGCTTTCAAGATTTTGAATCATTTTCACCATCAAAATTTGAAGTTCTTTATCAGGTAAATTCCCTATATCTTCTTCTTTTGTTTGTGTTGGTGGGCAATTATCTTGTTCCTTTACTTGCTGGGTATTTCTCTGCCTCTTCATCTTGCTTATATTGCTTTGCTTGGGGTGGCCTTTCCCTCTTCTTGCAGTTTGTGGAGGTCTCTTTATTATGTAGTTTCTTCGCTGTGTGTGGGATTGGACAGGTGACTTGTCTGGGTTCCCTGGTTAGGGAAGCATGTGTCGGTGTTCTGGTGGGTGGAGCTGGATTTCTTCTCTCTCCTTTAGAAGACAATGGGCTGCTTTTCTGGGAGCCTGATGTCCTCTGCCAGTATTCAGAAGTCGTTTTGTGGACTTTACTCCACGTTCAAATGTTCTTTTGATGAATTTGTGGGGGAGAAAGTGGTCTCGCTGTCTTATCCCTCCGCCATCTTGTTCCTTCCTCCCCAAAACACTGGATTCTTATATTCCACTTGGTCGTGGAGTATCTCTTCCCAGCTGCTCCAGCAAGGCGCAGCCGCTGTACCTTACCTTGGACGAGGGGTATCTCCTCAAGGCCGCCCCTCCTGCTTTGAATGTGGAGCAGCTCCTCTCGGCCCTCCGGTACCCAAGCAGCCACCGCCTCCTGGACGTGGTACAGCTCCTCTCGGCCACTGCCCTAACCCTGGGCGCGGGGCAGCTCCTCTCGTGGGATTCTGCACGTGGTCGGTTGCGCCAGAGCCGCATCTGCGCCGTCGGAGCTGGGCGTCTCTCACGTCTCTTGCTGGATGTTTCCCGGATTTGCATTTTGAAAAAAGACTCTTATGGCCGCTCTGTGGAGAACATGTGTGCCAGTGGGCTGGCAGAAGTAGTTGTGGCTGCGGCAGCAATCCAGGTAAAAGATATTGGCAACTTGATGTAGCAGAAGAGCCATCCAAATGCCAACACTAGGAAGCAAGAATTTGGAAGCTTGTTATCTATACTGTTCTTCACATGTCATACTGTACCCCAACTTTTCCAGGAAAACTGATCTCCACGAACCCATTGGTTCACTCAGCCGAATGGGAACGTGTGCTTGGTGCTTTACTACCTGTGGTGGCGTAGAAGCCAAAAGGTCCTAGTCACTGTCCTGTGAAAAGGTGACAGTTCACTAACAAGCACAGCCATGGAGGCTCATGCAGAGTTAACCAGCTGCAAGAAGAAGGGGTATTCTGCCACCAAGAAATCACACTCCACATGGTGTGAGTCATCTCAGTGTTTACCGCATTCCAAGCACAAGGTTGTGTCTGTTGGGAAGCTATTTATTAATGGGACTCCAAGGATCACTTTGTGCGGGGTTTCCCATTGATTAGAAACCTCAGAAGTCTCAAAGTGTTTACATTCCAAGAATATTGGGACTTGTTGGTATATGAACATTCTCAACCATCATCTCCCTCACTTCTTGTGCTTGAAATACAAGCTGACATATGTGCTGATAAGATTATAAGATTGTGCCTTACTATAGTTATAGAAAATAAACAGCATGAAAGGTATTTATGGTGAAGGCTCAATGAAAATGTTTAGAATTTAAGAGATTCTTGGCCAAATTATCCCATTAAAAAGTTTATCTTAAGAACAAATCGGAGACTTTCCTGGTGGTCCAGGGGTGAAGAATCCACCTTCCAATGTAGAGGATGCAGGTTCAATTCCTGGTCAGGGAACTTAGGTCCCACATGCTTTGGGGAAACTAAGCCCACACGCCGCAACTGGAGAGCCTACATGCATAACAAAGACCCAGCACAGACAAAAATAAACAAAAAATAAATAAAATTTACCAAGCTTTCATATTTAAAAGAAAAATGGAAAGAGCAGCATTCAGTGATAAGTGATATATCTCGAGAAGTTGCTCGCTTGTCAGAGAAAGAGAAAAAGGTCTCAAGAAAATGGGTAGCTGTTAGTAAATTGGAGCTGTGCCTGGCAAAGAAGCAGTGACCTGACTCATTTCTAGGGTACTAAGGGAGAGAGCTGATTTTGGCAACCCCCACTTTAGACTTCTAAAATACCATGGACAGTCTCAATCCATGGGGCACCCAGGTGCTTGATAAAGGGTACTAGAGCTTCAATATGCTTTGAAAACCTATCGCTTTCCCCATGAAATTCTAAGGACAAGAATCTGGAATATTTACTGAAGCCCTGGTAGCCAGAATCAATTATCTCCCCCACTCTCTCCATCTATCTCTTACATAATTAAGACTTAATTCATTCTCTTTCACTACTGAATCTAATGGAGAAGAGTTACTATTGATGTTAAATTAACAAGAGGCAATTAGCATGGGATTGAGAACTGGACAGATTTTTTAATTTGCATCCTACCTCAGCCTCTTCATGGTTGTGTAAGTTTGGTTGAGGTATTAAAATTCTACCAGCCTCAGTTTTTTGTCTATCAGCAAAATATGGATAATGATTCTTTTGGGAATAATCATGAAGATTGAATTAAATAATGTACATGGAGTGCCTACTTTGGCACATGGTTCAGTCAGTTCAGTTCAGTTCAGTCGCTCAGTCGTGTCCAACTCTACACGACCCCATGAATCGCAGCACGCCAGGCCTCCCTGTCCATCACCAACTCCCGGAGTTCACTCAAACTCATGTCCATCAAGTTGGTGATGCCATCCAGCCATCTCATTCTCTGTCATCCCCTTCTCCTCCCGCCCCCAATCCCTCCCAGCAAAAGAGTCTTTTCCAGTGAGTCAACTCGTCGCATGAGGTGGCCAAAGTATTGCAGTTTCAGCTTCAGCATCAGTCCTTTCAATGAAGAATCAGGATTGATCTCCTTTAGAATGGACTGGTTGGATCTCCTTGCAGTCCAAGGGACTCTCAAGAGTCTTCTCCAGCACCACAGTTCAAAAGCATCAATTCTTCGGCAATAAGCTTTCTTCACAGTCCAACTCTCACATCCATACATGACCACGGGGAAAACCATAGCCTTGACTAGACGGACCTTGGTTGGGAAAGTAATGTCTCCGCTTTTTAATATACTATCAAGGCTGGTCATAACTTTCCTTCCAAGGAGTAAGTGTCTTTTAATTTCATGGCTGCAATCAGCATCTGCAGTGATTTTGGAGCCCCAAAAATAAAGTCTGACACTGTTTCCACTGTTTTTCCATCTATTTCCCATGAAGTGATGGGGCCAGATGCCATGATCTTTGTTTTCTGAATGTTGAGCTTCAAGCCAACCTTTTCACTCTCCTCTTTCACTTTCATCAAGAGGCTTTTGAGTTCCTCTTCACTTTCTGCCATAAGGGTGGTGTCATCTGCATATCTAAGGTTATTGATATTTCTCCCGGCAATCTTGATTCCAATTTGTGCTTCTTCTAGCCCAGCGTTCCTCATGATGTACTCTGCATAGAAGTTAAATAAGCAAGGAGACAATATACAGCCTTGACGCACTGATTTTCCTATTTGGAACCATTCTGTTGTTCCATGTCCAGTTCTGACTGTTGCTTCCTGACCTGCATACAGGTTTCTCAAGAGGCAGGTCAGGTGGTCTGGTATTCCCATCTCTTTCAGAATGTTCCACAGTTTATTGTGATCCACACAGTCAAACGCTTTGGCATAGTCAATGAAGCAGAAATAGATGGTTTTCTGGAACTCTCTTGCTTTCTCCATGATCCAGCGGATGTTGGCAATTTGATCTCTGGTGCCTCTGCCTTTTCTAAAATGTGCTTGAACATCTGGAAGTTCACGGTTCACATATTGCTGAAGCCTGGCTTGGAGAATCTTGAGCATGACTTTACTAGCGTGTGAGATGAGTGCAATTGTGCGGTAGTTTGAGCATTCTTTGGCATTGCCTTTCTTTGGAATTGGAATGAAGACTGACCTCTTCCAGTCCTGTGGCCACTGCTGAGTTTTCCAAATTTTCTGGCATAATGAGTGCAGCACTTTCACAGCATCATTTTTCAAGATTTGAAGTAGCTCAACTGGAATTCCATCACCTCCACTAGCTTTGTTCATAGTGATGCTTTCTAAGGCCCACTTGACTTCACATTCCAAGATGTCTGGCTCTAGGTCAATGATCACGTTATTGTGACTATCTTGGTCGTGAAGATCTTTTTTGTACAGTTCTTCCGTGTATTCTTGCCACCTCTTCTTAATATCTTCTGCTTCTGTTAGGTCCACACCATTTCTGTCCTTTATTGAGGCTATCTTTTCATGAAATGTTCCCTTGGAATCTCTAATTTTCTTGAAGAGGTCTCTTGTTTTTCATATTCTGTTGTTTTCCTCTATTTCTTTGCATTGATCACTGAGGAAAGCTTTCTTATCTCTCCTTGCTATTCTTTGGAACTCTGCATTCAGATGCTTATATCTTTCCTTTTCGCTTCTCTTCTTTTCACAGCTATTTGTAAGGCCTCCTCAGACAGCCATTATTGCTTTTTTGCATTTCTTTTCCATGGGATGGTCTTGGTCCCTGTCTCCTGTACAATGTCACGAACCTCCGTCCAGATTTCATCAGGCACTCTATCTATCAGATCTAGTCCCTTAAATCTATTTCTCATTTCCACTGTATAATCATAAGGGATTTGATTTAGGTCATATCTGAATGGTCTAGTGGTTTTCCATACTTATTTAATTTCAGTCTGATTTTGGCAATAAGGAGTTCATGATCTGAGCCACAGTCAGCTCCTGGTCTTCTTTTTGCTAACTGTATAGAGCTTCTCCATCTTTGGCTGCAAAGAATATAATCAATCTGATTTCGGTGTTGACCATCTGGTGATGTCCATGTGTAGAGTCTTCTCTTGTGTTGTTGGAAGAGGGTGTTTGCTATGACCAGTGCGTTCTCTTGGCAAAACTCTATTAGCCTTTGCCCTGCTTCATCCCGTGCTCCAAGGCCAAATTTGCCTGTTACTCCCGGTGTTTCTTGACTTCCTACTTTTGCATTCCAGTCCCTTATGATGAAAAGGACATCTTTTTTGGGTGTTAGTTCTAAAAGGTCTTGTAGGTCTTCATAGAACTGTTCAACTTTGGCTTCTTCAGCATTACTGGTTGGGGCATAGGCCTGGATTACTGTAATATTGAATGGTTTGCCTTGGAAACGAACAGAAACCATTCTGTCATTTTTAAGACTGCATCCAAGTACTGCATTTCGGACTCTTTTGTTGACCATGAATGGCTACTCCATTTCTTCTAAGGGATTCCTGCCCACAGTAGTAGATATAATGGTCATCTCAGTTAAATTCACCCATTCCAGTCCATTTTAATTCACTGATTCCTAGAATGTCTATGTTCACTCTTGCCATCTCCTGTTTGACCACTTCCAATTTGCCTTGATTCATGGACCTAACATTCCAGGTTCCTATGCAATATTGCATTTTACAGCACCGGACCTTGCTTCCATCACTGGTCACATCCACAACTGGGTATTGGTTTTGCTTTTGCTCCATCCCTTCATTCCTTCTATAGTTATTTCTCCACTGAGCTCCAGTAGCATACTGGGCACCTACCGACCTGGGGAATTCCTCATTCAGTATCCTATCATTTTGCCCTTTGTCACTGTTCATGGGGTTCTCAAGGCAAGTATACTGAAGTGGTTTGCCATTCCCTTCTCCAGTGGACCACATTCGGCTGTGGTCCATGTGATCAGATCGACTAATTTCCTGTGATTATGATTTCATTGTGTCTGCCCTGTGATGCCCCCTCGCAATACCTACCGTCTTATTTGGGTTTCTCTTACCTTGGGTGTGGGATATTCTTCACAGCTGCTCCAAGAAAGCGCAGCTGCTGCACCTTACCTTGGATGAGGGGTATCTCCTCAAGGCCGCCCCTCCTGACCTTGAACATGGAGTAGCTCCTCTCGGCCCTCCTGCGCCCGCGCAGCCACCGCCTATTGGATGTGGGGTAGCTCCTCTCGGCCGCTGGCCCTGGCCTCAGGCGTGGGGTAGCTCCTCACGGCCATGCCTCTTTGCGTGGTTGGTTGCGCCGGGGCCTGCGTCTGCGCTGCCATAATACCCAACAAATACTCAATAGAATAATGCAATTGGATTTGGCTTATTTCTGGATCAGGTTATGGCATCTGTTACTCTATATACTCCATCTTTCTAGATTTGTGATCCTTTTTGGACATTTTCTTGCTTAGACCTTGACTCTTATGAAAGTCATTCTTATTCTTCCACAACTCAGACTTTTATGCTGAGTATTTTCTGATGTGGAGAAAAGCTGCAAAATAAAACAATGACCATTTTTATACCATCTAGGGTCAACAATTAATATTTTGCCATATTTGTCCTAATTCTCCATATTTATACCTTTTAAAAATATAAGCATCTAAACATTTAAGAGTTGCAGACAAGACGAGATCTCTGCATAAATATTTTATTTGGCAAGCATTTTCTAAAAATAAGGACACTTTCCTTTATCAGCCTAAGGACATTATCACTTCTGAGAATATTAACATTAATGCCACATCCTCACTTAAAATCCAATCCATAATCAACATTTCTCAACTGGCCTTTTATAGCTATTTTATTTAGTCTTTGAACCAGTCTTCCAATCAAGGTATAAATGTTATATTCAGTTATGTCTTTTTAAAAAAATGTCTTTAACCTAAAACAGTTGTCCCAATTTTCCCATGGCACTGACTTTTTTTAAAGAGCGCAAACCACTTTTCTTGTAGAATGATTTGACTCCTGAATCCACGTCTTTTACTCACTGGCCCGGTGGTCTTTGAAGTGGACACCTTGCTGATAAATTGCCTACTATGACCCTGAATCCTTCTTCCAGCCTGCAGGAAAATTGTGAATGAGTCTTTAATGCTGGCATTTTGATGTCACATTGGAAGAATATCCAGAGGAGGAAAGTTAACATTGGAAGTGATATCAAGGAGCTCTGTTCTGCTTCCACCAAGAGTACTGAAACCCAGGAGGGAGTCCCACCTGCCAAGCATAATGGAAATGTCATCCAGGAAAGGGAAGGTGGTCAAAGTGTTCCCTGCAGATTCCCTTGCAAATTAAAGAATTCATTGAAAAATTGCTCCTTTGCCAATGGCTCCCCATCTGGCAGCCCAGGGTCCTCCTCCATGTTGTCTCGATTAAGGGCTGCAGAGTTTGTCACAAGTCAAGAGGATTTTACTTGCCAAGAATTCTGATTGGATCCTTTGTAGGCTTCTCATAGTTCCCAGACCACATGAGAACCAAGATTCTTGCAGAAGAAGTCAAGAAAATTTGCCTGACTAGATATAGTTAATAGAGTTTCTTTTGGTCTCTTCCCTATAGGTCAGCAAAGACCAATAACATTTTATGCAATGATGAAAATGTTACTTTTCTTTTGCTGTGCTATCCAGCAGGGTAGCCAGTAGCTACATGTAGCCATTGAACATTTGAAATGGGCTAGTATAATTGAGAAATGGATTTTTACATTTAATTTAACATTAAGAAATTTAAATGCAGACATAAGTAGCCACATGGGCTAGTGTTGAACAGTACAGACACAGTCCATGTTGTCACTTGAAGCTAATTTCCAGATTTGGAAACCAGGGTCTATTCTCATGAATTCCATTCTCCCCTCCTCCCCTTCCCTTCAGTACAGTGGAGGAACAAACATCATTTTCAGCTCTTCAGATTCTCATTTCCCCTTTCTTAGACCAGCCACAGAATGTCTAGGAGCCAGCAGAGGGGTCACCACACTGCAGCTGATGTGCTAAGAAAGGAAGCCTGCTCTCCTGAGTGGCGCCCACTAGTGCTTTTCATCTGAGCCTTCATCTTCCCATGTGACTGAATCTCAACCCCCTAGGTAGGTCAGCTGACTCCTGGGGAGTCAGGTCATAGGAACTCTGCCCTAGAGCTGACAGAGACTTGATTTTCAGGATCAAAGGTCTTTCAGAAGAGTTTACCAACACTTTGGCTTTGTCCAAGAGGCTGTGCTTTGTGATTCAGTTGCTGGATAGACAAGAAGAAAGTGGCAGTGACAATGGTGATTACATTTCATTGTATGAAGAGCTTGGTACTTGTATTAAGTACTATACATGCATTTAATCTTTATAATAACTCATATATAACGAGTTTTTATTTTACAGTTGGGGAAACGATATTCAGAAAAGTATAAGATGTGCCCAAGTGCATATAACTAGGCAGGGAGGGGCTAGGAATTAAAATATAATCTGCCTAATTTCTAGAGCTTCTGAGTATGACAGTAATTTTCTGCCTTGAATCTCTCGTCTCAGTGTCTTTCTGTCTTTTTCTCTGTACACACATACACACACACATTTGTGAATTTTCCAGGCATCTGAATTATACACTTTTAACTTCCAACTCTTTAATGAAAAATAATTTGACTTGATCAAATTGCTGGTATATTGTACTTGTCCTGCCCTACTGAACTGTTCACCCTTTCTGAATACACATACATTATAGAAACTGCACTGTGCTATATCTAAGTTCTAGTGAGGCAAGTAGAATGATTTGCCTACATGAACCAGCTTCAAGTCACCAAGCTTCATTGTTGTTCTTGCTCTAAACTACACAAAACACAGGATTCGCCATTTTAACCACTTTTAAGTTTACAGTTTTGCGGCATTAAATATATTCACATTGTTTTGTGTGGCTTGTTTTTTCACTTAGGATGGATAAAGCTCTTGCTTTTTCAGTTTTATTGAGGTATAACTGACAAAATTTTAAGGTATTTAAGGTGCATTCACATTGTTGCACAACCATCACTGCTATGCGGCTCCAGAACATTCTCATCATGCTAAGCTGAAATTCTGCACTCACTGAATAATGACCCCCAATCCCCACTTCTCCTCAGGACCGGGTAAACACTTGTCTACTTTCAGGCTCTGTTGTTGTTCAGTTACTCATTCATGTCTGACTCTCTGTGATCCCATGGACCGCAGCACGCAAGGCTTCCCTGTCCTTCACCATCCCCCGGAGCTTACTCAAACTCGTGTTCATTGAGTCAGAGATGCCAGCCAACCATCTCATTCCAGTCTCCTGCTTTCGTCTTTCCCAGCTGGATGTGACTCTTCCAGGCACTAGAGCTGGGAGCTTCATGGCCACTATTTTGCTGACATCACTCTTCAAATCACTTACCTTTTCAGGCCAACGCACTTCTTGTCCACAAGCAGTGGAGGTGAGAGATTAGTGGGGGTGGTGGTGTATGTGTGGGGAGGAAACAAGCATGGGAGGTATAAGGTTAGGGGCAGAGTGACATTCAAGCGCCTTCATGCATTTAGTTCCCATTTTTCCAAGAAGCAAGTAGGGAACGGTTGGCAGCGACATATTCATCACCTCTCCCTCTTTCCCTCCCTCAAAGAATGACACATTTATTCTTAAATCTGGTAGCCTCACAGAAAAATACATTTATTTCTAAATTCTGGCAGCCCCAAGGAGTAGAAGCCCAGATTATTCAGGAGCCAGATGATTTTCATTAATGGAGGAAATCAATATTTGATCATCAGATTCATTAAATTCATTTCTACTTTAATGCCAGTGGGGAACTAGATTTTGGAGACATCTGAGCACAATCAAAACCAACTAGGAAGACCAATTGAAATCTGTTTCAACAGGAGACTCACCGTCCACTTCAACATTGTCTGAATTCTGTTTCTTCCCTCTTCTCCTAAAAGATATAGAAGGTTAAGAACAGGGTCTCCCCTCTGAAGTAAGAAGTCAAATTTATATATTTTTGACTTGATATATTATTGAATATTTTAAGATTTGATGTACTTTTAGTGAAAACAAGTCTTAAAGTAATTGAGAGATATATGAAATTCTCATTATCACAAGAGAAATGTTGATCCCTTTGAATTATGCTGAGAAGAATAAATATCTAATTATTTTCACCTAATCATCATTATTCCTTTTCATCTCCCAATACTCTAGTCATTTCTTATTGTTTTTATTCTCTCTACCCCATCAGCTCTTTAAAAAAAATATCCTTTTGAGTTCAGCTGAGATAAAAGAGGCTTAAAGATAAGAAATAACAGAAGTCCCTGCACTTCATGGGGATTACAAGTGGAATTAACGTGGCTGTATAAAATGATGCCACAGCTTGGGGCTTGGAAATGACAAGGTTATTTATTCTCCAAAATCCTAGATACTGGTTAGATTGTTATTAATCACAGGGACTCCAAGGCTGAGGTGGGGAAACTCCATTTGCAGATGGAGCACTGTTGGGTTGTGAGCCTATCACAGTCCTCTTTTTAAAAACAATGTCTGAATTTGGAAAAAAAAAAGTCTAATGTTTGAAAACCGTCTATAGTTAAGTATAAAAGAATTAATCTCTACTCGCTGCTTCCCCACCCCGACACTCTAATGGCAAATATCTTTTAACCATTATCCTTTTTGGAGGTTCCCATTAGAATTTTAGGTCTTCCGTTGTAGCTCAGTTGATAAAAAAATCCACCTACAATGCAGGAGACCCCAGATCAGTTCCTGGGTGTGGAACATCCCCTGGAGAAGGGATAAGCTACCCACTCCAGTATTCTTGGGCTTCCCTGGTAACTCAGCTGGTAAAGAATCGTCCTGCAATGTGGAACACTTGGGTTTGATCCCTGGGTTGGGAAAATCCCCTGGAGGAGGGCGTGCAACCCACTCCAGTATTCGTGTCTGGAAAATCCCCGTGGACAGAGGAGACTGGCGGACTACAGTCTGTGGGATCACAAAGAGTGGGACACAACTGAATGACTAAGCACATTAGAATTTTAAATTTCTTCTTCTGCTTCTGTTACTTGAGATACCATCTTCAGATAGCACCCACCTACTGCGTACAATGAAATCAAGAGTTTGGCAACATTTTTACTATCCTGTACCTCATCTTCTTGATCCACACCTAAATTTTGTCATTTTATAATTATTTTAGTTCTAATAATTCCCTCTGTAACTGTAAGTGATAAATATTCACCTTTGCATTTGTTGATTTATCAACTTTAGATAATACCTTTTGGGGTGTGTATATTTTGGTATTTTATATTGTGGCTGTGCTAGCTCTTAGTTGTGGAACACAGGATCTTCATTGCTGCATGTGGGATCTTTGTTGCAGAATGTAGGATCCTTTTTTTTTTTTTTCAGCTGCATCTTGTGGGATCTAGTTCCCTGACCAGGGATCAAACCTGATCTCCCTGCATTAGGAGAGCAGAGTCTTAACCATGCTACCACCATGAAGTTCCAAAAAGACTTTTGAAGGGAGAATAAGTTCATACATTTATAATTGTTTTGGTTTCTTCTCTTCCCTTCACTTGCTAACTTTCGTTGTTGTTGTTGGTGGTGATTTAACTTGTATATTGTCAAGGTTCATAGCACTTATATTTTTCTTCAATATCTGTAAATTAGTTTCTGCTATTTGTCTATAGGTTAATTGTCACAATTAAAATTCTCCCCAAATAGAAGATTAATGAATTAAAGATGTAAATATAAGAGCTGAATCCATAAAATTTCCAGAAGAAAACAGTGGTAGTACACTCTTCAACACTGGTCTTATATTTTGGGGGACATATCTCTTCAGACTAGGGAGAAAAAAGCAAAAATAAACAAATAGGACTACATCATGCTTTTGCACAGCAAAGAAAACTATCAACAAATTAAAAAGGCTACCTACTGAATGGCAAAAGATATTTGCAAATGATATATATAATGGGTTAATATCCAGTATAAATAAAGAACCCGTACAACTCGGCATAAAAAAAAAAAAATACCCAACCCAAACAACCTGATTGAAAAATGGACAGAGCACCTGAATAGACACTTTTACAGAGAAGGTGTCAGATAACTGACGGGCACATGATAAGATGCTCAGCTTCACTACTCATCAGGGAAACGCAAATCAAAACCACAATGAGATTGTCTTATGCTTGTTAGAATGACTGGCATTAAAAAGGAAACAAATAACAAGCATTGGCAAGGATGTGGAGTAAAGGGAACCCTAATGCATTGTTGGTGGGAATGTAAATTGGTGCAGACACTGTGGAAAACAGTATGGAAACTCCTCAAGAAATTAAAAATAGAATGACCATATGATCCAGCAATTCTACTCCTGGGTGTTTATTCAAAGGAAAGGAAACACTAACTAGAAAAGATATATGCACCACTATGTACATTGCAGCGTTATTTACAGTAGCCAAGATATGGATGCAACCTATGTGCCCATCAGTAGATGAAATGTTAAGGAAGATGTGGTATATATACAGTGGAGTCCTACTCAGCCATCAAAAAGAATGAAATTTTGTCATTGGTGAAAACGTAGAGGGAATCGTGCTAAGTGAAATAAGTCAGACAAGAGAAAGGCAAACACTATTCGTGTTCACTTATATGTGGAATCTAAAAAGCAAATGAACAAGCATAACTAAG
The DNA here is from genome assembly GCF_049115385.1 of Moschus berezovskii. Lineage (NCBI taxonomy): Eukaryota > Metazoa > Chordata > Mammalia > Artiodactyla > Moschidae > Moschus > Moschus berezovskii. The sequence goes on along the minus strand of NC_142483.1, from coordinate 52,829,057 downwards.
CAGAAACAGAGTCATATATACAGAGAGTAAACAGGTGGTTGCTGGAGGGGGAGGATGTGGGAGGAAAGAAGTAAGTGAGGGAGATTAGGAGGTACAGACTTTCAGTTACAGAAGAAATATGTTGATGGTATGAAATGTGCTGTGTAGGGAACAGAGTCAGTAATTGCATCATCTCTTAATATGTGACAGTAACTAGGCTTATCATTACTACTTATCATGGTAATCATTCTAGTGAAAAGATAAATAAGTTCTAGGGATGCAGTGTACAGCATAAATACAGTTTACACCATTAGACATTATATGTGAAAGTTATCGAGACTAAATCCTGAGTTCTCATCAAATGGGAAAAATGCCTTTTTTCTATTTCTTTAATGTTTATCTATATGAGTTGATGGATGGTCACTAAACTTATTGAGGTGATTATTTATGATGTGTGTAAGTTAAATCATTGTGCTATGCACCACAAACATTCCGAAAATGTCAAGATCTAGTAGATTCTGATTTTTTGTTTGTTTTATTCATATTTTCTAGGTATTAAACAGTGCTGCTATTTCTGTATATCACATTCTCCTCTTTCTTTTACATTTTTCCCCTCTTAGAGTACCTCTTTGAGGACTTGCTATTTATTTATGTATATTTTGGCTGCATTGGGTCTTTGCTGCAGTTTGCAGGTTTCTCTAGTTGCGAAGCATGGGCTTAGTTGCCCCACAACATGTTGGATCTTAGTTTCCCAATCAGAGGTCAAACCCATACCCCCTGCATTGAAAGGCAGATTCTCAACCATTGGACCACCAGGGAAGTCCCAATGGGTTTCTTTTTAAAGATGAATTATCTGATTTTTTATGTTTTATGAGATCAGGAAGGTCTGAAAAGCGTTTTGTTCAATACTTGTTTAGTGATTTGGTTTGGTTGGACGGTACAAAGCACCTTTTCATCAGCTGAGAATATCTTATGGTACTAACAAAGGAAAAAACTATACTGAAGAAGAAGATCGCTTTTTGATCTGTATGCTTCACAAGCTTGGATTCGACAAAGAAAATGTGTATGATGAACTGCGACAGTGTATTCGCAACTCTCCTCAGTTCAGATTTGACTGGTTTCTAAAGTCCAGAACCGCAATGGAACTCCAGAGGAGGTGTAACACCTTAATTACCTTGATTGAAAGAGAAAATATGGAACTAGAAGAAAAGGAGAAGGCAGAGAAAAAGAAGAGAGGACCAAAACCTTCAACTCAGAAACGTAAAATGGATGGAGCACCCGACGGCCGAGGCAGGAAAAAGAAGCTGAAACTATGAATCCATGTTTGTTCCATAATCACTAACTTTAAACCAGTAGTTCTTTAATTTACGGGTCTTCATAAGATGTACTGTACAATGCTCAATTGTTATGTCATTCATTGACATCAGGTTCATCTGTTTACCGAGCTAGAAACATAGTATGTAGTTTCACTTTTTTAAATGCAACAGCTGTGCTGAAATTTTTTTATCATTAACACTTGAAGTAATAAAATAGGCTTCATTTATTAAAAATTAAAAATAAAATTTTTAAAAAAATAAAAAAAATAAAAATTAGAAATTTGGAAAAAGTTGTAATGTCTTTCAGCATCTATTCCTGATGAGAAGTTTGATTTTTTTTTTTTTCTCTGACTCTAGAAACTTTTATGATTCCTCTTTGTTCTAGGACATTTGAAGTTCCCTGACTGATTTCAGTGTGCGGATTTTCCCTCCACAGATTTTGATGGTCATTTGAATCAATTTGAAACTGCTTTTTCTTTTTCTTTCAGTTCAAGGAAATGTTCTTCTAGCTTCATCTTGGCATCTAGTCCTAGCTAGTTTATTATTCAGTCTAATTACTGAATTTTTTTTCCCACTGACATGTTTTCTTTTATAAAATTATTTTTTGCTTCACTTCCTTTCCCCATATCAGATGCCTATTTTTGTTTTTGGAAGACCCAACTTTTGTTATGTCTGAAGATACTTATTAGAATAATTTCAAAGTGCTCTTCCTTGATCAGCTCTAATTTCTGTGGGGTCAAATAGTTTTTTTAATTTTTTTTCCATTTGGGGCTTTCTTCCTTTGTGCTATAACTTTTCCCCAAATATCTCAGGATCCTTAGTTGTTGGTTCAGTTTCATGAATGAACAGATACTTTTCTGTGCCCCCTACCATGTCCTTTGCCTCCTGTGGATTTTAGCTTCTACCCTGGTGGACAAGTCCTTCACCCTGCCAATGGCCTGACAAATATATTTTTTTTAAGTCTTTATTGAATTTGTTACAATATTGCTTCTGTTGTTTTCTGTTTTCTTTCTTTCTTTTTTTCTGGCCAAGAGGCATGTGGGATCTTAGCTCTTTGACCAGGGATGGAACCCACACCCCCTGTGTCGGAAGGCTAAGTCCTAACCATTGGACCACCAAGGAAGTCCTAAAGGCCTGCCACTTCTCTCCATAGCTCTGCCTTGGGGATTTTGAAACCTGCTAGATAGCATGGAAATATGGGTTGGGTATTGCTTCCAGGAGCATTCCTCATCAGTTGTATCAGTGGAGGGGGAAGGGGATAAATGCTTCAGCTTCCTGCTCTTTAGGGGTACAATTCTGTTCCCAGGAGGATCCTGGCAGGATGGATTCCTAATCACCTACAGTAGCAACCCTCACATTATACACCCTTTTTCAATCTTCTCATTCCTGACTCATTTTGTCTGTTCACGCCTGCTGCCTGAAATCATCTCCGACATACGTACCTGCACCTATGTTCTTGTATCAGGTTCAACTTTTTGAGCACCTAAAGAAAGACAGTGATTAGAACACCCAGGAGGCTGGACATTTCCCTGGAGCTGTGTAGATCTCCCTCTCCCATATTGGATGAGAGGACTGCCTTTGAGTTCTGTTATACCATGGGATGTTTTGATATGCAGTGTCTTTGTAGGGTGCCTAGACAGAGAACAATTTGCTGGGGTACCACAGTAGCCTAATAGAAAGCTTTCTACTGGGAAGTAGGGGGCACATGTCCAATGCTATAAAGAACAATATTGCATAGAAACCTGGAATGTTAGGTCTATGAATCAGGATAAATTAGATATGGTCAAACAGGGGATGGCAAGAGAGAACGTTGACATTTTAGGAATCAGTGAGATAAAATGGACTGGAATGGGCGAATTTAATTCAGATGACCATTATATCTACTACTGTGGACAAGAATCCCTTAAAAGAAATGGAGTAGCCCTCACAGTCAGCAAGAGAGTCTGAAATACAGTGCTTGGATACAATCTCGAAAATGACAGAATGACCTCTGTTTTCAAGGCAAACTATTCAATATTACAGTAATCCAAGTCTATGCCCCAACCACTAATGCTGAAGAAACTGAACAGTTCTATGAAGACCTACAAGAACTTCTAGAACTAACACCCAAAAAAGATGTCATTTTCATCATGTGGGACTGAAATGCAAAAGTAGGAAGTCAAGAAGTAACTGGAGTAACAGGCAAGTTTGACCTTGGAGTACAAAATGAAGCAGGGAAAAGGCTAACCAAGATTTGCCAAGAGAATGCACTGGTCATAGCAAACACCCTCTTCTAACAGCACAAGAGAAGACCGTACACAGGGACATCACCAGATGGTCAACACCGAAATCAGATTGATTATATCTTTGCAGCCAAAGATGGAGATGCTCTATACAGTCAGCAAAAACAAGTCCAGGAGCTGACTGTGGCTCAGATCATGAACTCCTTATTGCCAAATTCAGACTTAAATTGAAGCAAGTAGGGAACACCACTAGACCATTCAGGTATGACTTAAATCCCTTACAATGGAAGTCAAAGGAAGTGACAAATGGATTCTAGGGATTAGATCTGATAGACAGAGTTCCCGAAGAACTATGAATGGAGGTTCAAGACATTGTACAGGAGGCAGTGATGAAGACCATCCCCAAGAAATGCAAAAAGGCAAAATGGTTGTCTGAGGAGGCCTTACAAATAGCTGAGAAAAGAAGAGAAGCAAAAGACACAGGAGAAAAGGAAAGATATACCAATTCAAATGCAGAGTTCCAAAGAATAGCAAGAAGAAATTTAAAAAACGCCTTCCTCAGTGATCAATGCAAAGAAATAGAGGAAAGCAATAGAATGGGAAAGACTAGAGATCTCTTCAAGGAAAAAAGAGATAACCAAGGGACCATTTCATGCAAAGATTGGCACAATAAAGGACAGAAATGGTATGGACCTAACAGAAGCAGAAGATATTAAGAAGAGGTGGCAAGAATACACAGAAGTACTATACAAAAAAGATCTTCATGACCTGGATAACCATGATGTTGCGATCACTCACCTAGAGCCAGGCATCCTGTAATATGATATCAAATGGACCTTACGAAGCATCACTACAAACGAAGCTAGTGGAGGTGATGGAATTACTGTTGAGCTATTTCAAATCCTGAAAGATGATGCTGTGAAAGTGCTGCACTCAATATGCCAACAGATTTGGAAAACTGAGCAGTGGCCACAGGACTGGAAAAGGTCAGTCTTCATTCCAATCCCAAAGAAAAGCAATGCCAAAGAATGTGCAAACTACCACACAATTGCACTTATCTCACACCATAGTAAAGTAATGCTCAAAATATCCAAGCCAGACTTCAGCAATACGTGAACTGTGAACTTCCAGATGTTCAAGCTGGATTTAGAAAAGGCAGAGGAACCAGAGATCAAATTGCCAACATCTGTTGGATCATCGAAAAAGCAAGAGAGTTCCAGGAAAACATCTACTTCTGCTTTATTAACTATGCCAAAGCCTTTGACTCTGTGGATCACAACAAACTGTGGAAAGTTCTTAAAGAGATGGGAATGCCAGACCACCTTACCTACCTCCTGAGAAATCTGTATGTAGATCAAGAAGCAACAGTTAAAACTGGACATGGAACAACAGACTGGTTCCAGATCGGGAAAGTAGTACATCAAGGCTGTGTATTGTCATCTCGCTTATTTAACTTATTGTGTGGAGTACATCATGAGAAATGCTGGGCTGGATTAAGCACAAGTTGGAGTCAAGCACAAGTTGCTGGGAGAAATATCAATAACCTCACATATGCAGACGACACCACCCTCATGGCAGAAAGCAAAGAAGAACTAAAGCGTCTCTTGATGAAAGTGAAAGAGGAGAGTGAAAATTTTGACTTAAAACTCAACGTTCAGAAAACGAAGATCATGGCATCTGGTCCCATCAATCAGTTCATGGCAAATAGATAGGAAAACAATGGAAACAGTGAGAGACTTCATTGTTTGGGCCCAAAATCACTGCAGATGGTGACTGCAGCCATGAAATTAAAGGATGCTTGCTCCTTGAAAGAAAAGCTATGACCAACCTAGACAGCATATTAAAAAGCAGATATATTATTACCAACAAAGGTCCATCTAGTCAAAGCTATGGTTTTTCCTGTAGTCGTGTATGGATGTGAGAGTTGGACTATAAAGAAAGCTGAGTGCCGAAGAACTAATGCTTTTGAACTGTGGTGTTGGAGAAGACTCTTGAAAGGCCCCTGGCCCACAAGGAGATCCAACCAGTCCATCCTAAAGGAAATCAGTCCTGAATATTCATTGGAAGGACTGATGCTGAATCTAAAGCTCCAATACTTCGGCCGCCTGATGTGAAGAACTGACTCATTGGAAAAGATCCTGATGCTGGGAAAGATTGAAGGCAGGAGGAGAAGGGGATGACAGAGGATGAGATGGTTGGATGGCATCACCGACTTGATGGATGTGAGTTTGATCAAGCTTTGGGGGTTGGTGGTGGACAGGGAAGCCTAGCATGCTGCAGTCCATGGGGTCGCAAAAAGTCTGACAACTGACAGACTAAACTGAACTGAACTGAGTGGGCACGTCGGTGCTTTTGCCTTTAGGAGGAGTTATTTATTTTTTCATTTATTTACTTTTCTCTTCATTGTTTGAAGTGTAAGTCCAGAGTTATCTCTGTTTCACCCTGCTTCTCTTACAGGCTCAGGATCCGTGCACATTGCCTTCTTTTTTAGAGAGAAATCCCCCCTGACATTCTAAACTACTGTTTGCTATATAAACTCTTAGTTGTGGCATGTGGGACCTAGTTCTCTAATCAGGCATTGAACCCAGCCCCTTGCATTGGGAGTGTGGAGTCTTTGCCACTGGACCACCAGGGATATCCCCATCCTTTATTACTTGCTGAAGACCCTGATCTAAGATTCTTAGGGCAGAGCATGGTGTTTGGGTTTAAGTTATTAAATCCCATCCTGATGGTTGGCTTAGGTCTGACTTCTGTCTCAGTTTTCTTGCACAGAGATCCTGCTTTTTATTCATCTGGAGAGTCCTGAGAAATCCATTCTGGAGGGCCTAGTGTTGGCTGTATGTTTAAAAGGGGGAGCTATGGGTCTTACTTTGAGCCTGCATATGTATATCAAGTACCCTGTTTCACTTTGCTAAAGCAGTTCAGCTACTTTGTCTTGCCCTTGTTGGCTTCATCCTCAGGAGATTAGATATGCATCTTCTCTGTGTTGAGTTCTGAGACAGTGAGCTTCCAGGCTTCCATCACAGCATCACGTACTCGCTTATGTAGGGCCCGGTACATTTTATCTGGATACCTCTAAGCCCATTAACACCAGTGTGTATCCCACTCACAGGCCACACCTGGCATGCCCAGCCTTTGTTCCACTCATTAATGGCTTCTGCTCAGTCCCCTTGACTTCACTGCAGTGTCTTGTATAACACCTGCCCATGTTCACCAGAGGGATCCTTACCTTTGCAGACTATTTTAGGATGTATCACTTTGCACCCAGATAATGAACATCTCATGGGTTCTCGAAACTGGCAGGGCCATGTTTCTCTCATATTCAGAAGAGCCTTATTGGTATCGATCTGCAGTTCCATTTGGTTCTCAAGCAGGAACTTCCATCAGAGAAGAAAGCTGTCCCTGCCTCTCATGAATCATTGAGAGAAGGAAAGCAAAAAGATGAAAGGTTGGCGTTACAATGACAGTAGGCTATTACAGACAGGTGAAGAGCCTTTCTTAAGTTTTCTACCCCCTGTTGCTGTTCAAGTAATCAAAAAGGGACCCTCCCTGAAACTGATTTAACTCTCAAGAGGAATGAAGAGACATTTAAAGGGCAAGCCAACTTCATAAAATGACATTAAAAAGTTTTAAAATAGTGTTTTGTTCTAAAGGGTGTTTGCAAATGTCAGAGGTAACGTATTGATTACAGTCCTAGCCGTTCTTGCTCAGGGATGCCTAGCTGCCTTTGGTTTAACTAATGCTATTGAAACGCGCTCTTCATATGAATTATCTCAACTACCTCACTTTGTTTGCCTAAACTTCCCTGGCCCACTGAAATTTATCCACAAATGAACAAAGTGAAGTAAACTGAAAGTCACTCAGTCGTGTCTGACTCTTTGCGACCCCACAGACTATATAGTCCATGGAATTGTCCAGGTCAGAATATTAGAGTGGGTAGCCTTTCCCTTCTCCAGGGGGTCATCCCAACCCAGGGATTGAACTCAGGTCTCCCACTAGCACACAGATTCTTTACCAGCTTTTCCTGAGCCACAAGGGAAGCCTAAGTCTACTGGAGTGGGTATCCTATCCCTTCTCCTGCAGATCTTCTTGACCTAGGAATTGAACCGGGGTCTCCTGCATTGCAAGTGGATTCTTTACCAACTGAGATATCAGGGAAGCCCCACAAATTAACAAAAGATGGTATTAAATCTGTGATGTTTATACTTCCTGTGCTACTTAACTTCTACTGTAAATTGCATAAAGTATTGAAAGTGGAAATGATAATTAGTTGCCCTACATGCACCTGAGATGTATTACAGGCTTCTGGACAATGTTGAAAGTTAGTTGCTTCATCTGAGGATGTGATTATGAGTACCTAAAAAATGAAAAAGCCAGTTTGAAAGGAGACACATAGTCCCCTTTAAGTTAAGCTGAAGACCAAACCTCTCATATTTCTTGGGCTCTGGCCTCCATGATAAAAATATCTCTGATACTCTTGATGATACTTACCAACCATTAATGGGAGCCAAGAATATTGTGGAGGTAGTTGATATCATCTTAACAAACACTATCTTGAATGAATTCTTGAATCTCTCTGAACTCATGTTCTCCATTTCCAAACAATGGAGACCGTAATAACTGCTTTGACTTTAAGGTCACATTAAAGACCCAAGGAAATGATAACAGTGCACATGTGGCATAATTTACAGTTTACAGGGCTTTTCAATACCTGGGGAGGCTGAAGCTGATCACTTCCCTTCTTATTGTTAGGACCATTCAGAATCTAGACATGAGATGTGTTCATAGCCTTTAATCTAGCCAGGCAGTACGTATGAGCACTAAATTATGTGCATTCACTTATAGCAGCACATGCCAACTGTTCCTATAGCTGTGGGCTGAACTCCCAGTGTGGCCAGAGACCACAGACTGCCTAATTCATCAACAGAGCAAAACCACTAGTGAGTAAGAGATAAAGTTTTGGTCACTATTTTAAAGATTTTATATAGTGTAATAAGATCTTGTTCGTTTTAGGGGAGGGAGTAGCTACTTATTTTTGTTATAAAAGTGATAATATGCTCATGGTAAGCAAATTTATAATACTGATGAAGTGAGTAATGTGAAAATTAAAAATCCTTTCCCTGACCCCGATCTCACTCTCCAGGGAAAGTCGCTGTTAATGGGTTCATGTATATCCCGCCAGATATTGTCTTTTGTAATAGGGATGAACAGCTATTCACACTCTTCTGCACCTTTCCTTCCCCCCTTAAATATATATAAAAATATATATTTCATATATATATATATGTGATTGTACATACATGCACATAAAGAATCTATATTTTAATGGCTACGTATCTTATCACATGCATATCATGTAATGTATTCAACTACTTTCCTGTTGAGGTACAGTACGTTTTTTAAAAATTTTATTTATTGATTTATTGGCCATATAGTACAGCATGTGGGATCTTAGTTCCCTGATCAGGGATTGAACCTGTGCCCCCCTGCAGCAGAAGCATGGAGTCTTAACCACTGGATCAGCAGGGAAATCCCTTTAAATTTTTTCATTTGTTACAAAATCTGTAAATACCCTTGAACACATAACTGACATTATTTTGTGAGTCAAGTAAAAGCCATGCTTTTTTTTTTTTTGCTGCTGATTTTTTATTTAGAAATTTTCAAAGCTATAGTAAAGTTGAAAGAAAAGCATAATTTCTAGATTTCCTTTACCAAGAGTACCAAAGGTAAACACTTTACCATTTTTGCTTTCTCTCTTTCTAACTATGTGATGGTATTTATACATCCTGCAGAACTGTTTGAATGTAAGCTTAACACATTATGTCATGTCACTGCTAAATACTTCACCATGGCCTAAGAACTAGACCACTCTCCTATATAACCACAATGCCATAGACATATCCAAGCAATTCAACATGAAATTATCAATATGATAATATTACCAAGTATATGGCTCATATTTATATTTTTTCATTATTTAAAAAAATGTTCTTTATAACAATTGTTATTGCTCTTCACATAGATCCAGGCATTGCATTCAATTGGCATGTTTCTTAGTCTGTATTTGTCAGTCATTCAGTCGTGTCCGACTCTCTTCAACACCATGGACTTTAGCCCACCAGGCTCCTCTGTCCAGAATTCTCAAGGCAAGAATACTGGAGAGGGTAGTCTTTCCCTTCTCCAGGGCATCTTCCTGACCCAGAGATCCAACCCAGGCCTCCTGCACTGCAGGCAGATTCTTTACCATCTGAGATACCAGGGATGTCTTCAATCTAGGACGGTTCTCTGGATATTTCCTGTTGCTGCTATTGTGACCATAACTTGCTTGAAATGTTTAGGCCAGTTATTTATAGAACATCCCACCTTCTGGACTTTTCTCTTTTTGTCCCCTCAGGGTTAAACTCAAGTTAAAGTTTCTTGCAAGAATATTACATAGATGATGTTGTTAGTTCTCAATGCATCCCATCAGGAGGCAATGGGATTTCAGGTTCTAGGATTATTGAGGATGACTCACTTAAGACGGTTTTCCCAGCTCACTTCATCATAGTTTATGTCCTTTGTAACTGATGAGTGTGTGATCTGCGTGATCATTTTGAGGCCTGTGAATCTCCTACTCCTCAACAGCCTCTACTCGTTTGTTTTATGTTGGTGGTCACTACCAGAATTAATCATCATGTTCTAGCCACAAAATGGTGATTTTTTTCTTCTGTTATAACCATTTTGGTGCCACTGATGGATGCTTATGTTGTAATTCATTCACATGCTCCAGTTCAGTTCAGTTCAGTCACTCAGTCGTGTCCGACTCTCTGCGACCCCATGAATCATAGCACGCCAGGCCTCCCAGTCCATCACCAACTCCCGGAGTTCACTCATACTATGTCCATCGAGTCGGCAATGCCATCCAGCCATCTCATTCTCTGTCGTCCTCTTCTCCTCCTGCTCCCAATCCCTCCCCGCATCAGAGTCTTTTCCAGTGAGTCAACTCGTCGCATGAGGTGGCCAAAGTATTGGGGTTTCAGCTTTAGCATCAGTCCTTCCAATGAACACCCAGGATTGATGTCCTTTAGAATGGACTGGTTGGATCTCCTTGAAGTCCAAGGGACTCTCAAGAGTCTTCTCCAGCACCACAGTTCAAAAGCACCAATTCTTCGGCACTCAGCTTTCTTCACAGTCCAACTCTCACATCCATACATGACCACGGAAAAAGCCATAGCCTTGACTAGAAGGACCTTTGTTGGCAAAGTAATGTTTCTGTTTTTTAATATGCTATCTAGGTTGGTCGTAACTTTCCTTTCAAGGAGTAAGCGTCTTTTGATTTCATGGCTGCAATCAGCAGCCGCAGTGATTTTGGAGCCCAAAAATATAAAGTCTGACACTGTTTTCACTGTTTCTCCACCTAATTCCCATGATCTCTTTATATGGGAATCGTATTTTGGAATCAATATCTGACTGCTTTTGGTATTCTTATTGTCACTGTAGTATTCTTGTTTCTAGGCCCTTGATTCAGAGAACTATAGCCTGTAGGCTATATCCTGCCTCAGTTCAGTTCAGTCGCTCAGTTGTGTCTGACTCTTAGCGACCCCATGAAGCACAGCACGCCAGGCCTCCCTGTCCATCACCAACTCCCGGAGTTCACTCAAACTCATCTCCATCGAGTCGGCAATGCCATCCAGCCATCTCATTCTCTGTCGTCCCCGTCTCCTCCCACCCCCAATCACTCCCAGCATCAGAGTGTTTTCCAGTGAGTCAACTCGTCGCATGAGGTGGCCAAAGTATTGGAGTTTCAACTTCAGCATCAGTCCTTCCAATGAACACCCAGGATTGATCTCCTTTAGAATGGACTGGTTGGATCTCCTTGCAGTCCAAGGGACTCTCAAGAGTCTTCTCCAGCACCACAGTTCAAAAGCATCAATTCTTCGGCAATCAGTTTTCTTCACAGTCCAACTCTCACATCCATACATGACCACAGGAAAAACCATAGCCTTGCCTATACAGACCTTGGTTGGCATAGTAATGTCTCTGCTTTTTGGAGTTGCCCCACGTCCAAGAGGCAGTGGCTTCTTGGGCACAGGAGGGCCGAGAGGAGCTACTCCACGTTCAAGGTTAGGAGGGGCGGCCTTGAGGAGATACCCATCGTCCAAGGTAAGGTATAGCAGCTGCACTTTGCTGGAGCAGCTGTGAAGAGATACTCTACGACCAAGGTAAGTGAAACCCAAATAAGAGGGTAGGTATTGGGAGGGGGCATTAGAGGGCAGACACATTGAAATCATAATCACAAAAAACTAGTTGATCTGACCATATGGACCACAGCCCTGTCTAACTCAATGAAACTAAGCCATGCCGTGTGGGGCCACCCAAGACGGACGGGTCTTGGTGGAGAGGTCTGACAGAATGTGGTCCACTGGAGAAGGGAATGGCAAACCACTTCAGTATACTTCAGTAAATCCTGCCTATGGCCTATTTTTGTGCAGCTTGTGAACTAAGAATGATTTTAACATTCTTAAAGGGTTGCAAAAGCAAAACAAAACATAACAAAAACAAGCAAACATACAAAGAAATATTTTTTTTAAAAAGAAGAGTGTGCAACAGAAATTGTATATTGTCCTTGAATCTTAAAGAATTCATTAAGTGTCTCTTAATTTAAAAAAAAAAGTGTTTTCCAATCAATGTTTCTCAGCATATAGAGCTAAGGAAATATATTTTGAAAGTAATATTGAGCATACTATTACCACCAATTCAATTTCAGCACCGTAAGTTTTTTGTTACTTTCCCCCATTATGCATTTGTAACTCCCTTTTTGCAAAGAAAACCAGTTTTCCAACAAAAATTATATATTTACTCATTGTTCTTTCCTGTAATACATACCAAGCGGTTTCAAAAATACATCAATACTGTAGACAGGGTACTGAGTTCAAGTTATTCAGTTAATTTCCCCTGTAGTTATTTGATCAGTGTGACATATGCTAGGTTCCTTTGTTTTTGTTTGTATTTGTTATCTCAATAAAGTGAGTCCCACAGGTTTTTTTGGTTTCCCAGTTTTTCATGTTGTACTTCAGTATATTAATGTGAAATAACATTATGTCTAAAAAATATATTTATCTTCATTAAAAAAAATGCCTTATTGCTAAAAAATGCTATCCATCATCTGAGCCTTCAGTGAGTCATCATCTTTTTGCTGGTGGAGGGTCTTGCCTGAATGTGGATGGCTGCTGACTGAGAAGGGTAATGGTTCCTGAACTGTTGGGTGGCTGTCTTATTCTTAAAATAGAACAGCAATAAAGTTTGCTGCACTGATTGACTCTTCCTTTCATGAACAATTTCTCTAGAGCATGCAATGCTGTTTGATAACATTTTACTCACAGTCGAACTTCTTTCAAATTGGAGTCAACTTTCTCAACCCTAACTCAGCTGTATTAACTAAGTCTACATAGTATTCTAATCCTCTGTTGTCATTTCAACAAGCTTCACAGCAGCCTCACTGTCTTGAATTTACATTTCAAGAAACCACTTGCATTTTTTCATCCATAAGAAGCCACTCCTCATCTGTTCAAGTTTTATCTTGAGATTGAACCAATTCAGTCACATCTTCAGGCTTCTAATTCTAGTTCTCTTGCTATTTCCACCACATCTGCAGTTACTTCCCCCACTGAAGTCTTGAAACTTCTCAAAGTCATCTATTAGGGTTCTTCTAAACTCCTGTTAATGATGATATTTTGACCTCTGCCTGTGAATCACAGATGTTCTTAATGGCGTCTAGAATGATGAATGCTTTCCAGAAGGTTTGTAGTTGACTTTGCTCAGACCCTTTAGAAGAATCGCCATCTACGACAGCTATAGCTTCATGAAATGTATTTCTTAAGTAACAACTCTCAAATGTAAAAATGACTCCTTGGTTCATGGGCTGCAGAATGGATATTATGTTAGCAGTCTCTTTGTACATCTCTATCAGAAGTCTTGGGTGACCAAATACATTGTCAATAAGCAGTCATATTTTGAACAGCTATAGGGGAAGGAGTGAGATGGAGGAATGGCTTGGTCAGTAGAGCAGCTGGAACACATACAATTCACGGATTAAGTTCACTGTTTGACATAGGCGTGGTTCACATAGCCCTCAAACAATTATATTAGTGTCATCAAAAATCACTGATCACAGATCACCATAACCAACATAGAAATAATGAAAAAGCTTGAATATTGCAAGAATTACCAAAATGGGACCAGAGACACCACATTAAAAAAAAAAAATGCTGTTAGAAAATGATGCAAATGATGCTGGACACAGGGTTGCCACAAATCTTCCTTTGTTAAAAATGCAATATCTCCATGGCATATTAAAGCAAAGTGTGATAACACAGGCGTGCCTGTATTATTTCTCATTGTGGAGGTGAAACTTTAAGGCACATTTCCAGAAGTGGGATAACTCAAAGACTAAGTAATGAATACGCACTTGGGCCAAACATTGCCAATTCTCACCCCTATGGGTTTTTTCCCATTTCTTACTGCAATAGCCACCTGTGAATATGCCTTTCCCAACAGACTCATCAACAGATTGAGTTGTGCTGGTCAATCTTTTGAATTTTTGCCAATTTGGTAGGTGAAAAATGATATCTCAGTTTAGTTTTAATTTGCATTCCTTTTAATTATAAGTTGCACAAATTTTCGTATGTTAAAGGACAATTTATCTCTTTTTCATGTAATGGCTATTTCTGTGTTTTACTCATTTTTTAAAATCAACTTTTAGGTAAAAGACCTTAGTTCTTAATTAATAGCATGTATAAAAGGAATCTTAATTGAATCTGGCTCCGTGCACTAAAGTAAATAAAAGTTTTAATTTCTCTTGGGCACTGTGACTCAGATGAAGAACAAATATTTTTCCTAAAATAAACAAATAATTCCTCCAACAGATAGAGCTTTGACCTTGAGTCCTTCTTTTAAGGCTCTTGCACAAGCAAATAAAAGATAATGCAATTGACAATGATCATGAATTGAGTGCACAGGTGCTGACTGGAGGCTTTTTGACAGTCTAGAATGAGAAAATGTGGATTACCTCAAGAAATGCAGAAAGTGAGAGAATAGAAATTACCTTTAAGGAACATCAAAGACTCAACACAGGTCCCTTGTAGACTAGAGCCAAAGCCGCCAAGTCCCTTGATGTTTGGCAATTTCCCAGTCCTAGCAGAGATGCCAAAAGACCAGAAGCAAAAGGCCGTAATTCATTCTAGAAAGACCTTCCCTTCATTTCACAATGCAGTGGAGGAAATACACTTATCAGTCAAAGAATTCAAATCTAGGTGATAATAATAAGACCTACAAACCACGATGAAATAGACAAAAAATACAGTTAAAAAAATGGAAAAAAAAATCGTAAGCTAACAGGATGGCTCCCAGGTCCCTGAGAGAGACATTTTGTTTTGGGGTTGTAAAATGAGAAGAGGCTGGGAGAAGAAATTCCATCTCAAAGGAATAGAAATTCTCTCAGGAAATGGAGGTAATGACCCTATAGTCAGGAAGAAACCCATAAAGATTAGTCAAATTGAGATAGTAGTTGTTTACGTGAAAAACAACCCACATATTAGTAGGAAAATGGAAAAACTGATGGTGTTATAGTCCTATAATATAGTAATGAAAGTGAATGAACATAAACATAATATCAAACGAAACAGAACAAAACATGGATGAGTATATACCATACGGTTGCATCCATATTAAGTTCATAAACAGTCAGAACTAATATATAGGCCTAGAAGTTGGGATTGTGGTTTGTTTTAATGAAGATAAAGCATATTTAAAATTAGAGACATTACCAACAAAGGTCCATCTGGTCAAAGCTATGGTTTTTCCAGTAGTCATGTATGGATGTGAGAGCTGGACCATGAAGCTGAGCACTGAAGAATTGATGCTTTTGAACTGTGGTGTTGGAGAAGACACTAGAGAGTCCCTTGGACAGCAAGGAGAACAAACCTGTCTATCCTAAAGGAAATCAGTTCTGAATATTCATTGGAAGGACTGATGCTGAAGCTGAAACTCTAATACTTTGGCCACCTGATGAGAAGAACTGACTGATTTGAAAAGACGCTGATGTTGGGGAAGATTGAAGGCAGGAGGAGAAGGGGACAACAGAGGATGAGATGGTTGGATGGCATCACCAACTCAATGGACATGAGTTTGATCAAGCTGTGGGAGATGGTGATGGACAGGGAAACCTGGCATGCTGCAGTCCATGTGGTCGCAAAGAGTCGGACATGGCTGAGCAACTGAACTCAACTCAAATTAATGAAGATGATGAGTCATGATGGGAGTGAGCCTGAGGGAGGGCTTCGGGGGTTTTCCAATGTCCTCTCCTTGGTCTGACTGGTATTTATAACTGATATGAGTGGTTACCATTTGTGAAAATGTTCATTGGAAGAACTGATGCTAAAGCTGAAACTCCAATACTTTGGCCGCCTCATGTGAAGAGTTGACTCACTGGAAAAGACTCTGATGCTGGGAGGGATTGGGGGCAGGAGGAGAAGGGGACGACAAAGGATGAGATGGCTGGGTGGCATCACCGACTCGATGGACATGAGTTTGAGTGAACTCCGGGAGTTGGTGATGGACAGGGAGGCCTGGCGTGCTGTGATTCATGGGGTCGCAAAGAGTTGGACATGGCTGAGCGACTGAACTGAACTGAACTGAACCCTTAGGACTTGTCCATTTTTTTGTATGTATGTGATAGCACAAAAATGAACTTGCTGAGTCTAAGAATTCTTATTTCTACATTGGAAAAAAAAAATTCACATGGCCTAAAAGTTAACTGTTGTTAACTCAGGACAATCTAGACCCAGATTTTAAGTGAAAAACAGCCAAAGACTGTCGGCTCATTTTTATCACAAGCAGTCAGGCTACTTGTGCATAAAAAAAAGTCCAGTTCTTGAGTAATCATCACCTTAACTTGTTTTACAAACATGGAGCCGTCACTCCACCAGGGAAGGTGATGATAATTGTCACTTTTGTTGTTGCTGTTGTTTTATTGTAGACATTCTAAAATTAGAGGCAAATAACTTCTGGAGCTTGGAGTTTATTGCATTTTCTCACTTTGCTTATTTTAAGCTATAACATTACAGTGGAAATAGAGCACTTCCTAGTTTTCCTTTCAGATGCTCCCAGTAAAACAATACTGGAATCCCCCGCCCACTCCCCCCTCCCACATTTTTTTCTTTTATTATCTTTAGAGAAAGAACATTGGCTCACATCAGAAAAGGATGGTTCAAATTCCACATCTTTCACTTTGTTACATGTGCTTTGTAAGTAATGATAACATTTTGACTAATGGTTTTCTTACTAATATGTAGATAAAACAATCTTTTCAAGACGAATGTGAATTTTAAAATAATATTGTTTTAACCTTCCTGGCTATGACTCCATCTATACCTTAGAAGTAATGGTGTGGTTTGGGATGGTGAGAGGGATGGGGATCAAATATTTGTCTTTTAAAGGCAAGCTGTCAATTCCTGGTTGTCTTTTTTATGTGTGCCTTTCCAATACCCTGGTTAGTGTTTACAATCCAAATGAGAGTGCATTCTCATGGCTTGAAGGAGGCAGTCCCAATTAGATCATCGTCTTCCTCCAGTTTTCCACTCTTTGATTAAATTTTATGTGAAGGAGGACATTATTTCACATTTGATGAACATTTATGAGGTTAACCAACACGTATTTATGATACCTTATTCACCCCAGTTAAATTCTGCTAATAACGTGTGTGTACGAACTTAACCAGTAACTGAATTATAACCCAATCATTCGTTTGTTTCATTCAACACACATGCCTAAGGCTAGATACTGTGGTGGGCACTCAGATTTCTACCACCAACTCCAGAACTTCAGCAGCAGCTTTCAGGTAAAAATAGGCAAGCAAATTAAAAAAAAAAAAAAGTAAATAAGCCAAAGATTACTTGTCAAGGTGGCCTTCAAGTTCCCTTCAGCTTGGCTAACCTTTACTGAGGTTTCTTCTTGACTATAACCCCTTTCCCTATGTTTTAGGTCCTTTGAGATGTAAACCTTCTCCCAATCTCCTCCAGTTTTAATGCCAGGACTGTCTCACTGACCTTTGAAATGTAATTAGGAAGATAGGGTCCCTGTTTCCTGGAATACAAGCCTAAATGGATAAGTAACAAATGCTAATCTCTTATACAGAGAACGCCATAATCTTAAAAGATATATGTACATCAGTGTTCACTGCAGCACTATTTACAATAGCCAGGACATGCAAGAAACCTAAATATCTATCAGTGGAGAAATGGATAAAGAAGATATGATACATACAGTGGAATATTACTCAGTCATAAAAATGAAATAATATCATCTGCAGTGACATGGATGGACCTCAAGATTGTCATAATGCATGAAATTAGTAAGACAGAGAAAGGCAAATATCATATGATATTACTTAAATGTAGAATCTATAAAAATGATTACAAATGAACCTATTTACAAAACAGAATTAGAGTCACAGATGTAGAAAACAAGCATTATTACCAACAGGGAAAGGAGGAGAGGGGTAATTGGGAGATTGAAATTGGTATATAAAGTAGGTAACCAGCAACCTTGGTTGGCAAAGTAATGTCTCTGCTTTTTAATATACTATCAAGGTTGGTCATAACTTTCCTTCCAAGGAGCAAGCGTCTTTTAATTTCATGGCTGCAATCAGCATCTGCAGTGATTTTGGAGCCCAAAAAAATAAAGTCTGACACTGTCTCCACTGTTTTTCCATCTATTTCCCATGAAGTGATGGGACCAGATGCCATGATCTTTGTTTTCTGAATGTTGAGGTTCAAGCCAACCTTTTCACTCTCCTCTTTCACTTTCATCAAGAGGCTTTTGAGTTCCTCTTCATTTTCTGCCATAAGGGTAGTGTCATCTGCATATCTGAGGTTATTGATATTTCTCCCAGCAATCTTGATTCCAGCTTGTGCTTCTTCCAGCCCAGCGTTCCTCATGATGTACTCTGCATATAAGTTAAATAAGCAAGGTGACAATATACAACCTTGACGTACACCCCTTCCTATTTGGAACCAGTCTTTTGTTCCATGTCACAGTGGAAACAGTGTCAGACTTTATTTTTTGGGGCTCCAAAATCACTGCAGATGCTGATTGCAGCCATGAAATTAAAAGACCCTTGCTCCTTGGAAGGAAAGTTATGACCAACCTTGATAGTATATTAAAAAGCAGAGACATTACTTTGCCAACCAAGGTCCGTCTAGTCAAGGCTATGGTTTTTCCCGTGGTCATGTATGGATGTGAGAGTTGGACTGTGAAGAAAGCTGATCGCCGAAGAATCGATGCTTTTGAACTGTGGTGTTGGAGAAGACTCTTGAGAGTCCCTTATACTGCAAGGAGATCCAACCAGTCCATTCTAAAGGAGATCAATCCTGTATGTTCATTGGAGGGACTGATGCTGAAGCTGAAACTGCAATACTTTGGCCACCTCATGCGACGAGTTGACTCACTGGAAAAGACTCTGATGCTGGGAAAGTTTGGGGGCGGGAGGAGAAGGGGACGACAGAGAATGAGATGGCTGGATGGCATCACCGACTCTGTGGACATGAGTTTGAGTGTACTCTGGGAGTTGGTGAGGGACAGGGAGGCCTGGCGTGCTGTGATTCATGGGGTCGCGGAGAGTCAGACACAACTGAGCGACTGAACTGAACTGAACTGAACTGAACCAGCAAGGACCTAATGTATAGCCCAGGGAACACTACTCAGCACTTGGTAATGATGTATGCAGGGATAGAATTAAACAGGAGTGGATATATGTATGTGAGTATGGATTCACTTTGCTGTGCAGCAGAAACTAACACAACATTGTAAAGCAACTATAATAAAATTTAATAGTAATCGAAAAAAACAAAAGCAGGTGGCCTAATCTCCCTCCTCAAGTCCTCCAGCACTTTTCCATCTCTGGCCCCAACTGCTTAGAAACTCTCCTCCCTTTTGTTTCAGCAGAGTTGAGTCCAGTCTGTCTCCCCTGTTGCAATTGTCTTGGCCTCTGTTACAATAGTCTTGCATGAAACCTTCCTTGCCGGTTTCACTCACATTGGTGCAGTTTCTCTTTGATATGGCTAAAGAGGGTGAGCACTTTTACATGAACACTTAGATACTCTTTTACTTGTGAAATGTCTGCTTAAGACTTTTCCCTATTTTTTAATTGTAGCTTTTGCCTTTTTTTTTTTTTAATGATCCATAGGTATTATTATCACCTGGATCTGCATGCTTTTTTGATATGTGTATTTCTCTCACTGCATTGCAGAGTCACTTTCATATAAATCGAGAGACCATGTGTATATAGTTTGGGTCTGCACTCTATTTTGTTCTCTTCAACTTGTGGCTTAACCATATGCAAAAGCCATTCAATCTTTTATTTTTAACTGAAGTATATTTATTTACAATGTTGTGTTAGTATTTATTCTTAATTATTGGAACTGTTGGAGAGGAATGAATTTTACTCTGCCCTTCTTCTGGCTGGTCTAAGAACTAAACTGACATGACACAGATTAACAGGAGAAAATCAAACTAAGTTTAATAACATATATACAATGGGAGGCACAGTGGTAAATAATCTGCCTGCCATTGCAGGAGATGCAGGTTTGATCCCTGGGTTGGGAAGATCCCCTGGAGAAGGAAATGGCAACCTTCTCCAGTATTCTGAGTGCACGCGCACGCACGCACATGTGCGCGCGCGCGCGCGCGCACACACACACACACACACAATGGGAGAGATCCAGGAGAACTGAGTAACTCACCAAAAAAGAGGATATTGAGATGTTGAGGGTGGGGAAGAGTCTGTTAAGGGAGGTGAGCAGGAAAGCACAGAAAATAAAGGTGTGGTGGTTGTGCAGATTTACTCATTGCCTTCCCACTTGAAAGAGTTTCTAGAGGTCTGTTCCTCCTCCTCTTCCCTTGGGGGGAGACCACCTTACAAATGGATTTCCATTTGTAATAGGGATAACGTACTTGGTTTTCAGGTTTTCCCCGGGTCTACTCTTTCATAGAAAATAACCAGCTTGAAATATGTTAGTATGCCAGAAAGACACATTTTGAGTTGGTGAATTTCACGTTCCTGCAGAACTTTATAATAAGACATGCTGCTTGGTAGCGTGAGTGTTCTCCATTTGCTCCTCCACTCCAAGATTGTCTTGGCTGCTCCTGGTCCTTCACATTTCCATATACATTTTAGAATCAACTTGTAAATTTATGCAAACACATCCGTATGCTGGAATATTGATTGGGATTGCATCAAATCTATAGGCTAATTTGGTGAGTTTTACATTTTAAAATATTCTTGTTTGTGAACATAGCATAGCTCTCCTTTTATTTAAGATTTTTGATTTATCCTAAAGGTGTTTTATTTTCTACATAGAGATACTGCATGCATTTTGGTAGATTGAGTCCTAAGGTATTTGATGTTTTTGATGTCTTTGAAAATAGTATTTTAAGATTTTCATTTTTTAAATATGTTTACTGCTTTCAATTGAACTGTAGTGGATTTACAATTTTGTGTTAGTATCAGGCGTACAACATAGTGATTCAGCTATGTGTACATGCATGTGTGCATACACACACACACATAATTTAACCCTTCCCCTTGTTTCCCTTTTGGTAATCATAAATGTGTTCTCTATGTCTATGGGTCCACTTGTATGTTTTAAATAATATCATTTGTATTTTTTTTAAGATTCCACATATAAGCAATATCATGTGATATTTATCTTTGGCTTTTTCATTTAAGATATTCATTTTCCTATTGTCTCTTCAGTTCAGTTCAGTTCAGTCGCTCAGTCATGACTGATTCTTTGTGATCCCATGAATCACAGCACGCCAGGCCTCCCTGTCCATCACCAACTCCCAGAGTTCACCTAAACTCATGTCCATCGAGTCGGTGATGCCATCCAGCCATCTCATTCTCTGTCGTCCCCTTCTCCTCCCACCCCCAACCTTTCCCAGCATCAGAGTCTTTTCCAGTGAGTCAACTCTTCACATGATGTGGCCAAAGTATTGGAGTTTCAGCTTTAGCATCAGTCCTTCCAATGAACACCCAGGACTGATCTCCTTCAGAATGGACTGGTTGGATCTCCTTGCAGTCATACATTTTATATTGACTTTGAAAACAATGACCTTGCTAAATGCACTTATATATTTCTAAATTTATCTATATATATTTAAACATGTCCTATGTATATAACTATGTTGGTGAAAGTGAAAGTTTTATTTCTTCCTTTTCAATTCATTTCCAAACATATATGTCATTATTATATATATATATATACACACACACAATGTGTGTGTGTTTTGCCTTTAGTATTGGCTAGGACCTTCAGTACAATATTGAATAGGAGTAGTTGGAGGGGGCATTTTTGTTTCATTCTGGATCAGAAAGAAATCTCTAGATATTTTACCATTACATGTGTTTGCTATATGTGTGGGTTTTTTGTTGTTGTTTTTTTGGTATAAAACTTTGAAGTCCCTTCCCTTGCATTAATAGTCTGCTAAGAGGTGCTAGGAGGGATTGGGGGTGGGAGAAGACGGGGATGACAGAGAATGAGATGGCTGGATGGCATCAGCGACTCGATGGACATGAGTTTGAGTGAACTCCGGGAGTTGGTGATGGACAGGGAGGCCTGGCTTACTGTGATTCATGGGGTCACAAAGAGTCGGACACGACTGAGCGACTGAACTGAACTGAAGAGGTTTTTATAAGAACTAATCTAAGGCTTCATTCTTGGTAAGTGCTGGTCTCTTTTCAGTTTGTTTTGCTCTGGTGGCATAGAACATTAAATACTTGGACTAAAATTTTGGGTGTACAGAAAGACTGGTCCTCTTTACCAAGCCTTGAACTCTATTTTTTAATAACATTCTCAATGTTTTGAGACTATTGAAAACTGTTTTGAGACTATTGAAAACTGTACATACAATTTCATTAAGGTGCAACTATCTTCTGGATGTCTTAGAATCATATTCTGTCACCAAGTAGAAATCACTGAAGGACATTTCTAGGGTAAATGCAGAAAAGAATTTTAGGTTTTTACCAACCTGGCATTTTGACTCCCTCAAATCTTAGATGCCTTGTGTGTGTGTGTGCGCGCGCGCGCTCGTGCGCGTGCTCAGTCATGTCCAACTCTGCAAGCCGCCAAGCTCCTCTCTCTGGGATTTCCCAAGTTAAGAAAACTGGAGTGGGTTGCCTTTTCCTGCTCTGGGCATCTTCCCAACCTAGGGATAGAACCTGTGTCTCTTGTGTCTCCTGCATTGGCAGGTGGATTCTTTATTTCTAGTGCCACCTTGGAAGCCCTCTTAGATGCCTTGGTTATTCTTGAATCCCTTCCAGAGTCTTCAAAGTTCAGCTCCCCTGTTGCCTGGAGGTTTAGAAGTAAAGGCTACTGTTTTATTTGACTGCTAATTGTATGCTTCTACTATAAATATACCATTGTCTTATATACTGTGAATTGGATGATGAGCTGTCCCATTCTCTAGAAAGAGAGTCCATCTGATGGGGTGTTAAAGACATAATATCATACATTATTACATGCAGATAGTGTTCCAATCACAGATTAGAAGAGTCAGTCACTCCACTGAGAACCCATGTTGGGACACTTTATCGAAACATTTATATTTGTTTGCATGCTGGACAGGAATGGCTACCTAACTTGATGGATGCCAGGGGTTAGCAATGCAAATACCCCAAGTTCTAATCTGAATTCTCACACAGCATATTTGCATTCTTGAAGAAACTGGCTTAGTAGAATCACCCGTTGAGAGTTGGAAGGGACCTGTTAGATCACAGTGTTTAGTATTCTCCCTGAAGTCCAGAGAAGGTGCCCAACTCACACAGCTGGTGGGATGGAACAAGTCTAGGATCCAAGGTTCAGCCTTCCTAGGTCATATTGTCTTAATATTTTAGGTGTGGAGCACAGTGCTTTCACAAGCATCAAAGGGGAAAATCATGTTCATGTATGGATAAAGTTTCATTTCTTAGGCATATTGATTGATTCAGAATAGAATTGCAAATTTCAACACTTTAAAGCTGGTGCTGGACTGCAAAAGAAACCAGAGTAAAACGTTTCCTCTTATTTAAAAAGCCCAAGATCTAACCACTTTTTCAGATTCTGATATGGTAAGCACTGTCTCTCTCCAGTCCATTCTCTTTTCCAGTCTCTATGATTGATCTATATTAATAGATGCATTTTACATTTCAATGAACCACCAACTGGTACACGCACATACTTTTAATTTATATGCAGAAACAGTATAGTCTATTCCTTTCCTTTTATTCTATTTTATTCAAGAATATGTCAATCAGGATCTGCTACATTGGTCCAGGTTCAGAGCTACCATTTTGAAAAGACATTGATCTATATACTGGTCAGTTATCCTTCCAAATCATCTTACTCAATATACAGTCAGAATCTTCTAGTACATAAAATTTACTATGATCTGCCACCATCTCCCAGCAGTACTTAGGTACACATTCCTCCACACTGAGTGAACTCTTTCATACAGTTTCCCATACAGCCTCTTCCTGCCATCAGTTTCCACATAGTTTTCAGTATTTGCCTTATGCCACCTTCTTTGAGGCACCTTCCATAACTTCCAATCTGATTTTAATTTCTCTCCATGGTTTGCTTATTTTATCATCAGGGCATATTACTGATGGTCATTCACCGAGCACACAGTGTATGCCAGGAACTATGTTACAGCATAACTCTGTGTTATAAATATTAATACAACCTCTCTGGATTAGATGGTAACTGTAGTTTGGAAAAGTGGTATAACTTACACAGGTAATCCTGTTGGTGAACTGTAGATCAGTGGCTTGAACTCAAGCAAACTGATCCTAGAGTTCTTTATTTAATAATTGATTTTTTAATTGAAGGAAAATTGCTTTTCAATGTGGTGTTGGCTTCTGCCATACAACAATGTGAATCACCCATAATTATACATATATAATTGAGCTTTGAGCCTCCCTTCCCTCCCCCTAGTCCTAGAGTTCTTGATTTTATTTATTTTTTAATATAAGTTGAGCACCGAAGAATTGATGCTTTTGAATTGTGGTGTTGGTGAAGACTCTTGAGAGTCCCTTGCCTGCAAGATCAAACCAGTCAATCCTAAAGGAGATCAGTCTTGAATATTCATTGGAAGGACTGATGCTGAAGCTCCAATATTTTGGCCACTTGATATGAAGAACTGACTCATTGGAAAAGACCCTGATGCTGGGAAAGATTGAGGGCAGGAGGAGAAGGGGACGACAGAGAATGAGGTGGTTGGATGGCATCACCTACTCGATGGACATGAGTTTGAGCAGGCTCCAGGGGTTTGTGATGGACAGGGAAGCCTGGTGTGCTGCAGTCCATGGAGTCGCAAAGAGTCAGATACAACTGAGGGACTGAACTGAACTGAACTGAATATTTATTTTATTCATTGTTTATTTATTTGGCTGTGTCGGGTCTTAGTTGTGGCACCTGGGATCTTTGGTCTTCGTTGAGGCATGGGGAATCTCTTAGTTGCATCATGCAGACTCTTAGTTGCAGCATGTGGAACTTAGTTCCCTAACCAGGCCCCTTACATTGAGAGCAGGGAATCTTAGCCATTAGACCACCAGAGAAGTCCCTAGGGTTCTTGCTTTTAAACTTTAACCTTGCTTGAGGATTCAAAGGGACAAGAACAACATTTCATTCACTCAGTAATCCTACTCCAATCCCACAATTTAAATTGATCTCTGTGTATCTTAGACCCTGGTTAGATGACTCAGGATTTTTTTTTTTTAATTGTATGAATTCCACACCCTTTCTGTGTACATGGCCCGGGTGACATTAGAACCACCTGATGTTGCCTTTTCCTGCTGACTTGTGCCTTGGAGACCTAGTGTAGGCTGCTCACTGGACCTGTGGCCTATAAAGCAGGCCTGGTTCCATCCCTGGGTGTTCTCTTGCTATTTGTCACTGAAGCTTTGACTGCTGTAACTCAGCTCAGGCAAGGGTTGGTAATTCCTCTAACGAGCTCATCATCGCAGCGATCTCAGGGGTTGCAGAGTCCTAGGATCCTGACTATATCCTCCGCTTTGCTCCAGGCTCACCTCTGTTGTCTGGTCAGCTCACCCTCATCACAGAGCGGGTGACTTGCTGCCGCACTACCGTCTACTCTGTCAGGGGTCACACAGGAAATTCTTAGGCTCCCAAACCACATGGAAGTTAAGGGAGGCTCGGAGACCTAACAGAGGTCCTTTCTGCATGACTACTTCGTCAATTTCTCAATTTCTCTGTTTTTCTTAGTGCCTTATGAATTCTATCTTAGAAATCTTTGCCTACCCCAGGATTGAGAAGATAGTCTCTTTTCCTTTGTTGAAAAATCCATACTTTATATCTAAATCTATGATCCATTAATTTCTGCCTGAACACCACTCAATCCACCAAATAATTTTTCAAGCTGGAAAGGCCAGGTTTCCTCCACCACACACCCTTATCCTCCCTACCCCAGGCATAAACACTAGATCTTATCCACCAAGATACTCTCTAGATATGTTTACAAGAGAGAAACATAGAAATTCCTTCTTTCTTGCTATAAAACCTAGTTCTCAGCTACTCTTTTGAAGTCAATTCTTATGTCTGTTTTAGATAACCAAAATTATTTTTTAACTCTATGTTTTTATCTCTACCTCTTGCAGTCTGCCTCTTGCTTAGGGAAAAGACAACGTACACAAACATTTAAAAGAAAAAAAAAAAGTCATCCATATATTTGAAAAAGAACCATCTCCATTACACAAAGTTTCAAGCGATTGTGTAATGAATGGATTCTTCAGAAATGAAGGTACCTGAAGGAATATATGAAAGCCTACTGCACAGACCAGAGGCTTTGGTGGAAAATAAAAATAGCAGAGTGGACAGAAACACAAGGGGGACATGCAGGCTATAGCTGCACTGAAAGGTGAAAAGGGAATCAGTGCCCAGGCGGATTGGGGTAAAAAACGCAAAACAATTGTGTGATACTGGAATGGAGAGATGACTGTGATTATCAGCTAGAGAAACCTAGGGACAGGTTATAAGAGTCCAGAAACTTATTTCTTCTCTGAAATCAGTCTAAATGAAGTTCTCATAGTCTTCCAACACTTCAAATGTTGATCATATTAAAGTTATACTTGTTTATACCTCTAGAAAATACTGTAGTGGTATAATATAGTGCTGTTTATATGGAAACAAGCTAGAATGAGTAATATATTGTCATGAATAATATAGTTTATTATTCTTACCATGTGTAAACTCAGTTTCCTTAATTTATTACAGAATTAATTCTGTTTATATGTGCTACACTTGTGAGATACAAAGATCAATCAGAAGCTTATTACTCCAAGAAGCATACAGTTTAGTGAGTAACCTTGTAACATAACTGGACATAACAATACAATTCTATGGGTGGGAACTTCCACAGGCTATTATAGCAGATTTCTAAAGGAGGGTGTGGCTGAGTTCAGAATTATATAACACATATGAGCTCATGGAGCTTCTCCATCCACTGAGAATGCATGACCTTGCTTTTCTTAGTATCAGTCTGCACTTTGAATTCAGAAGAAGCTATTTGTGTGGGGTTCATCGTTGGTCAGAGGTAGGTTCCTTACAGCAGGGGAGCTAGAAAAAAGGCTTATGAAAGAGGAACTTGTTTTGTTGGGGAAGCAAAGAGAAAATAGTTTGTTTATAAATGGTTATTAGATAACTAAATTTTTAGAATGGGTCAAGACAGTTGCTGGAAAGTATAGTCATGTGATAACTCTTTGGGACAGGAAATGTTATGTGGTCTATCTATCAACTATCTCTAATGAGATACCATTTTATACCAGTCAGAATGGCTGCTATCCAAAAGTCTACATGCAATAAATGCTGGAGAGGGTGTGGAGAAAAGGGAACCGTCTTACACTGTTGGTGTAAGAGGGAGAATGCAAACTAGTACAGCCACTATGGAGAACAGTGTGGATATTCCTCAAAAAACTGGAAATAGAACTGCCATATGATCCAGCAATTGCACTCCTGGGCATAAACACCGAGGAAACCAGAATTGAAAGAGACACATGTACTCCAATGTTCATTGCAGCACTGTTTATAATAGCCAGGACATGGAAGCAACCTAGATGTCCATCTGCAGATGAATGGATAAGAAAGCTTTGGTACATATACACAATGGAGTATTTTTCAGCCATCAAAAAGAATGCATTTGAATCAGTTCTAATGAGGTGGATGAAATTGGAGCCTATTATACAGAGTGAAGTAAGCCAGAAAGGAAAACATCAATACAGTATACTAACGCATATATATGGAATTTAGAAAGATGGTAACCTTAACCCTGTATACAAGACTGCAAAAGATACATAGGTGTATAGAACAGTCTTTGGGACTCTGTGGGAGAGGGTGAAGGTGGGATGATTGGGGAGAACGGCATTGTAGCATGTATATTATCATATGTGAAATGAATCACCAGTCCAGGTTCGACGCATGATGCAGGATGCTTGGGGCTGGTGCACGGGGATGAACTGGAGGGAGGATATGGGGAAGAGGGAGGTGGGAGGGGGGTTCAAGAAAGGGAACACATGTACACCCGGGGCGGATTCGTGTCAATGTATGGCAAAACCAACCAATATATTATGTAAGGTAATTGGCCTCCAATAAAATAAATTAAAAAAAGAAAAATAAACAACAACAAAAAAACTATCTCTCCTTCTATCTGTCATCTATCTGTCCATCTATATGTCTGTCCATACATAACAAGTATCCCAAGTCTTTGGAAGATTTTGAATCAGTGAGAGTGATGACTATAATTCAAGATGTTTTCCTCTGCCTGTCAATTACAATCAGATTGAGAATGAAATTTATTTCTGCTCTTCTAGAATCAAAACAACAGAATTTCCCTGTGGTTCAGAAATATTAAAAAATAAAAAATGAAAAAAGAATGTAATTCCCAGACACTTGCCTAGCAAGTACCATGCCAGTTAAGCACTGCTCCAGGGTTGCTGTGCAGCTCCCCAGTGGGCCAGATGGGAAACTTCTTAATTAGATTTCAATGATCCTTGTTTGCCAAGGTGCATTGTTCAAGGATATCTGGTGACTGGTTGGCTAAGCATTTGTTCCAATTTTTGCCTTTTCTATGTAGTATTCTGCTGAGATGTGACTCTCTCTTGTAACTTTGCAGTTTCCTCTGACAATAGGTGAAATCTGTCTGCCCCTGTCTTATGTGGAACCTGATGGATGTCGAGGGATGAGATCAAATTAATTCAACAGGTGGCAGAGACCTCTGGGGGAGGAGCAGCCTGCTCCACCTGGTTATGCTAATATAGATTTCAGTGCATGGTTACCATTCTGCAGTTCAGGACTAATTGAATTTGCATATCCCTGATGTCTAAGAATTGATTTCCTAAATGAGGAAATCTGGGGCATAATGACCACGTGTCTATGCATCACTGTGCATTATTTCCGGATCCAGAGGAATCTGCAGAGAGTAAATTACTTAGTCCCCTTGGACAGATGGAATTTTCATGTTATCTTAGGAAAGCTGTGGGCATTTTTTCTCCTAATTGAATGGGATCATTCTGTGTTCCAAACATAGGATCAGAAGTGCCTTGGAGGCTGCTGGGAGGGTAAATAATTAGCTACCCTACTGCCTGGAGAAATAGCTTAGAGGTTTTTAGAGACACAAATGGACTGGGATATTATGCAAAATTAGTTTTGGTTAGACTCTAATTTATCTAATTTAATATAATTATTGAGAAAAGCAAAACGTGGACAGTTAGGAGCACAGAATCAAGAGCCTGGGCAAAGAGGTTCAACTTGAAAGTTCTTCTAAAGAGATAATGACAATTAAGCCTAGATTTATTGCTTCCTCTTAACACTGCACTTAACAGAGTTTGCTGCATAATCTAATCCATTAGAACTTCAGCTGTGTCTTTAATATTCATAAAACTTTACATTTATCAGAATCAAAGCCTTGTGAATAAAGGTAAATAATTGTGTGATATCATCATACTTATCTAACTTTTCCAAATATGACTAAATCTGATTCTGAATCTATTTTTTTTTAATCCCTGCGCACAGGCAGAAAATAACAAAACCAGAACTCTGAAGCCAGATAATTTTATGCTATAGGAGACATACTAGAGGGGGATGGAAGTTTTTGAGGAATATCCATCACCTGTCTAGTTCTCCCTCAAGTCTGGGTTAGTGTACTCAAATAGTGATGTAAGGAAATGTTAGCAGGCATATCATGCCTGCTGCAGGACCTTAGATCTATCCCATGTCTCTCGTGACTTTCATACTTGTTAGGGAAGTTGAGTCGTAAGCCTCTGTCATAGGAGCCATGAGCAGTAGGTGCTGAATAGGATTGGAGATGATAAGGGTTAAAGGAGAAGGAACATTTGATTAAGTCATAAGTTAACAGAAAATGGCTCTGGAGACTCACTCACTAGAAAGTAGCTCAGGTTGGGTGGAGATCTAATGGAGTTCGGTAACTAATATTTCCATGGGGCTTCAGTCATATCAGCACTAGCACCAATCTTCTCGCTTATGAACCACACCAAAAAGATTTATCAGAAGGGCCTCACAAGCTGTGTCATTTGGCTGAGAGTTAGATATTGAGTAGATCTTTGTGGCACATTTTTTTTTCAAGGAGTTCAGACTGCCAGTTGAAAGCCAATCAAGTTGTCAAGCATAGGAACTACTGTAGAAGCTAGGATATTAGTATTAGGAAAGGTGGGAAGTGTAAAAACCCTAAATAAACACCCAGGGTCCCAGAACTCATTTTTCAAATGAGGAAATGAAAGATCTTGGAGTTTTTTAGCATCTTACAGAAGTCACATAAAGCTAAGTAATATTTAGAGGTTGAATCCAGCTCCATAAGAATGTTAAAGCCTGACTATTTTCTTTGACTACCTTTACTGAAATCATGAGGGTACTCCAGACCAGAGCTCTACCATTGTCACTGAGGGCTTTTCGAACTTGTGAGCCTCTTAAACTGACTGCAACCCACTTCCCAGCAAGCATGGAGTAGGCTATGTTCCCTTGAACAATCTTCCTCAGACCTAGATTTATCTAAAGTAGCATGTTTTCATCACTCAACATCTATTACTACCATGTGTTAATTACTTCTTACTATACACTGAAGTGACTTAGCAGCAGCAGCAGCATACATCTGCAGGTAGCGAAGTTGAGGCTTTCCTATTTAATACATGAAAAAATAGTAACCTGCCTAAAGTCTGTATAATGTTCTTTGTTAAAAGGAGAGGTATGTCAAGTTTTACACAAAGTCTTAACATTCTTTGTCCTCAGATTCTAGCAGCGTGCCTCACTGACTATTCTAACAGTAAAAATTATAATACTTATCACTTAAAGATGAGTAAACTAGGTCCCAGAGAGTATAGTAACTTGCCTAATGGAATATTACTCAGCCAGAAAAGAATAAAATAACATCATTTGCAGCACCATAGATGTCCCTAAAGATTGTCATCCTGAGTGAAGTCAAAGACATATCATATGATATTGCTTACATGTGGAATATAGAAAAAGGGTACAAATGAACTTACCTACAAAACAGAAATAGAGTTACAGATGTAAAAAACAAATTTATGGTTACCAGGGGGTAAGTCGGAGGGAGGGATAAGTTAGAAAGTTGGGATTGACATATACACACTACCATATATAAAATAGATAGCTAATAAGGACCTATTATATAGCACAGAACTCTATACAGTACTCTGTAATGACACATGGGAAAAGAATCTTTAAAAGAGTATATATATGTATACGTTTAACTGATTCACTTTGCTATATACTTGAAACTAACACAACATTGTAGATCAACTACACTGTAATAAAAATTTAAAAAAGAAAGAACTTGCCTAATGGTCAGAAGTCAATCAGCAATTGACATAGCATTCCAACCTAGACAGTTTGACTCCAAGGTCAGTGCTCTTAACTCTCACACTTCACTGCTTATGCTAATATTTGACTTGATGTTTAACAGATTTCAACTGTTTTCTCATTAGTTAGCACAATTTATCTTCCTAGTAATCATGGGAGTTAAATAGTATCATTATCCCCACTTAACTATGAGGATATAGAAGCTCTGGGAGGTTAAGTAACTTCTTCAAGGTCAATCATCTGGTTTCAGCAGAGTCTTCTTACTCTAAACTCCAGATTCTAGCCATTAATTCATTAAGATGAGACTCTGTATGTCACTTGTTACCAATGGACCACGGCACTCTGTAAATCAGTCAGCTTTCTCTCAGAATTCCGGGACAGCAGCTTGCAAAAATATGCAGTTTATCTCATGACTTTGCAGCTCCTCCCATCAAAGCCTGCAATGTATTTTTTTCCTCCTCTTTAGGCTGAACTAAGTGACTTGCTTTGACCAACAGAACCCAGCAAAATGATGTTGTAACCTAGGTCTCAAGAGGCTTTGCATTCTTATGATGGCTCTCAGAACTCTTTCAAGTTGCCATGTGAGCAAGTCTGAGATAGTCTTCTGAAAGACTCCCAAGTCGTCCTGCTGAAGGCGTCCTAGGGTAGTTAGTAAGCAGCCATTCTGACAGCAGGTTTTGGGTTCATGACAGCCCAGTCAAGACCAGATGAACCATCAGGATAGACCCAACCCAAATTGCTGATCTGCAGAAGTATGAGCTAAGGAAAGCTTCTATTTTTAAACCACTAAGTTTGGGGATGGTTTACTGCGCATCAAAAGCTAAGTGACTCACCAGGGTGCTGAATATTGTCACTTGACTGTTGAGGCACCCATGTGTTTGATCCCTCTGTCACCCTTCACTGTGATTGCTGAAGAACTTCTGTTCTTTCAGAGGTATCCAGTAAAATTGGATTCTACTTCAAATCTGTTCAAAGTGTCTCGTTGAAAATAATTCTGGAGCAGGGGACTATCCAAGTTTTGAGTCTCTCTCTTCTTTAAATTGAAAATTCTGCTCTGCCAAAGTTTAGATAGAGTCCACTTTCCCTATTTTGATTTGCCCATCATGCCACACTGCAGTAACAAAGGGCTTCTTTGAAGGCAGAAAGGTCGTGGAGGAGGGAAAGGGTGCATTGAGTGTCACGGAAGAATGTGACTGGAAGTGATATTATGTGATTATTGCCTGCTCACTTCTGTGCTGTTTGCTAACCAAAATGGACAGAAAGGTGACAGAGAAACAGTGTAACTCCAGGTGTGGTAAATTATATTCTAGCTGTATTAGGTCATGTAGTCGTACAATCATTGGCATTCTGATTGTACTAAAATAATTCAGATTAAAGGACTTCCCTGGCGGTACAGTGGTTAAGACTGCACGCTTCCAATGCAGGGGACGTGAATTCACTCCCTGGTCTGAGAAGAAAGACGCCGCATGCTAAATGGCCAAAAAAATGATAATTTAGATTTGTATGCAACCAGATCATAGTGAGAAAGTTATGTTATAAAAGCCTTCACACTGCATTTTTGTTTTTCATTTTGTTTCTCTAAAAGTGAAGAGTAAGATCAATGAACCCAAGTGATTATATCCTTGACTTAATAATTCTTCTGGCTTGGGTAAGAACATTCACAAATGAAGGCAAATTTCCTCTGAGGTTATTTGAAAAAAAAATGGAAATATCTGATTTGGCTTTATTTATAGACTCACCTTTTTTTAATTCATGCATTTATTAAATAAATATTTACTGAGTACTTCCACTCCCCACTAAGTACTGTGAAAACAGGTAAGATATAGTACCTATAGAAAATTACTTATAGAACATTATAGGATACATTCATTATTAAATATGGTAATTACAACAGGAAAGAACCAAATAGAATATTGTTTGAGCAAGAGATTAATTTGGCTTGCAGAAAACAGAAATAAATACAAAGATAAAATAATACTAGATATAACATTTTGAACTGACATTTCTTTTTGAAATCTCTGATTCATAGACTTGTTTATTCTGGCTTTGTGGGAAAAAAAAAATCACCATATGTTTATCTTCAGTACAGAATATATACCATTTCCTCTAGAGCACTGCCCTGAATTGCAAGGGGTCATTTTCCAGCTGGTGTTGCAACTGACTTTTCAGTAGGCTGTATTCTCTGAGACAAGCTTTTTCTGGATGATAGGGTGCATGCAATTAAATCCAATCCCACAGGCACGAGGTGGTTTTCCATTCACTTTGTTATGTTTTGGATTGGAAGCATCATTGTGTTTGTGATTGGAAGCACACCATGTTAATGTTCTAACACTTTTAAGTGATGCTGACAGATGCGTGTTCAGCAGGTAAAGCTTGAGTCCAATGTAAGTGTTGTTGAGAATGAGGATAAATCACTGGCCCTTCTATAATTGATGGGATCCAATGAAATCACCTTGCCACCTGGTTGATCTCAGAGTATAGTACCGTGCTTGGGACTCCTAGTGGTCACTGCTGTGGATGAATTTAGAGTGAATCAGACACTCAACCAAAAGTGGTATACAGATAAGCACCCCTTTTTATTTATTTTTTCTATTTTAATTGGAGGCTAATTACTTTACAATTTTGTATTGGTTTTGCCATACATTGATGTGAATCCGCCCCGGGTGTACATGTGTTCCCCATCCTGAACCCCCTCCCACATCCCTCCCCATATCATCCCTCTGGGTCATCCCAGTGCACCAGCCCCAAGCATCCTGTACCCCCCTTTTTAAAAAAAGCTTATGTATAGTCATCATCTCTGTTACTATGGTCACATGTTTAGAACCACACTGGGACCTTGGGCCAATTGACAGAAATCGGTCAGTTGAAAGAGAATGGACAGTGAGGGAAGGAGAGGGTGGAATGAACTGAGAGGGTAGCATGATACATACACACTACCATGCACAAAACACCTAGGTAGCAGGAAGCTGCTGTATAGCACAGGGGGCTCAGCTTGATGCTCTCTGATGACCTAAAGGGGTGAGCTGGGGGGTGGGAGGGAGGCTCAAGAGGGAGGTGACATGTGTATACATATGGTTGATTCATGTTGTTGCAGAAGACAGCAGAAACTAACACAACACTGTAAAGCAATTATATTCCAATAAAATAGATATTTGAAAAATAAATTATTTTACATACACACACACATGACTCAGAATAGGGTGTTCCCGTTAATTAAGGGCCTCTTCTGCAGTGAGGTCTTGAGGCCCATTTACAAGTGGTACATTAATCTATATAGCTCCCAAATGGCCTTACCAGCAGTCTTCCAGACTTTTTATTTCCAAGGGATGGATGGACCCTGTGTTTACAGATCTATGTGGGTCATCACTTCTGCATGAAAGAAAAGTGAAAGTGAAGTTGTTCAGTATGACTCTTTGCAACCCCATGGACTGTAGCCTACCAGGCTCCTCCATCCATGGGATTTTCCAGGCAAGAGTACTGGAGTGGGTTGCCATTGCCTTCTCCAGGAGATCTTCCTGACCTAGCGATTGAACCCAGGTCTCCCACACTGTAGGCAGATGCTTTACTGTCTGAGCCACCAGGGAAGTCCTTCTGTTACTTGTGCATATCTCCTTGCATTGTAACCCTTACATTTCTGACTCCTAGGGATACTTCTCTTTCCTGAACTCTTTCACATCTGGTATACCGCTGAATGTGGTTATAATGCCATAGCTGTCCACGTTCTCCTGTGAAACTTTCCATAAATCTTAAGTGTTTAATAGTGACAGACAAGTCTCTCAGTCTCAGCATTATTGTTTACTGTAAGTTGGCTCATTCTTTCTTGTGGGTGAGATGTTTCTATATGTTTTAGCATGTCTAGTAGCATCCCTGCGTTCTACTCACTAGAGGCTCACAGCATCCCTTCCTCCAAGTCGTGACAACCAAAAGTGTAGCTGAACATTACCAAGTGTTCTTGTGAGAGGGCAAGTTTACCCCCAGTTAAAAATGACTAAGGTAGGGTGACAGTGCAAAACCATTGGACTAGAATGGTCCCATTTCAGGCCTGTTGTCCTAGTCTGCTTTTTAGCTCAAATGTGTCCCCATTTATATGATAAATTATAGTTGCTCTAGTCATAAGAGACTCCCCATGAGATCAAATGTGTGGTTGATGGAGGGGTGGTTGTATGCCAAGAGAAGTCATGCTGTGGATGTGAGCCATCTGCTCATGGGACTTTCTCAGGCTTCAGGAACTGCGTGGGTCCAGTCCTGCAAATACCTTCTCCATCTGATGAAGGTGTGTGCTGGTGTGTGCATCTGACTTCACACCCCAGAGACTGTAGATAATGCACAGTCCAGGACATCTACCTGTTTGCACAGGTACACAAATTAAGTGTCAACCAGAGCATAATCTCAGGCAAGAGTATTTTTCCCAGTAATACTTTGTAAAGAACGTAGGGGATTTTTATTCATAAAATCCCAAGAATTGTGCTTTTCCCATCAGGGTTTTCACAGACCCCAGAAAGCATCCCTGTCTACCACGGATTCAAGGTGGCCTGGGTTCAGCTGAGCTGTGAGCCAAGTGGCAGGGCTGCTTGCATTGCAACTTGGATCAGCTGGAAGCTTCCTGTTGCTCTTGCACTGAATGTTTTTTAATAACCTGGCAAATAGATTGGAAAAGCACAACTAAATATGGTATATGTTGCCTATAAAATCCACAAGTCCACTTTGCCTCCTTTTTAGTGATGATAGGGAATGCAAAATTCAGGACCTTTTCTCCTAAGAAAGAATATCCTGGCTTGCCCCAGATCACTACATCCCCAGAAATTAAAAGCATTCTGTGTTTGTA
Source organism: Moschus berezovskii (assembly GCF_049115385.1). NCBI lineage: Eukaryota > Metazoa > Chordata > Mammalia > Artiodactyla > Moschidae > Moschus > Moschus berezovskii. The sequence continues at coordinate 52,792,795 of NC_142483.1, read as the reverse complement.
AGGAGTGTATCTTCTCAGAACTATTGTGCAAGTGTTTCCAAGGCATTTGCTGTAGTTGCTATTTTTATCTTCCTAGTCTCATTCACATGATGAACCAGCACGATGTTTTCTGGGATGGTACAAAGATCATGGTCCCTGAAAGTGCAATGGTAAAACAGACACAGAATATCAAAACGATTTTAAGTCTGAAGGGTAAAGTTGTTTGGCTCTTTCTGGTAAATAAAAGCAATGGATCCTGGTGTCTCTTCTTTTGGGGGTAAGATTAAATAATTGATTAGATTAATAACATCATGCTGGCTACTGTAGAATATTTTTTCTGGTAAGCAGACCATATCTAGCAAACCAGTTGTAAGACAAGTCTCATCTACTTAAACATGAGACTATTGCTTGTCACCCTTAAGGACTCATCTGTCTTTTGTATCAACCAAATTGGTGAATCAGATGACTCCATGAGAAGAATCAACCTTCTAAAATCTTCATTGGTGGCACATACTTCTGAGATTTCCCCAGGGATGTCATTATATTTGGGTTTAGTGTTTTCATACAGAAATGGAGTTCTAGAAACTTTCATTCAACTTCCTACCAAAATAAACCTTCCTCCATGGGTCAGATTACAACTGTGATTATGCCAGTTGCTGACGATATCTAGTCTAAAATATACTTGGGAACCAAGGAAATACACATGATGTAGATGAAGACCCAGTTGGGACTACTCTGAGGTACACTCAAGTCACAGTCTGTTTAATACTTGACCTCTGTAAAGCCCTCATTAGTTCCTATGAATAACGATGACACTCTGGGTCCCTAGGGATAAGCGTTGATTTAAATTGAACTTCCCACAACCTCCTCATCTGGGTGAAACTCTTTACTAAATGCCCACTTAGCATGGCTAATGGCTATAAGACCCTTTGAGGAAGGCAAGGAGGAAGATTCAAGGTAACTACCTATTGTGTTATTACAGAATCCTCCCTCCTGGATATCCAGCCTTCTCTTAGAGGTCTGAATCTGGCAAGTAACTCGAGTGTAAAGGGGTTCTATGTTGGTGGCTCAGGTATTGCTTCTGCTGGACACAGAATATTGGAGGTTATGAATCTCAAGCAGGATGTCAGCAGGCTGCTTGTCCATCCTTTCCTGCCACACAGAACACCATTATCAATCAGCAATAGCCAAATATTTCTGTGGTTCAGACCACTGTCATCATCGTTTTACCCCCCTGATGTTTATTTTAGCCATGCACACCTTTCCCCTCAGGCAGTTATGCCTTCCTAAACAGTTAGTCCATCCAAGCATCCTCCAGCCCTACTGAAAGTCAAGTGGTCAATTTCAAAATCAGCGTCTCCTACCAGTGACGTTAAGAATATATGATAGCAGTGATAATTTTCTCTCCTCCCATTTCTTGAATACTTGATGAGGGGAGTTCCTTCTGGTCCTTTTTATAGGATTTTGTAGGATACATTCAGGAGTGAGTGAACAGTTTGTTTAAAATAAACTGACTCCCTCGTTTTTGTCTCCCAAAGCCTTTTTCATCACTAAGTGTTAATTTTGTTAAAGTTGTATCCATAAACTTTTAATATCCACATAGTATAAAACGCTTATGACAAAAATTAGCCGTTCTTTTGCTCACCCTCCCTACCTTTTATTCCTTCTCTTTTCGGGTTGGAGAAGCAGGGCTGGGAAGTCATGAAGGCAGAGACCTAAACCCATCCCCCTGCAGGAACTGCTGCTTAGCAAGTTACGCTAGGGCATTCACCCCTGGAGCCACGTCACCGCAGCTGAAAATATCACTGGAGCGGTGGCCACAGGCCATGCACCATTGAGCTCTGCTGAAAAGGGTAATTGCTGCTTTGCTATTTGACTTTCAACTACATATGGAAGTCTAGGCGACTCGTCTCTAACTGACCCTGTGCTTTTACATCCTACCCTAGAGATTCAGGTTCACAAGCAAGAACTGTGGACAGACCAGGGTTAAGAAATGTGTCTATATTTCCTATGCTAGGGGTTGGTGAAGGGAATGTCTCTTTTCTGGAACTCATAGATGGAAGGACCTTGCCTTCATCTTACGTTGAGATTTACCAGCTGGGAAGCAATGATGTATGCGTGCATGAGTGCTAAGTCCCTTCAGTCGTGTCTGACTCCGTGCGACCCTGTGGACTGCTGCCCACGAGGCTTCTCTGCCTGTGGGATTCTCCAGGCAAAAATACTGAAGTGGAGTATTTTCTTCTCCAGAGGATCTTCCTGACCCAGGGATTGAACCCGAGTCTCTTACATCTACCTGCATTGTCTGCTGGGTTCTTTACCACCAGCGCCACCAGAGAAGCCCCATGATGTTGTATATTCACAGTAAAAGGATAACTACGTTCCTTTTCTTTTTCCCCCAGTTTTCCCTCTGGCTGGGTGGTAATGTGGACAATAATTAATGAGACTTCATGGCTCTTAACCCCTCTTCCTCATGCTGATGAATTAGTGTGAACCCTGAGAAGGCCTGGAGTCCATCCCTCCAATCCAGGCAGGGCTGCAGTCTTAGACTGAGAAGGGTGGGTTTCAGCTGGTATTTGGCAACAATTGCGAATTTCTTGCCTGGAAGAATTTGATAGTGACTCCAAACTTACACCTCCAGAGGAAATGGTTTCCTTTTAGTCATTCACACCCTCGGGAGAAAGATGACTGGTCACGGAAGGTCTGGATCCATGGCCCTGAACCTCCCACATAGGGTTTGGAAACAGTATTGGCCATAAATCACCTTGCTCTCACCAAATAATCTAGATACCCTGCTTGTAGCTAAACCCAGAAAGGCAAGAGACTTCTGAATTGGCTTCAGCTTCTGGCTTCTCATATGCTCACCACTGAGGCATATAAAAACACAGAAACAGCCTTAGAGAGTCTAAGGGCTGTTTGGCTTTAAACATCTTTTATTTTCTAATTGCATTAGAGTAAAAACAGTAGTTAAAATATACCCTTGGCTGTTGTCATGAAAAATCACAATAACAAATTAGCCTAAAATAGCCAGTTTTCTGTGGTTTCCAAGGATACTACCACAGTTAGAATTGTTGCCTGCCAATCAATTTGTTTCTAATTTTGGGGGGACATTAAAACAAAACCATGGAAGGGGAAGGGCTAGAGGAAAAGTTGTTCTTGCTACATACGTGTTAGGAGAGAAGGGGGAATGTTTCTAGAGCAGATTGTGTTGATTCTTTTCAGATCAGTTTAAGGAAAATGGCTAAACCAACTCTGGTCCCACTGAAGTGGCTTAATTGAAAGAAAAAGCTCACAGGTGCTGTTTTAAATAGTCAAAGTGGCTAAGTGCTCTAACAGGACTGTAAAATCTGGCTCCGGCTTTGTTTCAGTTCAGTTTTCTTTGTTGGGTGCTCTGCCAGCAATCTCTTATTAACTCTTATTAACTTATAACTACCTGAGGAGGATGTATGTTAGGCCCTTGTTATTTAGCCCCCTAAACGTCCATTCCACCTTTTTAGGGGCACTAATCCCTTTCTTCCTTTTAGCAAATTACCTTTTCCCCATTTTATGCTATCCAGTTAGACAGTAAATTAAGACACCATAACCGTGTTAGCACTGTGAACCCAATCAGGCCACTCACAGTTAACCCTGGGTAGATCAATCTTCAGCTGAGCTTTACAATTACTGAAAGTTGTTAGAATTTGTTTCGTGGCAGTTCTCACTGAGGCTGTCGTGTTCCTGCTAACTTGCTTACAACGTCATCTTGTTTCCTGTGCTTCTTTGTTCATTCTGTAAAGTATTAATATCCTTCTAACAAGTGTGCATTTCTGCTTACATTAGCCAGAACCCAAAAGTAATGCCAAGTGTTATTATTCTCATTTTAATTTGAGAAAACTGATACTCAATTAAATTAAATCCTTTGTCCAAGGCTAGTCTGGTGATGATGGAGTCTGAATTCAAACTCATACATGCTTCTCTCTCCTACCCCCTGCCCCCACCATCTATTTCCTCTTACATGAATTAACAACTTATTTTCCCTGGCTCTCTCTCAAGTCAGGGACTTTCTTTTTCAACAGTGGAATCAAGGGTGACTCTATGGGAGAAAATTTTCACTGTTCACACTTTCTCTTTCTTGATATGTTGCATCTTTACGTGTATTTGATGATTTTTCTCTGCCCGTTCTTTTAATCTGTGTAAGGGGGAGTGACAATGATTGTCTCAAGCACTGGGATCTCACACATTTTCTTTCAGGCTGTGGGAGGATATCTGTTTCTCTTCCCTTCCTTTTTCTTGCCTTCTCATTTCTTTCTTTCTTCCAGAGTCCTTGGCCTTGAGCATCAGAATAGAAGAAGAAATAGGAATGTTTAAAGTGGAGAATATTGAAAAGAGTATGGGCTTAAGAATCAGGCAGAGCTGGGTTTACATTTCTAGCCCATGAATGTCTAGCATATTATTGGGGAAATCACTGCATAGTTAGGAGCTGTTTAAATCCATTGTAATGTTTTGTTGCCAACTTAAAGATCCAGGATGACGGCTATGTTTGGAGGGATGTGCCTCAGCTATCTAACTGCTGCATCTGGTCCGCCTTAATAGCACCAAGCTCCCTGGAGTGTCACTGCCTTTTGAAAGGCCCTCTGTCACTTGGAAGAAGCCAGATTCAAAGCACAGCCTCTTCCCGGCACAGGTAGATCTGCTGAGGTGGGTTGCAAGCACAGGCTGTGAATATTATTACTCTCAAGTTTTTGTGCCAGGTGAATCTTCGTGACTAAGCTAGAGGCTCCAGGAACTCTGCGGTTTGCCTCCCAGCCATTTGCCCTTTGGTTTCTGGAATGCCGAGCCCAGAGTGTTGGCCAGGCCTCCTTGGGGTCCCTTCCTGACCCCCATTTTTTTTTTTTTTTTACTGTTCTGCTCCACAGTGGGTTAGTGGCAGCTGGTAAGGATATTACTGTATCTTACGCTTTTCTTCCTGAAGTTCATTTAAGCTAACACCCTTCACTAGTTCTGTAGTCATGTACCATTAGATTGAATTTATTTCACTGAGGTTTTGGGAGCTGTGAGCTATAGATTTGGATTGAGGTCACTTGCATAGATGATATACCTCTTAATCCTGAGTTCTTTTGTTATTATCAAGTTTGCTTCTAGAATTAGAGAAATGAATACGATTACATGCATGTGAAAAAGCCTAAGACATTCCTTAGCTCAATTAACCCTAATTTTCCTTCCTTACCACCCCACATTTTCCTCATCCAGGATGTAAGCATCAGGATAGAAGGAAAAATGCAAATATTTAAAATGCACAGTGTTTGAAGAGAGCATGACTGTGGGTGCCAAGCAGAGAGAGGTTTAAAGTCTAGCTCCACTTATTTCTAGCTTATTTTAGGGGGAAATTACTTCCCTTTTATGAGCAGCAGTAATCTACTTTATTCTACTCTAAATTGTGACAATACACACCTTTTGGTATTGTTTTTAGCGATAAATAATATTTATTATTGTACGTTGCACAGAATAAGCAACTCTTTGCAACTCTATGTAAGTTAATAGTAGATACCTAAGTCAAGCCAAAATTTGCCAGAAACCTACCCCTCCTTTGGGCTTTCCAGGTGGTGCTAGTGGTAAAGAGCCCACCTGCCAATGCAGGAGATATAAGAGACACAGCTTCAATCCCTGGGCTGGGAAGATCCCCTGGAGAAGGGCCTGGCAACCTGCCCCAGTATTCTCGCCTGAAGAATCCCATGGACAGAGGAGCCTTATGGGCTGCAGTCCATGGGGTCACACAGAGTCAGACACGACGGAAGCAACTTCGCACGCACGCGTGCACATGGGCTCGAGGGCATGCGGCCTTGAGCAGTCGCAGCTCATGGCCTCTAGAGCGTGGACTCAGGAGTTGTGGCAGGAGCTGAGTTGCCCCACGCCATGTGGGATCTTCTCAGACCAGGGCTTTTAACTCGTGTCCCCCGCATTGGCAGGTAGATTCTTAACCACTGGACCACTGGGGAAGTGTTTAAGAATCTCTATCCTAACATCTTTTCCTTCTGCATATGTACCAACTGCCTTACTTCTATAAGGACTTCCGTGATTACATTGGACACACCCAGAAAATTCAGGATGATCTTCTCAACTCAACATCTTCATCTGCAATATCTTTGAAATGTGATACAATCTATTCACAAAGTCCTGGGATTAGGACACAGACATCTTCCTGGGGTGGTATTATTTAGACTTCCACAGTATGTTAACTTGTAGCAGTTTAATCCTTCTCCTGATAAAGTTAATCTGTTTTTGCCCCCAATTTACCTTGTTTAGTATGAAGATCAGGCCCCAGGCTTTCTTGTTTTGGTTTGCAGTTGTCCTTCTGCCTTGTCTACTTTTTGATTTTTAGACTGTCTGATCGTTTGATGTAGGTGTCTCTTACATATCGCACAGAGAATTGTGACTTATTCTGTAACTCTACATAAATATTTATTTTTTTTAATAGCTCATTACATCGTTGTCAGTATTGTCTGTTTTCTATCTTGTTTTCTGTATTGAGAAGTGTCAATTTCCATTTCATTTTGTAGTCCTTTGGCTTATTCTTAATTCTCTATGTAGATAAATACATTTAGTGTTCACCGTTGGTCATCTAACTGAAGATTTTCTTATCATTTAACTCCACATTCCTCAAAGTAGCATGTGGGTACAGTATTTCCTGAGACTTTGCAAAGCCAAATTGCCTCTAGCTATTACTACTTGGCAGAATATAAAACTCTTGGCTCACACACTCTCTTTTCTTTAGTTGGAAGGTGTTGTCCTAGTATCTCTCTAATATCTGATGGTTGACTCAATTTTGTTTCTCTCAGAATAATGTGATCTGTGTATCTCTGTGGTTTTTCTTTACCTTTCAGGTTTGATACATTTGAATTATTTTTGTGTTGAATTCTGGGGCATCATTTTTCTTTAGACCACAGTATACTCTTACTATATATAGATTAGAAGCCGCCTTTATTTTAGGAAAATTGTTCAGTTTAAATATTTGCTCTTGACCCTTGTTTTGACTTTGGTCCTTCAGGAATCTCAAGCCTCTGTGTTGCCTGCTTTGTATATTACTCTTCTGTCTCTTAAGCATTCTCCTCTTTCTTCAATTGGTTCCTTCTCTGTTGCTATCTCTATTCTCCCTGTCTATCTTTGCAAGTATATTTATTTTTTCTTTTCTATTTTTTATTTATTGAGATACAGTTGCTTTACAGTATTGTGTTAGTTTCTGCTGTACAATGAAGTGAATCATCCATGTTTATAAATGTATCCACTCCATCTTGGATTTCCCTCCCACTCCCCTGCCTCACCTCTCTCAGTCCTCACAGAGTGCAGAGCTGAGCTCCCTGTGTTACAGAGCACCTTCCCACTAGCACCTTCCCACTACCCTTCACACATGGTAGTGTATATATCTCAAACCTAATCTCCCAATTCATCCCCCTCCCCCACCACTGTGTCCATGTGTCCATTTCTGCATCTGCGTCTCTAGTCTAGCCTTCCAAGTAGGTTCATCTGTACCATTTTTATAGATTCCACATATATGTGTTAATATGGACTGTCTTTCTCTGACTTACTTCACTCTGTGTGACAGACTCTAGGACCAACCACATCTCTATAAATGACCCGATTTCATTCCTTTTATGTGTGAGTAAAATTCCATTGTATACGTATATATATATACACCACTTCGTCTTTATCCATTCATCTGTCAATGGACATTTAGGTTGCTTCCATGTCCTAACTCTTGTCAATAGCACTGCAGTGAACATTGGGGTGCATGTGTCTTTTTAAATTATATGGTTTTGGGGGGGCTTCTGCTGCTGCAAAATCACTTCAGTCGTGTCCGGCTCTGTGTGACCCCATAGACGGAAGCCCACCAGGCTCCCCCGTCCCTGGGATTCTCCAGGCAAGAACACTGGAGTGGGTTGCCATTTCCTTCTCCAATGTGTGAAAGTGGAAAGTGAAAAGTGAAAGTGAAGTCATTCAGTCGTGTCCGACCCTTAGCGACCCCACGGACTGCAGCCTACCAGGCTCCTCCATCCATGGGATTTTCTAGGCAAGAGGACTGGAGTGGCTTGCCATTGGCTTTCGGGGGGGGGGGGCATCTTTCTTTTATCCCTTGTTTTCTTTCTTTTAAATGTGGTTGTCATTCTTAATTTAAATTATTTTTTGTTTCCATTTCTCTTTTAAATTATTATCAGCTTCCACTTTACCTCCTACTTTTGACTGGCCATCATCTCTTTTTACATGGTTATTATTTTCCAAAGTTTTTATATTTCTGCTTTGTGGTCTCCTCATAGCTGAAATTCTTGATAAAGTCAGTTGTTGTTATTGTTGTTTTTCACGTTAAAATGTTAAGTTACAGGTTTTCTCTACTATATAGTGAGAGTTCTCTAGAGAGATGTTTTCCTGATCATTTTTAGGTGGTTCTCTTATGGTATCTTTAGGTGTGTTATACCTTAAAAAAACTTATATAGAATTATTAAATGTGTTGGATTTTCCTTACCTAGCTGTTATATTCGGAGAAGGCAATGGCACCCCACTCCAGTACTCTTGCCTGGAGAATCCCATGGACAGAGGAGCCTGGTGGGCTGCAGTCCATGGGGTCGCGAAGAGTCGGACACGACTGAACGACTTCACTTTCACTTTTCACTTTCATTCATTGGAGAAGGAAATGGCAACCCACTCTAGTGTTCTTGCCTGGAGAATCCTGGGGATAGGGGAGCCTAGTGGGCTGCTGTCTATGGGGTCGCACAAAGTCGGACATGACTGAAGTGACCTAGCAGCAGCAGCAGCAGCAGCAGCAGCTGTTATATTAGAGAAGCTTACCTAAGTGGTTTCTTAATCTAAATTGCCTTTTTTTTTCTTTTCTTTTCTATATGGCACCTTCTGCCTTAGATCCTAACCTGGTTTGAGATGGCTTCTACCACCTTTGCTATTTCCAAGGAAGACTCCCACTGCCTTCCAGAGTTTCCTTCTCTCTTTTAGAAGGTGATCACTGCTGAGAACTGGCACCTCTGGCCCTCCTGGAAGCTTAATGTGTTGTATCTCTCCCCAAATGCTCATGCTTTGTTCATTCAGAGCCAAGTTCACAGCAGTTCTGAGTCAGGGTTTGTCCTCTCTTTCAGTAGATAGATGTCACCGAGTGATGTGTGGAACCTTTCATGACCAGGGCCATACCTGTTATCCCTGTCCACTTGTGATCTAACTCTGTGGCTTCTTGTGCTGTTTCTCTTGCATTCAAGAGCTTTTGAACTACTGGTCACCTAACCTGAAGGTTACAGAATTGCTCTGCCTCATAACTTTTCCATCAATGTATTTTGCAGAAAAAACAGGAAATCGAAAATAAAGCTTCCACCACACTAAATTCTAAATATATTCTCTCCAAATAATGCCTTGAATGTTCATTAGAGTCAATCCATTTGCTCAATATTAAAGCTGTTTTTATGAAAGTCTGTAATATTTAAGGGAAACACTACTTGCCCTCAGAGACAAACCATAAGATCTTGATGGCTTAACACAGTCAAAACTGATTTCTTTCTCCTGTGAAGTTCACTGGCATGAGGGAGTGCCACAGCAGGGAAGCTTAGAGTCAGTCATCCAAGGGCTGACTTGATAGAGCCTTTGCCATCTTGAACACCTAGATTCCAAGATCACCCCAGGTCTTGGTGTTTAGTTGGAAGATGGAGTAGAGATAAAAGCTGGAGGTTCTTGTAGGAGATTTTCGTGGGCAAGGTATGAAAGCACGTATATGGCTTCTACTTTTTCCCAGTGGCCACGTTCAAGCATAGAGCCACATCTAACTGAAAATGACCTTGAGAAATGGAATGCTGTCCTCTCCCCAAGAAGAAAAGGATTTAAATCTGGTAAGGAGCTAAATTATCTTTACCATAAAGTCTCTGTCTCTTTCCCCAGTTTGCCAACTTTTTCAAGACAGGGCTAGAGTTTCACTCATGATTATTCTCCACTTCTCTGCGTGTGTGCTCAGCTGATTCAGTCGTGTCTGACTCTTTGAGACACAGTGGACTGTAGCCCGCCAGGCTCCTCTGTCCATGGGATTCTCCAGGCAAGCATACTGGAATGGGTTACCGTGCCCTCCTCCAGGGGAGCTTCCCAACCCAGGGATCAAACCTGAGTCTCCTGTGTCTCCTGCATTGCAGGAGGATTCTTTACCACTCAGCCACCGGGGAAGCCTAGTCCTCCACTTAGCCTAGCTTAAATAACAGAGGTGCAATGAAGATTTGTGCAATTTAATGGAATTGAATTTGCATCCTGCAACTTTATCTGAATTATTTCAGAATTCTCTAATGTTGATCATAGCCAGTTCATGTCTACCTGGGACTTGCAATGGAAAGGGTGAAAATAAATCCAGAAAGAGATGACATACTGATAAAGTGAAACTGGTATGGAACAAATCCTTCTGTAATCTCTATAAACTGTTTCAAAATCCTGTTTTATTCTATCACGTACAGGGACATATATGTTGAGTTAGATTAGATCAGATTGTGGTCTGTCATCTGACATGATCTTGGGCACCATCATGGGGAGAAAATTCATGGTGGCATTAGAATCGCGACTAGATTTATGCTCGGAAGGAGTTTCGGACAGGTAAAGCAGTGTGTGTGTGTGTGTGTGTGTGTTTAACATTAAAGGAACTTCCTGTCAACATCTCTAATATTTGCAATTTTTCTGTGACATTATCATCTAAAATGGTGTGGCATGTCACAGAGTGTGTTGTTATTTTCAATGCTGTACATAACCTCACCATTTAACGTAGGCCCAATATGGGGCAACTTTAGCGTGACAATCTCTCACTTCAAAGACTAAATGTAAACCATGAAAGTATAGAACTTCTCAAAGAAATCTTCATGATCTTTGGTTAGACAAAAAGTTTGTATATCAGATACCAAAACCCACAATCTAGTAAAAAAATGATAAATTGGACATAATCAAAATGTAATGTTGGGCTTCCCAGATAGTTCACTGGTAAAGAATCCACCTGACAAGCAGGAGACCCAAGTTTGATCCCTGGGTCAGGAAGATCCCCTGGAGAAGGAAATAGCAACCCATTCCAATATTCTTGCCTGGAAAATCCCATGGACAGAGGGTTTTACATATATATATATATATATATCCACAAAAAGATACCCTCCATCATTGTTTATTATGGATTCCAAATCAAAACCACAATGAGATACCATTGCACAAATATTCAGCAGATGAAAAGGAAATAGAAAAACCAAAAAATTATGGAAAAAACAAATGCTTTCAAGAAAACAGAGCAACTGAAATTCTCCTATATTTTGAGGGGAATGCAAAATGAGAACACCACAGGGGAAAACTGTTGGGAAGCTTTTTATAAAGTAAAACATGTATTTACCATATGATTCAGTGACACCACTTTTAGGTATTTCTGTATGTTGATTGTGATGGTGGATCCATGGCTCTAAACATTTAGTAAAATTCACAGTGCTGCACAACAGTAATAAACTATGGTGTAGAATTTTTTGAAAAATTTTAAAGCCTAAAAAATAGAATTTTTTCTTAAAAAAAAAAGAGTAAGCCCCTAATCCATGAAATGTTAGTTACCACAAGGTGACCTGTGCATTAAGATGTAGGTAAGATCCACAAATGTGATTATTAGGAAAAACAAACAAACAAACAGACACATCTTCATCAGAGAAGGCTCATTCCCCCAAATCAAATGACCCAGAGCTTTCCCTTCTGGGCCATAAACACAAGTTAGGAAGAAAGAGGACAGCTTTTGTACCAAGAGATCAATTATGCTTAAATAACAGAGCTCCAGCCTAAGCCCACAAACATGTCATAATCAGAGAACATTCAAGAGGTCGTGGGCGTAGCTTGGTATTTGGAGCTGCTGGCAAGAGAGTATTAGGGCTATTAAATATTGCTTTCTAGCTCTGATGGAACCCATTAGTTGTATTTCTGGAGATTTTTTTTTTTCTGGAAACTATCAGCGTGTTCAGACCCAAAGCTAATATGTGCATTATGACTTTGCTGGGTTTCAAGCCTTTTTCTCATTAAAAGACATTGATGTTGATTAAACATTTTTACCAAATATCAAGTCCTATTGCCATGGAGTAATTTTTGGCTCCCCTAATGGTAACCAGGGATTCCAAGATGATCATTCAAATTAATTAGAATAATTTGGAATGGAAAAATTGATGGAGAAAGCAGGTTGCTTGAGGTGTCAAAATAGGCTACTACTGCCATTCTAACCTCCCCTCCCAATTCCTTTCTCCCGAAAGGCAGTGACTACAAAGAGAGGCAGGTGCTCAGCCATTTCTTGCATTGGCCAGCGCAGGGCTTATTTCCTGTGCCCTCCCCTCCTCCTATGAACAGCCCTGGCAGGAGGTGGGATAAGCTCAGGCTGGTGCTACAGGTGAGGTCTTCAGTGTGTTGGCTCTTCTTCAGCCCGGACATTTGGCAGGATCTCTGCTGTCATTGGAGAAGGAAATGGCAACCCACTCCAGTGTTCTTGCCTGGAGAATCCCAGGGATGGCGGAGCCTGGTGGCTGCCTTCTATGGGGTCGCACAGAGTCGGACACGACTGAAGCGACTCAGCAGCAGCAGCAGCAGCTGCTGTCATGAGCTTGAACTAGACTTGAGATATAGTCCTCCCTAGCTGAGTATTTTGCGGCTTCCCTGGTGGCTCAGCGGTAAAGAATCTGTCTGCCATTGCAAGGGCCATGTGTTCAATACATGAATCAGGAAGATCCCTGGAGGAGGAAATGGCAACCCACTCCAGTATTCTTGCCTGGAAAAATCCCATGGACAGAGGAGCCTGGTGGGCTGCAGTCCATGGGGTTGCAAAGACTCGGACACGACTTAGTGACTAAACAACCACAAAGCAGAGCGTTTCAGGCCCTTGGCCTTCTCTTTCGTTGGCTTTGGGTTATCACCCATCTTGTGATTAGGGTAGAACACCACAGTGCACCCTTCTGCCTCTTCCTGCTGCTTGCGTGTGTGCTCAGTCACTCAGTCGTGTCTGACTCTTTGTGACCGTTTGGACTGTAGCCTGCCAGGCTCCTCTGTCCATGGAATTTTCCAGGCAAGAATACTGGAGTGGGTTGCTATTTCCTACTCCAAATCCTAGGCAACCTGATCTCTGAATCACGTTCTCCTCTTAACTAGCAGAACTTTTCCTACCCTGTCTCAGGTACTATTCGAATTCTTTAGGAATAATGATTGATCTGGGCTCTAGTCTAATTACTGACATGGAACTGAGTAGAGAGTTCTGCTCTAGACAGCACACTGTTAGGGGCAGCTTGAAAAATCTCTGCAAATATCCTTTTGGGGATGGATGGAGGGAAAGAGGGAAAGCTCTGAGTCCTAGTACTGAGCTCAACACAGTCCCATATGTTGCTTCATTGCAATAGTGAGGGTGTAGTCAGGGACCTACAAGGCCCTCAACAGACAGGATGTCAGCTTCTGATGTGAAACTGCATCTGGCAAAGTACCTGAGCCCTGAGGCCAGCGGCTGCTCCCGTCCTCCAGCTATGTGAGTATGGGCTGCTGCTGACCTCCAGCTTCCTCCCCTCTGTGGCAGAATGACCTTGACCCATGGGAAAGTGGCTTACTGCTGGAGGTGACGTCCTGCCTCCAAACACAGGGGCAACCAGTGGGCATGAGTGAGTGATATGGAAGTTCACAACCCAAGCCTACACTCTTGTGATTTACACTTTATGACTTTATCTCAGATCACACGCTTGTTTGGTTCTTTTTCCATGCAGTTCCTTTCCCCATCACTCTTAAACGGTTGTCCTGAAGGACATTTCCCTCAGCAAATCTTGAAGACTCACATTTTTACATCAGGCTCTTCTTTCTCAGGAGCCCTGACAAATACCAACTCCTTGTAGGTACTACCAGCATCTACCTTCTCCAGCCTTGATGTTCATGTCTTTTCAGCTGCCATAGTTGTGAACAGCATGTTACTCCTGGATGTGGTCTGTTTGTCTTTCCTCTGGGTCAGATCTGGTCCCCTTGGGAGGCATCTCACTCAGACCAACCCAGACTCAAAGACAAGGTAATCTTCAGAGACCACGTGGAGAAGTCTGAGGAAGAGGTAAAGGAGGCATTCTTCATTTTCAAGAGCAAGAAAAGAGAGGACATGAAACAAGTCTTTGTGGATAAACCCAGAGAATAATCGGCAGAACTCGGAGCTATTCTGGAAGGTGTCAGTCCTGAGAGAAGATGATCTCAAAGTGACATATAGAGAAAGGGTTCTAGTAGGCAAAGATGATGCACAGTTCCTCACAAATAAAAATATATCACGATTCCTTTTACATAAGGCACAGCAGGCTGACATTGTCTTAGGTTATTATTTATTGTGGATCCCTTCAAATCTCCACAAATCACTACTGATCCTTTAAGCTAGGTAGCCCTTTCAGATGAGATTTTTATTGATCTCTTTCCTTCCTCTTTCTCTGCTCCCAAGCAAAATGCTCTTTCTCACCCTGTGCATCTTGGTTGTTGTATTTTAAGCCTCTGCTAAAGTATTATATGAGGTTCGTATTCCTTACTGTTACATTCATCTGGACTTTCCTGAGTATGTTGTACTGACATATTTAGTACAGTATGTGCTTAACTGTACCTTGATAGGTCATTGGGGGAACCTAATTAGTGGCTTGTACATATGTTTAAGAGACATCGTTTAGATCAGAATATTCAATATTCAGGGCTGATTTGCCTTAAGATCAACTGGTTTGATCTTGCTGTCCAAGGGATTATCAGGAGTCTTCTGCAGCATCATAGTTGAAGGCATCAATTCTTTGGCTCTCAGGCTTCTTTACCATCCAGCTCTCACAACCATATGTGACCACTGGGAAGACAATAGCCTTAACTACACAGACCTTTGTCGGCAGAGTAATGTCTCTGCTTTTCAACCCACTGTCTAGGTTTTGTCATCACTTTTCTGCCAAGAAGCAAACATCTTCTGATTTCATGGCTGCAGTCACCATCCGCAGTGATTTTAGAGCCCAAGAAGAGGAAATCTGTCACTGCTTCCATCTTTTCCCCTTCTATTTGCCATGAAGTAATGGAGCCAGATGCCAAGATCTAAGTTTTTTTAGTATTTAGTTTTAAGCTGGCTCTTTTACTCTCCTCCTTCACCTGCATCAAGAGTCTCTTCAGTTCCTCTTCACTTTCTGCTCTTAGAGTGGTATCATCAACATATCTGAGGTTGTTGATGTTTCTCCTGCCTATCTTGATTCCAGCTTGTAACTCATCTAGCCCAGCATTTCTTATGATGTGCTCAGCATGCAGGTTAAACAAAGAGGGTGACAACAGATAGCCCTCTCGTACACCTTTCTCAATCTTGAACCAATCAGTTTTTCGATACAGGGTTCTAACTGTTGCTTCTTGACCTGCATACAGGTGTCTCAGGAGACAGGTAAGATGGTCTGGAATTCTGACCTCTTTAAGAGCTTTCCACAGTTTATTATGATCCACACAGTCAAAGGCTTTGGCATAGTTGATGAATCAGAGGTAGATGATTTTTGGAATTCCCTGGCTTTGTCTATGATCCAGCAAATGTTGGCAATTTGATCTCTGGTTCTTCTTCCTTTTCTAAACCCAGCTTGGATATTTGGAAGTTCTTGGTTCACATAATGCTAAAGCCTACCATGCAAGATTTTAGGCATGAAATTACTAGCATGGGAGATGAGTGCAATTGTCCGATGGTTAGCACATTCTTTAGTACTACCCTTCTTGGGAATTGGGATGAGGATTGGCCTTTTCCAGTCCCGTGGTGACTGCTGCGTCTGCAGATTTACTGACATACTGAATGCAACATATTGATGGCATCATCCTTTAGGGTTTTGAATAGTTCTCCTGGAATTCCATTGCATCCACTAGCTTTATTTACAGCAGTGCTTCCTAAGACCTACTTGATTTCGTACTCCAGAATGTCTGGCTCTGGGTGGCTGACCACACCCTTGTAGTCATCCAGCTCATCTGGATATTTTTTATACAGTTCTTCTGTGTATTCTTTTCATCCCTTCTTGATCTCATCAGCAACTACTAAGTCTCTACCTTTTATATCCTTTATTGTGCCCATATTTGGGGAAATGTTCCCTTTATATCTCCAATTTTCCTGAAGAAATCTTTACTCTTTCCCCTTCTATTGTTTTCTTCTAGTTTTACACACTGTTCATTGAAGAAGGCCTTCTTGTCTCTCCTTACTGGTCTTTGGAAATCTGCATTTATTTGGTTACACCTTTCCTTTTCTCCCTTGCTTTTGACTTCTCTTCTTCTTTAGCTATTTGTAAGGCCTCATCAGATAACTATTTTGCCTTTTTGCTTTTCTTTTTCTTTGGGATTTTTTTTTTTTTCACTGCCTCCTGTACAGTATTACGCACCTCCATCCATAGTTCTTCAGGCACACTGTTTACAAGTTCTAATCCCTTAAATCTGTTTGTTACCTCCACTTTATATTCATAGAGGATTTGACTTAAGTCATACCTGGCTGGCCTACTGGTTTTCCCATCTTTCTTTAGTTTAAACCTGAATTTTGCTATGAGAAGCTGGTGATCTAAGCCAGAGTCAGCTCCAGGTCTTGTTTTTGCTGGCTATATACAGCTTCTGCATCTTCGGCTACATAATCAGTTTGATTTTGGTATTGGCCATTTGGTGACAACCCTGTGTGAAGTCATTTTTTGTGCTGTTGAAAAAGGGTGTCTGATAGGACCAGTGCATTCTCTTGGCAGAGTTCAGTCAGTCTGCCCTGCTTCATTTTGTTCTCCAAGGCCAACTTGCCTGTTACTCCAGGTATCTCTTGACTTCTTTCTTTTACAGTACTCATGTATTTCTATATATATATATATTTGGCCAAAAAGTTCATTTGGGTTTTTTTTCATACATCTTATGGGAAAGTTGTGTACCAGACACAACTTCATTTTAACTGTCCTCCAGCAGACAGTTCCTGTGTTCTCTGATGCACCTCATGTGGACAGCGTTTCACCTTCAGGCTATGCCACCTGTGTTCCACTTCATATTCCAGGTTTCTGTAACACTTCAGACACTGGCAGGAGTCTGTCAAATTTTTATCTGTGCACAGTCTGGAAACGCAAGGAGTTGATGACCCCAGGGTGACCTTTAATCAATAGATAATGGTATAGGAGCTGATGGCTAAATTCTTCTGGACAGTCCTCAGGTAGACAATTCTGAGAAGTGTCCTATGTGTTTTTTAGAGGGTTCCAGAAAGATTCAAGCCCCAGTTACCCTCCATGGTGACCTTCATCTGGAGGTTTTTCTTTTTCTCTCTCTCTCTTGAGTTTTTTGCTCCTATCTCCTGGGAAAACTCCAAGTTAAATTACCTGCTCACAAATCCTTATGTCTGACCCTGCTTCTGGGAGAAACCCAATTAAGATAGTATCAAATGTGGCCCTAACACTGGATTTGAGCCTAGCATCCTGTGTGTGTGTGTGTGTGTGTGTGTGCATGTGCTCAGTCGTGTCCAACTCTTTGTGACCCCATGGACCATAACCCTCCACACACCTTTGCCAATGGGGTTTCCCAGGCAAGAATACTGGAGTGGGTAGCCATTTCCTTCTCTGGGGGATCTTCCCAGACCAGGGATCGAAATTCCATCTCCTGCATTGGCAGGTGGATTCTTTCCCCAAAGAGCCACCAGGGAAGCCCTCTAGCATCCCATAGCAGCACACTAAGTCATATTTCCTTTATTATATTTTCCTCCTTACTTGACACTCCCCTCTTCTCACTTCTTTTCCCTGGGTCACTTCTGAGTAATCTTTGGACACAAGTTCTTGCTAACAGGGATTGAGCAGTGATAAGAAAGGGAGAAAGTGATTTCACAAAAGCCAAAGGCTGAACTGGGAAAGATTGAAGGCAGGAGGAGAAGGGGACGACAGAGGATGAGATGGCTGGATGGCATCACCGACTCAATGGACATAAGTTTGGGTAAACTCCGGGAGTTGGTGACAGGGAGGCCTGGTATGCTGCAGCTCATGGGGTCATAGAGAGTCGGACACGACTGAGCGACTGAACTGAAAGGATGGACAAATTTCAAGAAAGAGACAGTGATCAATAGCATCAAGAACTAGAGAGAGGTCAAGTAAAATGAGAATTGAAAAGAATCAAATTTAGTAATTGGAAGGTTACAGGTAAACTTGGAATAGAAATGTCAATGCAGTGAAGAAGGTAGATTTTTCTTATGTTGTTGAAATTTTCTCAAAACTTCTGTTCCTCTAGTTTTGAGCTACAAAATTCCTTATTATCTCATCTACAGGCTATAAGCTTTGACATCTTTGATCCACTCAGAGAAGTCATCTGTTCAATATTTCAATAATTGTGAAACACAATTTAACCATATTCTTTTTGTCTCCCACATTTTATTTTGCCCCTTTTATGATAAAAACATGCCACTTTCTCAGGAGTTGCTCACCAGCCCACTTCTCTGACCTTATCTTATACTCCCTTCCAACTCCTTTTATTTATCTGTGAACCCCTAAATGTTTGATTCCTCTGACTTTACACAGCAAACAGCGACTAAACTTCCAGCCTCATCAAAATTGGTTTTCTTGCCTTTCTTTGAGCATATAAACCACGCTTTTCTTCAAGGTATTATCAGTAAGCCTCCCTAAATTCTAGAGTTTGCTGTGCAAGTTAGATGGACATTAAAGGAAGGAAAGATACATTATTAATAATTTTGGTTCATTTTGAACAACAATGAAGGTAGTAAAAATCTTGTCATTCGTTAAAGGAATGGCACACTCAATAAGAACAAAAATTATTTTATGGGGATGGGAAAAGCAGCCTCTTCAGGATTTTATTTTAATCTTTAAGTTTATGTAGTTTTTATCTTCACAGTGTCCCAGGTATTTTATATCAATGTCTGATTCATCCATAAATGCCTGCCATACCCTCTCCTCTGTGTGTACAAAGTCATTTCTATTAGAAATATGGGTAATTATTTTGATTATTGTGAGTGGTTCTGCTCAATAAGCTATTATCCAGGGCTGAATAACTTTCTGGGCACTCAGAGTGTGAAGTGAAGGGAATTCTGTGAGGAATCTCAAGATTGTTTTCTCTAAAATCAAGATGGTGTTTAACCTTGGGAGGTGGGTGCTTGTGACTGAGAGAGGTCTTGGGGGCTTCAGGCATCCTGTTAACATGCTGATTCTTCATTTGAGTAGTGATCACATAGGTATATTCCATTTTTAAAATTCAGTCAGCTTTATAGTTTATATACATTCACATATGTATCTTATTCTGCAAGAGAAAGTTCAACAATGGAAGAGGGTGAAGGTGGGATGATTTGGGAAAATGGCATTGAAGCATGTGTATTATCACATGTGAAATGAATCACCAGTCCAGGTTTGACGCATGATACAGGATGCTCAGGGCTGGTGCATGGGGATGACCTGGAGGGAGGATATGGGGAGGAGGGAGGTGGGAGGGGGGTTCAAGAAGAGGAACACATGTAAACCCGGGGCGGATTCATGTCAATGTATGGCAAAACCAACCAATATATTATTGTAAAGTAATTAGCCTCCAATTAAAAAAAATTAAAAAAAAGAAAGTTCAACAATTTAAACACAAAAATAAAAGCATAATATTATCAGATGTAAATGTAGACAGATTCTTTTCAGAATGTAGGAGTCTTTTTAAACCGTCAGTCATACAGCAGAAATCAGCTCAGAAATAATTGATTACATTGACTGCAGAAAGAAAACAGATAAATGTCATTGGAAAATATGTTCGCAACTCACATCACAACAAATGTCCAATCTCATAGCTCATAAAGAACTTCTAGAAATCAGAGCAGGTGTGGGGTCTGCACTATTAATATTATCCTGGGGCAGCAAAATACTTGTCTCCAGACCTAGAACCAGCTATTGTAACCAACTGCTTTGGAGTATAAACTTGGGAGATCTCAGAGGAGGCAGTTTGCTTGTGCCCTCTTGGACTCCAGGCCAAGAATCAATCTAAGTGCCCCACTGGACAGATGACAAAAAGGCTTTTCTGAAATAAAATCTTTAAACTTTTCTGTATGTGAGAATCCTCAGCACTTAGGGACCCTTCAGAGCAGAACAAAGCTGTCCATCTAAAATGTTTTATGTATTTACCCACAGGACACCAGCAGCACAGAACAACATCAGAATACCCTAATCACATCAGACACTAATGTACTGAATGTTATTTATTTTTTGTTCATTTTCTTGATTAGAAAGTAATATATGTTCAAGATGGAACATTTGAAAAAACTGAAAGTTAAATAAAAAAAAGAAAATTCATTATCCTGTAACCAACTAGGGCTATTTGCTCTCAGAAATCCTCTACAAAATTTTACCAAAAATTGTAATTATCTGATATAAAAATGTCATGTCTTCCTTAGTTGCTTAACAACATACATTGCAGCATATTTGCATATCTTTAAATAGTCTCAAAGAGTAGAATATTTTTCAGTGACTTTGCAGTATTTCATTATATGAATGCATGCTAATTTATTCTCAGTTTTTATTGGCTACTCATTTTTCAATGCTAATAGTCTATTAATAAAAATACCAGTATAGATGATAGTGTTGTTCATAATATGGCTGACACTGATATCTACCTTTCTGGGCTGGAGAGTTATAGCGGGAATGTACAGAAAAGACACTCATGTCCTCTGCCTCACGGAGACACCATCCTGTGCCAGGCACTAATCTAAATGGGGTTACATTTTTTTTTTTTAATACTCAGTTTTTTAATATCTTCCACATGCTTCCATTTTTTTTAGCCCTAATTTTAGAAGTTAGTTTTTATCTAAACTAAAAGAGTCAGTTTGAGGACTTGCCTGGTGATCAAGTGGCTAAACCTCTGTGCTTCCACTGCAGGAGACATGGGTTTGATCCTTGGTTGGGGCCTGCATGCTATGCAGTGTGGTCAAAGACAAGAAGACTAAAAAGGTCAATTTGGTTGCAAATTGGTCTATATTTACAGAGAAAAGTGAGAAGTAAAACTCAAAGTATGCGGTGACAGATAAGACATAAACTAGCCTCACTATATTAAAATACAAAGATGATAATCAACTTAAATCATGAAATGGCATTTGTGTTCCAAAAAAGGGAAAAGAAGATGGACTGAGCATTAAACAACTATTTGAAGAAATAATAACTAAAGCAGTTCTTGGAATAGACTACCATATGACCCACCAATCCCACTATTGGGCATATACTCTGAGAAAACCATAATTGAAAGAGCCACATGTACACCAGTGTTCACTGCAGCACTCTTTACAATGGCTAGAACCTGGAAAAAACCTAGATGTCCAGTGATAGATAAATGAATACAGAAGTTGTGGTACATAGATACAATGGAATATTGTTGTTCATTCGCTCAGTCATGTCCGACTCTGTGACATCATGGACTGCAGCACACCAGGCTTCCCCGTCCTTCACCATCTCCCAGAGCTTGTTTAAACTCATGTCCATTGAGTCGGTGATGCCATCCAACCATCTTGTCCTCTGTCATCCTTTTCTCCTCTTGCCTTCAATCTTTCCCAGCATCAAGGTCTTTTCTAATGAGTTAGCTCTTCACATCAGGTGGCCCAAGTACTGGAGCTTCAGCATCAGTCCTTCCAATGAATAGTCAGGGTTGATTTCCTTTAGAATGGACTGGTTTGATCTTCTTGCAGTCCAAGGGACTCTCAAGAGTCTTCTCCAGCACTGCAGGTCAAAGGCATCAATATTATTCAGCTATAAAAAAGAATGCATTTGAATCAGTGCTAATGAGGTGGATGAACCTAAAGCCTGTTATACAGAGTGAATTAAATCAGAAAGAGAAAGATGAATATTGTGTATTAACCCATGTGTATGGAATCTAGAAAGAAGGTACTGATGAACCTATGTGCAGAGCAGCAGTGGAGATGCAGACGTAGAGAGAGACTTGAGGACACAGTGGGGGACGCAGAGAGTGGGACACATTGAGAGAATAGCATGGAAATGTGTACATGACCATATGTAAAACAGATAGCAAGTGATAATTTTCTGTGTAAAACAGGGAGCTTAACCCAGTGCTCTGTGATAACCTAGAGGGATAGGATGGGGAAGGAGATGGGAGGGCGGTTCAGGAAGGAGGGGACATATGTATACCTGTGGCTGATTCATATTGATGTGTGGCAGAGGCCAACCCAATATTGTAGAGCAATTCTCCTCCAGTACTTGTATTTCGTTCTATAATTCTCAATCTTGTACAATTATAATCTTTGATGATTAATAAAAAAGAACAAGGGGGAAAAACTATTTGAAGAAATAATGGCTAAAATAGCCCACATTTTTGAGAGATATAAGCCTATAGATTCAAGATGCTCAGCAAACTTCAAACAGGAAAAATGAAAAGAAATCAATACCAAGATATATTATTTAAAAAATGGTCAAAGATCAGAGGCAAAGAAAAATTCTAGAAGTAAGCTAGAAAGAACATTCCTCAGTTATAAATGAATAATGATTCAAATGAGTACAGAATTCCCATAAAAAGGGATGGAGTCTGGAACAAAGTTAAATAACATTTTTAAGACGCTGAAAAAAATAAAGAATGGTTCACCTATAATTTTATATGCAGAAAAAATATCCTTCAGGAAAAAGCTGAAATAAATACATCTTAGATGAAGGAAAGCTAAAAGAAGTCCTTGCCATAGATGTACTCTAAAAAGATGACTAAAGAAATCTCTTTAGACAGCAGGTAAATGACATCAGAAAGTAGGAAACTAGGAACATCAGCAATAAAAGAAGAGAAATAAAAAAAGATAAATTTCTAAATATATGTAATAGAACTCTTCTGGAGTAATTTAACATGTGGATGACAGTTGAGAACAAAACTAGAAGGCTTCTCCTGGAGCTTTGTCTGTTCGTATTGATGAGTATTTCTGCATTTGGGGCTACTTTGAACGGAGGCCAAGGAATACCAGAGTCAAGGGAGAGATGGTAAACTCACTCTAGGTTCAGGGATATTTTGGAATAAGTTTTCTTTTTCGATTAGGCTGTTATTATTTACTTTTCAGAATTCCCTGCCTTCTAAGTATAGTGTCATTCCTAGAATTAAAACTGATCAAACTGATTAAACTGGTGTCTTATCTTTTTCCCATCGTGCCATGATGCTTTTTTCCAAGGCTTACCATGAATGAAGATCTCCTTCCTTATTTAAGTGAAACTAGCCGTAATCCTTTTGGTCTTCTAAAGATTTAATTTCGAATTTCCTAAAGTTTGTCTAAATTAATCAATAGTATCAGCATTTGGCTATTCTTATACATTCTTTTGGAGTCCCTAAAACCCAAACTCTCAGGACCTCACCACTTCCTTCTCTTATACAGTGAGATAGAGGCAAAGGGCCAGTGCTGTCTGAGCCATTGCTCACTCAGATGCCCTGTCTCACAAAACTGTCCTAACCTGCTTCTCTGAGTTGTTTTATGTCTGATGGAATGCAAAAGGTTTATTAAGTGCTGTTAGGCAGAGAAACCCTTTATTCACACCTACTAAAGTTATCCATCACAATTTGGTATATTAAAAATCTTATCAAAGAGCTTCCCAAACCAGCAAGCAAGATTAAGTTGGAAAAGTGAATGGTACATCAACCTACCCTGCTTCATATTCCAACACAACCCTAACCCACCCTATTTGTTGATATAATAACTAAAGAACACATAACACATTTATTTTTTATTTACCAAAATAACTAAAGAACATATCATTTGTTTCATTTTGAGATTTTGCTCATAATAAAGTTTGTAATCCCTTATGACTTTGGTAAATTCTCCATCTTTCTTTATCTCTATGCCCATTTTTTCAGTGACTTTGTAACTCCTCAAGAGCTGAAATCATTTCCCCCACTGTTTAAATCCAACCTGGCCCTGGGACTTGCATTGGCCCGTGGAATGTGGTGGGTGGAATGCCTTGCCAGTTCCGAATCTGGGCCAAGAAGTCTTGCATGCTTTGGTTCACTCCCGGAGAAGCCTGCCAAGCTGCCATGCTAATTAACCCAAGCTAGCCTGCAGGAGGATGAAGTACCATATGGACTAGAGATGAGCCGTCCAAGCTGAGCCCTGTCTCCACTGGACCTAGTGGTGACTGCAAATCATGAGCGCACCCAGCCTTGGTTAGCTGAGCCAGGCTTGGATCAGCAGAATTACCCTGTCACCTTATAGACATCAAAGCATTAATAAAGTGTTGTTGAGTGAAATCAGTTTGTTTGGGCTGGTGTGTTATACCACAAAACCAAACTGACACATGAGAAAAGAGCTACTTCTGTCTATTGACAGGTCTCTCCCTTCCTTCACACACACACACACACACACACACACACAGAGGTCTCTCCTTTCCTTCACACACACACACACACACACACACACGCACAGAAAGCAGGTTGTTTCTACCAGAGCTGCATCCAGAAACCCCACTCTGTGGTTCCTAAGCAAATAGATGGCCATCCCAGCACCTTTAGGAGCCTGTCAGCAACCATGAGCTCAGCTCGAGGAAGCTGAGAAATGTTTTCATACATTCTATGGCCCTCATTCTGCCTCTGCAGCCATCACTGACATCAGAATGCCACAGTGTATGGATCCCCATCTTCAGCGCACATTTTCCTTTCAAGAAAAAAAAAAAAAGGAGATTAACTTTTACAGAACGACTCTTTTGATGTGAAGGAGAAAAAGAAGCCTGCAATTGAGATGATGCAAATGGTGCCATCCGGACTCCCATTTTGTATTCTCAGCCCTAATTAGCTCTTTTGGAGCAGATTGTTTGCAGTGAGCTCCAGAAAATTGAGTCTGATTTACTCGAGGCAAACAGGGTTCAGTTGTTAACCTTTCCATCTTTAATGAGGCAGCATCTTAAGGATGAACAGCAGTAAACAAGGAAGCTTGTCAATAAGAATCAAGACTGTGCCAGGATGCAATTTTATACCAAAAACAAATCTCTGGAGAAAAGTAACTTTTCTGGCATGAAGTGACAGTATGGGAAATGCTATAAAAGAGTATCATTCCAACTCCAAGTGGATCATTCACCTTTGGGATGTGTAATATTGAGAAACACATGGACACATGTGAAGCCAACAGTATCCCCATTCTGCAGGAGAAGGTGAGGGATAAAACAGTAGACAGAACAATGTGGCAGTGGGGTACCTGCCTTCATAGAAACCTGAAGGTGTTCTGCTTGAATTGTGGGTTTCAATCGAGCTGGCTCATTTGAAGAGACCCTGGTGCTGAGAAAGATTGAAGGCAGGAGGAGAAGCAGGCAACAGAGGATGAGATGGTCGGATGGCATCATCGACTCAATGGACATGAATGTGAGCAAACTCCAGGAGACGGTGAAGGACAGGAGAGCCTGGCATGCTATAGTCCACAGCATCGCAGAGTCGAACATGACTTAGCGGCTGAACAGCAACAATATAGTCTCAGACATGAACTATGCCATTAATAAAACAAGTGGTCAGAGTGAGGTGTGGGAGCCTGCGCAGACACTTTTGCATCTGGTGGGAGAGAGTCCTGTGTTCTGCACTTGGTAAAAGTCTATAGCCAGTCTTCACTGCTTCTTGGGCTCTTATAGCTGAGCCTTTTGCACTGAATCACTCACCCTTTGCTGAGTCCGATGTACTTTGTTATCTCTTACTACATTCTCCTCTCTATTGGGACTACCTTTCCTGACTTTAATGGTCTGGCAAATTCTGCTAATCCTTACACTTTTAATCAGATCATCACCCTACTGAAAGAGAATGGATCCCTGTTTCATTTCTGTTTCCCCGGCACATTTTCCATCTGGGGTTTCCCAAAGACTCGAGACCACTAACAGGCAACAACTGGGCAATCATTCTGGAGCTGTAGCTCCAAAATCATAGCTGTTTGGAATACATTCAGAAGAACACATGCACTTTCCATAAATCCAAGACCATTATTTTTCTCCATAGGTATGCAGAGAAAAATCTGCACAGAGAACAGGCACTCACCAAAAAGCAATAAAAACCTATTTTTACTTTTTAAAAAATCATAGTTCCTGGGACAGCCTTATACACAGGGTATAAATTCAGATTCTGCTTCTTGTTTGTTTGAGGACATGGTATCTTGTGTTGATTACAAGGATGGCTACAGTTATTCCTGTCCTGTGTCAACACCCCTTTGCACTGTGACTTTGCACTTCTCTCAGTAAGATGTGAAGTCTGTTTCCTTGCTGTTTGAATCTAGGCTGAACTTGGAGCTTGCTTCACAAATAAAACACAGTGGAAGGACTGGAATTCTTGTGCTTGTTCTCTTGGGAAGTTGCCCAGCTGTTCTGTGAGTGATCTTGAGTGAGCCTTCTAGAAGATTAGGGACAACATAGGTCAGAAGACATCTCGGGGCTGTCTGAGTCTTACCCACTCATTGGCCCTGGAGATGACCTTGCAGCTGAACACATATGCATGATTAATGCAGATGGAACCAGAGAAACCATCCTGCTGAACCCAACCCAAATGGCTAATCCACGAATATGTCAACTAAATGAATGTTGTTTAAAGTCACTGTGTGTGTCTTTTTTTAAAATTTTTATTTTATATTAGAGTATAGATGATTAATAATAGTTAATAGTTGTGATAGTTTCAGATAGATAGCAAAGGGACTCAGCCATATACATACCTGTATCCATTCTCCCCCAAACTGCCCTCTTATTCAGGCTGCCATGTAACATTGAGCAGAGTTCCCAGTGCTATACAGTAGGTTGAGTCACTATGTTTTGAGATGGTTTATACTCAGGAAACAATCAACTGATGTAAGTAGTCGAATATACAAATCTTGGTCTGTTCTTCCCCAGATGGGCCCTGAAGGTTTTTCTTGACTCTTGGGCTGATCAAGTATCTTTCTCTGATCCTGGGCTTCCTGAATTGTTCCCTCTTTTCTTTCCCAGAGGATGTTCAGTATCTTAAATCCCTCTGCTCCTTTCGTCTCTGACCCACAATTTAGCTTCCGGGTTCTGTTCTCTACTCTGTTTCAGACTGTGGTTTTTTCTTTCTCCCTGTACATTGTCACTGATGGTTTCCAATTTATTAGAATATGGGAGAGGGATACGTGAAAACTGACTATCCTGGGCCAAATAAATACAAGACAACTTTTCCTATTGCCCAGTATTTTATGCTAAAAAACAGAAGAGAAAACCAAAATAAAACAACAGTTACAAACTCCCTAATTCTTGGCTTTCATTTGCATTGCAGCTGTTATTCTGGCTGATTTTGTATTTTGCCCCAGGAGGAGCTGGTAGAATATGGTCTTATTCCAGGAAGGCAATGAGGTAAGAGATAAAATGCATAGTTGCCAAACTGTAACCATTTTGAGTCATTAGAAGAAAGTGATTTTCATTTAATATGACCCTTTCCTTGATACCCTTCACCCCAACCAGTAGGCAGAAAGAGGTTGTGGTGAATCACTGAACTTTACACTCAAGGCTGTGCTTTTCCAGAGTGGAAGTAACTTGGTATGTTTCAGGTCCTACAAATCCATCAAAAAAGAAAAATACA
Source organism: Moschus berezovskii (assembly GCF_049115385.1). NCBI lineage: Eukaryota > Metazoa > Chordata > Mammalia > Artiodactyla > Moschidae > Moschus > Moschus berezovskii. Next base: position 52,765,333 of record NC_142483.1, on the reverse strand, counting down.
TTGTGTCCATCCATAAATATTTTATATTTTGATAGTGACAAAATGTCCTCCAAGAAGTATCAAGAAGTACCTTCTTGTGTATCAATTTCTTCACCTTATAATAGCACTGATTTTTTCCTCAGATTTTTATTCTGTGGAAATATATATAACATACAGTTTGCCATTTTAAGCATTTTAAAGCTACAGTTTTGTGGCATTAGTTATATTTATAATGCCCTACAACTATTGCCATTATGTTTCCAAAACTTTTTCATCACCTTGAACAGAAGCTCTGTAACTATTAAATAATACTCCTCATTCTCACATTACCCTAACCCCTGACAATCTCCACCCTGCCTTCTCTCTGTATGAATTTACCCATTCTAGAAATTTAAGTTGATCTTGCAATATTTGACCTGTAACTGGCTTATTTCACTGAGTACACATTTTCAGGATTCTTTGGTGTTGTAGCGTGGATTACAACTTCTTTCCTTTTTATGGCTGTGCAGCGTTCCACTATATGTATGTACCATGTTCTGTTTAGTCATCTGTTGATGGACGCCGGGGTTGTTTCACATATTGGCTGTAGTGAACAGAGCTACAATCAATATTTGTGTACATTTTGAATCCCTGAATTCAATTCTTTGGTGTATTCTTAAGAGTGTGATTGCTGAGTCTTATGGTAATTCTATGTTTAGCTTTTTAAGGAACTACCAAACTCTTTCCCTGGAGAAGGAAACGGTAACCCACTCCAGTATTCTTGCCTGGAGAATCCCATGGACGGAGAGCCTGGTAGGCTACAGTCCACGGGGTCGCATAGAGTCGGACACGACTGAGCGACGGGAACGGAACGGAACGGAACCAAACTCTTTTCCACAGTAGCTGCATTTTACATTCCTACCAGCAAGGGGTGGAGTTCTAAAGTCTCCACATCCTCACCAACATTTACTTCCACTTTTTAAAATTATAATTATAGCAGGTTCGAAGTGGTGTTTCACTGTGTTTTCTTTGCACTTGTCAAAGTATTGATTTTTTTTTCATCATCAGCTTTTGATTTTGTTAGTTATGTCTTGCTTTTCTACTTTCCATTAATTTATTTCCAATGTTTATTACCTCCTTCTACTAACTTTGAGTTTAGTTTCTTCTTTTTCGATAAAGAAGATTGTGTATGCTCTGTGCACTTGAGAATGTGTATTCTATTGTAGTTGAAGGGAATATTCTATATATGTCTGTTAGGGCTAATGCTTTATAACATAGTGTCAAGTTTTCTATTTCCTTATTGATTTTCTATCTAGAACATCAACCCATTATAGAAAGTATGGGCATCAAAGTCCCCAACTATTATTTTAGAAATGTTTATTTCTAAATTCTGTTGTAATTCTCTCAGTATGTTCTTTATATATTTTGAGTCTCAGTTATTTTGTGCATGTATATATTTATAATTGTATCTTCTTGAAGAATGGTTTATTGAAGGCTATCCTGATTCATTTAGTAACTGGCTTTGCCAGACTATTTTTGCAAAGACTGTATTCCTTGTCATTTGAGGTCACTGATGTCTCTTTACTTTCTCTTGTATCTAAATAGTGTTTGACAGAAAATTTCTTAATTATCAGGAGCTACACAAAGAAAGAAAGAAATTTATGGTAGTCCTTATTGCCAGTCTAGAGGGTGAAAAAACTATCTTATTGTTTTCATTTTATTTCCTTGGTAATTTATACAGTTGCATTTTCTTAAGTTTCCTAAGTAACTTTGCCAGGGACTTAGGTTTTTTTATTATTTTCATTTATAGAATTTCTTCAAATAGCATTCATATAAATTATTTATTACATATATTGAGATTATATTCTCAGACCTACCAATTTTATTTTAATATTATTATTATTATTTTTTTATGTATGATAAAATTCATAAAAGGATTTTATGACTTTTCTGAAATTAAACTTAAGAATATTTTTCCTAAGACCTTGCTTATTAAGTCCTTTCCTATATTTTCTATAATAAATCTAATTTCTTATGCTTTAGCTTATTGAATATTCCCTATTAAATAAATACTATTTAAATAAACAAATTTTTATTAAAGTAGTAAATGAAATATTATTTATTTACATTTTCATTCCTTTGTGTCATACTCTTGGTTTTGTTCAAAATATGCTTTTTAATATTTTTTCATCTTTTTTTCTGGAATTCCATTTCAGTTTAAGCTAAAGCCTGCTTATAGTGATCGTGGGTTTCTTATGGGTTAAGTGTATCCGTGTGAGTCACCAGTAGCTTGTAACTGAAAAGAGCATGTTCTGTGTTCTTTCAGGATGTCACAACCCATCTTGGCACTTTCTGGCTTCTCCCACACAAGTATCTACATCACTGCCCAAAACTGTCTGTTACAAAAGTAGGAAAGACCAACAGCTATAAATTTAGTTCTGTGAAAAAATACCTTGACAGTTCTCAGCATACTTTTTTGTTTCTCATATCTTTTACCTCTGACATGACAAACCCCTAGAAATGCTCCTGCTTTAACAAAGCTGTCCTTTCTTTGTGTTCTTTTGTCCTTCATTATTAAGATCCTGAGTCAGTAAGATTCCCTGGAGTAAGAAATGGCAACCCACTCCAGTATTCTTGCCTGGAAAATTCAGTGAACAGAGTAGCCTGGTGGTCTACTCCATAGGATTGCAAAGAATCAGATGCAATTGGGCACACACACACACTTCTTTGTCAAGCTAATTCTTCCTGCATTTTACTTTTAAGGATTCTTCAGCAAGTGTGATTCACTGAAGAGACTCTTTATTGTTTACTGCTAATGTTATAATTCTGCTTTCTCTAATAAAATTTTTTTTATGTCTCCTCTAGGGAAGTAAATGATAGAGGCATGTATTCTCAGACTATTACCCTAATCTAATTTCCTATGTATATTTTTGTTCTTATTATATATTTTTATAATAAGATTTTGAGGCCATTTGAAAGACTGCATTTAGTAAAAGATGATAAAAGTACATAAAGACATGGAAATAGGGGAATTAGTAAGAATAAGAAAAACAAAAAAGAAAAGAAAGCAAGAAAGTTTGATATTTGTAGAAATTCAGATCTTTGGCAGGCTTAGGGAGCCAATTTTGACTTCTTCAGAGGTTAAGTTTTTCAGAGTTGGTTTTCATAGTCACTGGAACCTGTTGATTAGAATGATGCTTAGCCAGATTTTTCAGATGATTATACATTTCCCTTGAGAACGGGAAAGTGGTGGTTTTCACTGTGGTCAGAACTTCACTCTATAAGGATGGAGTCACTGACAACTGGCATCTAAGGGAGGACTGTAGGAATCACTTCTGCCTGGAAATATACAGCAAGATCTCCTCATTGGTATGGTCTGTGTGTATCCTTTGGTTTTTCCATAACTGTCCATAATAAAACTAAACCACTTAATATAAAACTCTCCTTTACAATAGAGGAAATAAAACTATGAATCTTATGTCCCTATTATTCAGAAAACTCAATTTCATGATAGAAATGTAAGTTAGAAATACACTAATAATTCAGAATTTGACTCTTGAAAACAAAAACAAAACACTTGATGTTTTAGAAACAAATCCCAACCTTGCAGATATTCTTTATAACTACAATGGTAGATACCTTGACATCTTCTCCTATGTTAGTTCTGAATCACATTCTGATATTTATGACATATTTAAATGACTACTCTTACTAGTCTATGTTCATGGTTCTCTATATTCTCTGGGTAACAATTTGTCTCCACACTAGATTAGAAGTTCTGTTAGAGAAGGTCATGTATCAAATTGTCCTTTAAGTATTCTGGGCAAGATTATGCCTATGTCAGGGCTGGTGAAGTGATCAATAAGTAACCACTGAATTTTCTTGCCAGTAAATGAACGATTGATTATTTCACCCTTTTTTTGAGTGTCAAGGTAAGGTTCTCCAGCTGCCTATCTATTGTTGTTGTTGTTCAGTAATTAAGCCATGTCTGACTCTTTGTGACCCCATAGACTTCAGCATGGGCTTCCCAGGTTGTGCTAGTGGTAAAGAACATGCCTGCTAATGCAGGAGACATAAGGGATGTGGGTTTGATCCCTGGGTCAGGAAGATCCCCTGGAGGAGGGCATGGCAACACACTCTAGTATTCTTGCCTGGAGAATCCCATGGACAGAGGAGCCTGGTGGGCTATGGTCCATATGGTCACAAAGAGCTAGACATGACTGAAGCGACTTAGCAGTCATGCATGTACAGACTGCAATACACCATGCTTCCCTGTCCTTCACTTCTCCCAGAGTTTGCCCAAACTCATATCCAATTAGTTAGTGATGCCATCCAACCATCTCATCTTCTGTTGCCCCCTTCTAATCCTGTCCTCAATCTTTCCCAGCATCAAGATATTTTCCAGTGAGTTGGCTCTTCACATCAGCTGGTCAAAGTATTGGAGCATCAGCTTCAGCATCAGTCCTTCCAGTGAATAATTCCAAGGCTTTTGACTTGACCTCTTCATGACCCAGATAATCAAGATGGTGTGATCACTCACCTAGAGCCTGACATCCTGGAATGCAAAGTCAAGTGGGCCTTAGGAAGCATCACTACAAACAAAGCTAGTGGAAGTGATGGAATTCCAGTTGAGCTACTTCAAATCCTAAAAGATGATGCTGTGAAAGTGCTGCACTCAATATGCCATCAAAACTGGAAAATGCAGCAGTGGCCACAGGACTGGAAATGGTCAGTTTTCATTCCAGTTCCAAAGAAAGGCAAGGCCAAAGAATGCTCAAACTATGCACAGTTGCATTCACCTCACACGCTAATAAAGTAATGCTCAAAATTCTCCAAGCCAGGTTTCAACAATACATGAACTGTGAACTTCCAGATGTTCAAGCTGGTTCTAGAAAAAGCAGAGGAACCAGAGGTCAAATTGCCAACATATGCTGGATCATTAAAAAAGCAAGAGAGTTCCAGAAAAACATCTATTTCTGCTTTATTGACTATGCCAAAGCCTTTGACTGTGTGGATCACAGCAAACTGTGAAAAAATCTGAAAGAGATGGGAATACCAGACCACCTGACCTGCCTCTTAAGAAACCTGTATGCAGGTCAGGAAGACTGGTTCCAAATAGGAGAAGGAGTATGTTAAGGCTGTATATTGTCACCCTGCTTATTTACCTTATATGCAGAGTACATCATGAGAAATGCTGGGCTGGATGAAGCACAAACTGGAATCAAGATTGCCGGGAGAAATATCAAGAACCTCAGATATGCAGATGACACCACCCTTATGGCAGAAAGTGAAGAAGAATTAAAGAGCCTCTTGATGAAAGTGAAAGAAGAGAGTGAAAAATTTGGTTTAAAGCTCAACATTCAGAAAACTAAGATCATGGCATCCGGTCCCATCACTCCATGGCAAATAGATGGGGAAATAGTGGAAACAGTGACAGACTTTATATTTTGGTCTCCAAAATCACTGCAGATGGTGACTGCAGCCATGAAATTAAAAGACACTTGCTCCTTGGAAGGAAAGCTATGACCAACCTATACAGCATATTAAAAAGCAGAGACATTACTTTGCCAACAAAGGTCCATCTGATCAAGGCTATGGTTTTTCCAGTAGTCATGTATGGATATGAGAGTTGGACTATAAAGAAAGCTGAGTGCAGAAGAATTGATGCTTTTGAACTGTGGTGTTGGAGAAGATTTTTGAGAGTCCTTGGACTGCAAGGAGATCCAACCAGTCCATCCTAAGGGAGATCAGTCCTGAATATTCATTGGAAGGATTGATGCTGAAGCTGAAGCTCCAATACTTTGGTCACCTCATGCGAAGAGCTGACTCATTGGAAAAGACCCTGATGCTGGGAAAGATGGAAGGTTGGAGGAGAAGGGGACGACAGAGGATGAGATGGTTGGATGGCATCACCGACTCAATGGACGTGAGTTTGGGTAAACTCCGGGAGTTGGTGATGGACAGGGTTGCCTGGCATGCTTCAGTCCATGGGGTTGCAAAGAGTTGGACACGACTGAGCAACTGAACTGAACTGAACTGAACTGAACTAGTAAAGGTAACTAAGCTCTGATTAGCTGCAGCTCTAGAGGCTGGATGGTATGAAAGAACAAGGAAAACAGTCATGATAAACTCCAGACTCCCAGAATCCTCTTAATAAGGCATAATAAATACAATCCTCAACCAATGAATTAACGACCCTTTAATCAGGAATTATCCACTCTAATTAAAGATCTTTAGTTATCCCTGGAATAACTCGTAGAAATTTAATTATCCTTTTATTTATTCATCATAAAAGAGAGTGAAAGGACATGTTAATGTTTCCTTTAATAGGGTTAAAAAGAGTTAAGAGAAAAATTAGAGGCTAAATAAAACTTCTCAAATGGGAAGTGACTCAGATAGTTCCTGACATACTCGTGTTCATTTAACAATAGCTTATTGGTTCAAATCTCTGTCTAGTTTCAAATGTGGCTGTGTTTTTAGGACTCAGCATCTTTATGATTTATTATTTTTCCAGGTTCTAATCCACATCATATTCCTGAGTCACTTCTGAGCAAATGTCTTTTCTGTTCTGTGCTTTAATAAATCCCACCACAGAATTGGGTTTGCAATAGGAACTGCTTTAAAGAAGAAATGAGTTCAAAAACTTGAATTAAGTTTCCTCGGGAAAAAACAAGTATTTTTTTCTCCCTAAAGAAACTTGTTGAGCGTGGGCCCACACTTAGGACAAGTAAGCTTGGACTTGAAAATAATTGACCATGCTTGAAAATGAGGAACTGCAGGGACCCCAGAGGGAAATCAGTCAAGGGCTGTCTTGAGATTGTGACGTGCTTACTTCTCTTGGGAGGCAGGGATGGTGTTTTCTGAATCATGGAGGGAGGTCGGGTTTTTGTTGTTGCTGTTCATCCTTTTCAGTGTCACTCTTTAGCAGAGGCATCACTTCTCCACCCTCCCGAAGCAGAATTGATCTCTCCTTCATTCACATTTACCCAGAACTTTGACCATCCCTTGTTTGGTCAAAGCCTTCTTGAGATGCAAGGACATGTAGCAGGAAGACGGCGGGGCTTGGAGACAGAGACACATGTCTTCAAGTCCTGCCTCTGCTACTGATTAACCATGTAACTAAGACAAGTTGTTTTCTAGGCTTCATCAGTAGCTTAGGGATCATAACCATCTCTTAAGCTTGTTGTAATTGTTAAATGTGCCAATGAAGGATCTGCAGCTAATAAGCATACAGTCAATAACAGGGTGGCGTTTCTGCCTGAGGATGAACGAGAGAAGTTAGGTCACAACCTCCATCCGTGTAGCCTAAAAGATCTAACAGAAGTGGATACCCCCTGTTGTATGGGCCACAATCAAAGACAGGGAATGGCACAGCTCCTCACAACAGTCTTTGAAAAGTATCAGCCAGAGAAAGAAGAATGCAAAAATGCCCAAAGCTTGAAGATGTTCCTAATCATGTTTCCACCCCATAAGCACTGCAAAGGGAAAGCAAGTGAGTGGGACAAATTCTGAAAAACCTTGCCCATATGCTCTAACTTTAAAAAGTAATTTAAAGCCAGGTTGGCAAGGAGGTCAATATTATGACTATCATAGCTCTAAAAGTGTTAGCTAGTGAAGTTACGTGGGAGGAGAAGAACTATAAAAGTGAGAATAGAAGACATTAAATTATTGTTATTTGCAGACAATATGATTGCATACTATTAGAATTCATGAGAATTGTTTGAAAAAACTATTAGAAATAAAAGAGAGAATCCAGAAATTCCCTAGTTGCAAAATTTATATAAAAATCATTAGTTTTCTTATGTACCAACTATAAACAGAAAATTTAAGGAAGGAAATAGCCCATTTACAATACCAAGAAAAACACATTAAAAAAAAAATCCTAGGAACAAGAAACATTCAGGGTTTATGTGAGGGAAACTTTAAAACTCTTGTGAGGATTATTAAAAAAAAAAAAACACTTAGAAAAATAGTCATAACTTATTTTTAGATAAATAGTTTCAATATCATAAAGATATTATCTTCTAAAAGTAATCTGTGGAGCCTATGACAACCAAATTAGAACACCAATGAGATGTTTTGTGGAAGACTTGGCAGAATGAAGTTTTTTTTGAGCAATACATGTACAAAATTGCTACAAAGATTCTGAAAAAAGAAAAATTAGTTTCAGTGAAACAAAATCAGAAATCTAGAAAATATTCATCCATATGTACATGAATATGTTGTATATACTAAAGATGGTATTTTATTCAGTGGGAAAGACGTACTGGCTAAACATAATGGTTATTGTGAAAGTGGAATTGACATTTGTAGTAAAGATGAACCTGGATGGCCGCTTTAGTGCTAGTATGAATATGAGGTGTTGTAATTCTATAAATGTAAAAGCAAAAAGCTTAAAAATACCATGAGTGGTAGAAATATAATATTAAAAATATTAAGAGCAGATGTGGGTGGTTAAAAAAAAAGTCACAGAATTTATAAAGAAATATTGATTAAAATGGTTACTTAAAATTAAAAGCTAGATCATGGCAAAGCATGGTTATATTGGAAAATCAAAGTGCCTAAAATATATATTTATAATATATACAATAGCCGTGTAAGTGTGATTAAAATAATACTATTTAATTATTAAATATTCCACTCATAAATTAATTCTTTTGCAGAAAGACAGACAGCTAATAAACATAAAATTATTAGCCTCACTTATATTAAATGAGTAAAAATAAAATTATGCAGCATTTACACTTCTCTAATTGAAAAAAGTGAATATAATTGATAATAAAATTGATATCAGTTCAGTTCAGTCACTCAGTCATGTCTGACTCTTAGCGACCCCATGAACCACAGCACGCCAGGCCTCCCTGTCCGTCACCAACTCCCGGAGTTCACCCAAACTCATGTCCATCGAGTCGGTGATGCCATCCAGCCACCTCATTCTCTGTCGTCCCCGTCTCCTCCTACCCCCAATCGCTCCCAGCATCAGAGTCTTTTCCAGTGAGTCAACTCGTCGCATGAGGTGGCCAAAGTATTGGAGTTTCAGCTTTAGCATCAGTCCTTCCAATGAACACCCAGGATTGATCTCCTTTAGAATGGACTGGTTGGATCTCCTTGCAGTCCAAGGGACTCTCAGGAGTCTTCTCCAGCACCACAGTTCAAAAGCATCAATTCTTCGACGATCAGCTTTCTTCACAGTCCAACTCTCACATCCATACATGACCACGGGAAAAACCATAGCCTTGACTAGACGGACCTTGGTTGGCAAAGTAATGTCTCTGCTTTTTAATATGCTATCTAGGCTGGTCATAACTTTCCTTCCAAGGAGCAAGCGTCTTTTAATTTCATGGCTGTAATCAGCATCTGCAGTGATTTTGGAGCCCCCAAAAATAAAGTCTGACACTGTTTCCACTGTTTTCCCATCTATTTCCCAAGAAGTGATGGGACCAGATGCCATGATCTTCGTTTTCTGAATGTTGAGCTTCAAGCCAACCTTTTCACTCTCCTCTTACACTTTCATCAAGAGGCCTTTGAGTTCCTCTTCACTTTCTGCCATAAGGGTGGTGTCATCTGCATATCTGAGGTTCTTGATATTTCTCCCGGCAATCTTGATTCCAGCTTGTGCTTCCTCCAGCCCAGCATTCCTCATGATGTACTCTGCATATAAGTTAAATAAGCAGGGTGACAATATACAACCTTGACGTACTCCTTTTCCTATAGATAATATAATTCTAACGAAGGTCTTGGAATATGGGCACTCTCATTTGACTCAAGTCCAAACTATACCATTTCAAAGAGTGAACTGGCAATATCTAAAACAATTTTAAATCTCTATACTCTTCCACCCAAGAATTTCATTACCAGAGTTTGCCCCAGGGACATTCTTTCAAAACATCACCATGATATGGAATATAGAATATGGAATATATCATTGAAAAATCAATGTAAATATAATCTATAGGGCATTGGTTAAATAAAATATAATACATCCAAACAACAAAATTCTATACAGCTTTCAAAAGTTTGCTACATTGGTATCTAGTATTATTAATAGATTTTTCAAAATATATGAATAAATGATTAAAGCAAGGTATAGGTCACTTGCATTGACTGATCTCATTTGCACAGATAAACTTTGTGTGAGTGTGTGTATTTTGTACTTACATATTTTTAACTGGAAGAAAATTCAAGAAAATTTTGGAGCTCTCTTTGTTTCAAGTGTTGGTGAAGGTCAGAAGAACAAGACGCTAACTTCCAAAAACTATTTAGAATTTATTTTCTACAACAATTTTAGGTTCACAGCAAAACTGAATGAAAAGCCCCATTTACCCTCTTAGCTCAGATACACACAGTCTCCTCCCCCATCATCGTTTCACATCAGAGTGATATGTTTGTTGCAATTAATGAACCAGCACTGACACATCATTATCAGTCAAAGCTTATCGTTTACATTAGGGTTCGCTCTCAGTGCTGGATGTTACACGGATTTTATGCAAATGTAAATAGCTTGTGGGGTTCCCAGGTGGCGCTAATGGTAAAGAACTGCCTGCCAGTGCAGGAGATGCAAGAGACCTGGGTTTGATCCCTGGGTGAGGAAGATCCCCCGGAGGAGGACATGGAAACCCACTGCAGTATTCCTGCCTGGAGAATCCAACAGACACAGGAGCCTGGCGGGCTACAGTCCATAGGGTTGCGAAGAATTGGGTACGACTGAAGAGACTTACGGAGAAGGCAATGGCAAGCCGCTCCAGTACTCTTGCCTGGAAAATCCCATGGATGGAGGAGCCTGGCGGGCTGCAGTCCGTGGGGTCGCTAAGGGTCGGACACGACTGAGCGACTTCACTTTCACACGTTGGAGAAGGAAATGGCAACCCACTCCAGTGTTCTTGCCTGGAGAATCCCAGGGACAGGGGAGCCTGGTGGGCTTCCGTCTATGGGGTCACACACAGTCGGAGGCGACTGAAGTGACTTAGCAGCAGCAGCAGCAGAAGAGACTTAGCACGCACGCACGCATAATGACATGTGTGTGCTCTGTGTCCACAACTTCAGTGTCGTGGAGAATAATTTCACTGGCATGAAAAAAAAAAAAAGAAAACCCTGCATGTAGTCCACCTATTCACCCCTCCCCACCTGCCAAACCCCCGGCGATCACAGATCATTTTACTCTGTGTAGTTTTACCTTTTCCAGCATGTCTTATGGTTAGAATCATATAGTCTGTACTCTTCCGAGGTTGTTTTCTTTCTGTTTAAAACTTTTGCTCATTTTAAAATCATGTACTTCATTGTCTTAGTTTTGGATTTTAAGAGTTCTTTGAATATTTCAGGTAACAGACCTTTATGAGTATCTCTTTTGCAAATATTTTCTCCCAGTCTGTGGCTGGTCTTCTTATTCTGACAGAGTATCTTTCACAGAGCTAAAGTTTTAAATTTTAATGAACTCCACTTATCAATTCTTCTTTCATGGCTCAAGCCTTCAGTACTGTATCTAAAAAGTCATCACCAAACCCAAGGTCGTCTAGATTTTTTTTTCACATAATCTTCAAGGAGTTTCATCGTTTTGCACTTTGCATTTAAGTCCATTTTGAGTTAATTTATGTGAAGAGTCTGAGGTTTGCGACTAGATTCTTTTATTTCTTTGTGTGTGGATATCAAGTTGTCCCAGTACCATTTGTTAGAGAGACTATCTTTTCTCCATTCATTTATCTTTGCTCTTTTGTCAAAGACCAGTTTGCTGTATCTGTGTTTATCAATTTGAGTGCTGTTTTGTTCCATTGATCTATTTGTCCATTCCTTCACCAATATCACACTGTCTTCATTGCTGTAACTTTAGAGTATGTCTTGAAGTCAAGTAGTCAGTCCTCTGACTTTGCTTTACTTCTTCAGTGTTGTGTTGACTGTTGTATTACATTACTAGGGCTGCTGTAACAAAATACCAGACCGGGTGGCTTAGAATACAGATATTTATTATTTCGTGGTTCTGGAGGCCAGAAGTCCAAAGTCAAGGTGCCAGCCACTTGGTCTGCTTTGAGACCTCTTGCCTTGGCTTGCCAATGGCACCATTTTGCTGCCACTTCTTGTGATCTTTAATCTGTGAATCTACAGCCTGGGTGTCTCTCCAGATGCCATGATCTCCTCCTATAAGGACACCAGTCAGATTGGCTTAGGGCCAACTCTAAAGATTTCATTTTCACTTACTTATTTAATGGTCCTCAGAAGAAATCTGGACACACTGAGAGATACCAAGGATGTGTGTACACAGAGGGGAGAATGTGAGGATGTAGCAAACACGTGGCCGTATGTAAGTTACGGAGAATACACTCAGAACGAACCCATCCTGCCAGCACCTTGGCCTTGGACTTCCAGTCTCCAGAAATGTAGAAAGTAAATGCTTGTTTTCTGAGTCACCAAGTCTGATTATTTTGTTATGGCAGCTAGAGCAAAATAATATACCTCATATTCTGCAAGCGTGCTATGGTTGCTTATTAGTTTCAGAAGGGTTTTTTCCCCTTTTGGTCAGTTCTCTTGGATTTTCTACTTTTGTTTTGAAGGCTTACTGATTTACAAAAAAAAATTTTTAAACATAGAATATAACTTTTAAGGTAATAACAATATGCATCATTCTTCTTACCTGAATGAGATGTGTATCTCCTCCATAAAGAATATATATACGTTTTAAAAAAGACAGCCAAAAAATGCATATATATACAAAGCATATGAACTTCTAGATGTTCAAGCTGGATTTAGAAAAGGCAAATTAACAGAGATCAAATTGCCAACATCTGTTGGATCACTGAAAAAACAAGAGAGTTCCAGAAAAACATCTACTTTTGCTTTATTGACTATGCCAAAGCCTTTGACTGTATGGATCACAATAAACTGTGGAAAATTCTTAAAGAGATGTGAATACCAAACTGCCTGACCTGTCTCCTGAGAAATCTGTATGTAGGTCAAGAAGCAACAGTTAGAGCTGGACATGGAACAACAAACTGGTTCCAAATCGGGCAAGGAGTACGTCAAGGCTGTCCATTGTCAAACTGCTTATTTACCTTATATGCAGAGTACATCATGAGACATGCTGAGCTGGATGAAACACAAGCTAGAATCAAGATTGCTGGGAGAAATATCAAGAACCTCAGATATGCAGATAACATCACCCTTATGGCAGAAAGTGAAGAACTAAAGAGCCTCTTGATGAAAGTGAAAGAGGAGAGTTAAAAAGTTGGCTTAAAGCTCAACGTTCAGAAAACTAAGATTATGGCATCCAGTCCCATCACTTCAGGGCAAATAGATGGGGAAACAGTGGAAACAGTGAGAGACTTTATTTTCTTGGGCTCCAAAATCACTGCAGATGGTGATTGAAGCCATGAAATTAAAAGATGCTTACTCCTTGGAAGAAATGCTATGACCAACCTAGATAGCATATTAAAAATGAGAGACATTACTTTGCCAACAAATGTCCATCTCGTCAAGGCTATTGTTTTTGCAGTAGTCATGTATGATATGAGAGTTGGACCATAAAGAAAGCTGAGCACCGAAGAATTGATGCTATTGACCTGTGGTGTTGGAGAAGACTCTTAAGAGTCCCTTGGACAGCAAGGAGATCCAACCTGTCCATCCAAAAGGAAATTGGTCCTGAATATTCATTGGAAGGAGAAGCTGAAACTCCAATACTTTGGCCACCTGATGCGAAGAACTGACTCATTTGAAAAGACCGTAATGCTGGGAAAGATTGAAGGTGGGAGGAGAAGGGGATGACAGAGGATGAGATGGTAGGATGGCATCACTGACTCAATAGACATGAGTTTGAGAAAGCTACAGTAGTTGGTAATGGACAGGGAAACCTGGCGTGCTGCAGTCCATGGGGTCACAAAGAGTCGGACACAACTGAGCAACTGAACTGAACTGAACAAAGCATATAGTTAAGTCCTAGAACAATTCATGGGACGACACTTAATATGCACCTAATATATCTTTAATGAATAAATCGGAGTGCAGCTAAACTGTTGGATCCAAGTGTTTTGAGACATTTTTATGGAATATGACCCTTATGGAGATAAGAAACAATTGCTGAAATATGCAGAAAACAAGTGGAGACTGGAAGCTATTGCCTAAAGGGCTGTCTTTTCCCAATGGATCCTGGAGAGAAAACCCTTCCAGAAGCTTCACTCTACAGATGAAGACTGCATTGTACAGAGCATGAAAAATCAAGATTCCACTTTATGACCTTTTCAGGTTTACTGTTTTAACCATCTGATTCTCCAGTCTTCCACTGTATTCCTGGCAAGAAGACATAAGCTGAGGAGAGCCTGTGCCTGAGAAGCTTCTTCTGCTGTTAAACATCCAGGAAAATGGTACAGATGAGCATATTTGCAGGGCAGGAATAGAGATCCAGATGTAGAGAGTGGACACAGTTGGAAAAGGTGAGGATGGGAGGAAGTGAGAGAGTAGCACTGGCATATACATTCTACCGTGTATAAAATCCGAAGGAGGAAACGGCAACTTACTCTAGTGTTCTTGCCTAGAGAAACCCATGGACAGAGGAAGCTGGCGGGCTATAGTTCCAGGGATAGCAAAGAGTCAGAAACAGTTTAATGCTGTGCATGACATATCTAAAGTAGATAACTGGTTGGAAGTTGCTGCATAGCACAGGCAGCCCAGCTTGGTGCTCCTGATGACCTGGAGAGGTTGGACGTGGGAATGGAAAGGAGCTAGAGGGAGGAGACCCATGCGCACATATAGCTGTTTCACGTTGCGCAGCAGAAACTAACACAGCACTGTGAAGCAAGTTCACTCCAATAAAGAAGAAAAAGATAAAAGGAGGCACGTCTGGCACAGAGAGAGGGAAGGTAATGGCAGGAGCTCCGTGCTCTGCGCGCATCTTCCTCTTTCTTATTTGGGTAAATTGTCCCTTCAGAGCCGGATTCTTCACATCCTTATGTTCAAAGGCTGATGGTTAACTGGGAAGTAGTTCAGAACTTGACACACAGTTGGTGCTGAAATTTGTGAATTGGTGTGTGAACAAACCCCCCAGGGTAAGAAAAAGGCCTATTAGGTTTGGGTGTGATTTTAATTTTTTTTAAGCTTTATTCTTTTAAAGACATTGATCTAGTTTTGTCGCCTCTAGGAATGAACAAAGAAGCCTGTTTTTATGGACTGATGAAGCAGACATCTCATAGTTTGTCACAGATGACTAAAACAAATGTCTATCTTAATAAAATGAGAAATTATTTATATGACTAAAAATAATCTAGAAGCCAAAAAATTATTTCCTGGTGAAGAAAGAGCTTATGAATTATTGTCAGTGTGAAGCATCTTTACTATATAATCCCTTCCCTGCTTTTTGAGAGACCAAGAGAGTGAAAAGACCATGGCAGATTTAATGACTTTCTTTATCTACTAGACTGACAAATGCTATTTTCTGAAATATAATTCCCCAGATTTTGAAGTTAAAGCCCATTAAGAAGGAAGTGTGGTTTAAAGTTTTCTGGAGAAAGCAAATTGTACCCATAGAAAGGCAGCAGACACTGCCGTGCTTTGAAAATGAAACCATTCACTTGCCCAGCCTCAGGCATGTAAGTATGTCTTCTGCCCAAAAACTCAGCCCAGCTAAATGCTTGAGGATCTTTTCTTCACAATTCATCCTCTTGTCCATCAATGCAAAGTGAGTCCATACGTGAAATCTCTTCTCAGCAAAACTGAGTGCCAAAAAGACACAAGCATCTGTACTAGATACTTTTCATGGAGATGCAGAGAAAAATCAAGATAAGATGAGGCCTCATCACCCCAAGACGGAGAAGACAATGGCAAGTCACTCCAGTCCTCTTGCCTGGAAAATCCCATGGATGGAGGAGCCTGGTGGGCTGCAGTCCGTGGGGTTGCTAAGGGTTGGACACGACTGAGCGACTTCACTTTCACTTTTCACTTTCACACATTGGAGAAGGAAATGGCAACCCACTCCAGTGTTCTTGCCTGGAGAATCCCAGGGACGGGGGAGCCTGGTGGGCTTCCGTCTATGGGGTCACACAGAGTCGGACACGACCAAAGTGATTTAGCAGCAGCAGTAGCAGCAGCATCACCCCAAGAAACTTGCAGTGTAGTTGGAGTCAGTGCTTCTAACACCTTTCTAATAGCAGGTAATGGGGCAAGAGCCTCCTCAAGGAGGCTGTGAGCTTCTCTGATAGCATGCATTGAGAAAATAGCACATTTCTCTTGGTATTTATTTTTATCTAATTTTTAACATTTCTACTTCTGGATCTATTTGAAAGTGTGCTCAGTCGCTAAGTCACGTCTGACTCTTTGTGACTCCCTAGACTGTGGCCCACCAGTCTCCTCTCTCCGTGGAAATTTCCAGGCAAGAATACTCAAGTGGGCTGCCATACCCTCCTTCAGGGGATCTTCCCGACCCAGGGATAGAACCCTTGTCTTCTGCATCTCCTGCATTGGCAGGCAGATTCTTTACATTGTGACATCTGGAAAGCCTGTTTATTTAAAAGTACACATGTTGTACTAGTACCCTAGCAAATGTTGGTAGCTTGTAATAAGCATGAATTGAAGAGGTGAACTGATTCTCTGGGGCTATTGCCTTACTGATAGAGACACATGCTACGGTCATTCTGGAAGCCATTGAACATAACTGGCACTGTGCTTTATGAACCATCTTTCTAAAAGCTATCCATCCATAGCAGTGGGCCTGGGGTAGTGTGGCATTCTAGTAGGTATGTAGATAGAGAGGCCATGTTTAGGGAAAGCAGTTACTGAGGTTTGTTTCCAGGTATTAGATAAACCATCATAAAATATGATGCTAATAGACTACTTGTCATCAAATTTCCAGCTGGTAACAGCAGAATTTATGCAAAGCAAAAGAGAGACATTATTTTTCTTGATATATACCTATCAACTGAAGTTTCTCTTCCCCTCTCATTTATTCGGTTATCTTTTTCAAAATTGGAGAAAGCTACAAGGTGGATGGATGGTATTTGTCTTTGAACTTTTGTGACCTTTCTGCCAATTATATGATTCTGGATGCAAAAGTTAATAAGATTTATGTTTTGCAAAAGAGATTGGAAATTGTAGATACCAGCATAAGTGCCCCACTTGCTCATCCATGAAATATTGTCAAAGAAATACCTTTAACAGGAACTTTATTTTATTTTATTTATTTACGACTGCACTGAGTCTTCGTTGCTGTGTGTGGGCTTTCTTTAGTTGCCACAAGCAGGGGCTACTGTCTGCTTCCAGTGCACAGGCTTCTTGTGGCGGTGGCCTCTCTTCTTGCAGGGCACAGGCTCCAGGGCACAACGGCTTCAGTAGTTGTGGCAAACAGGCTTGGTCTTTCTGCGGCATGTGGGATCTTCCTGGATCAGGGGTCGATCCCGTTTTCCCTGCGTTGGCTAAGTCACTTCAGTTGTGTCCAACTCTGGGCGACCCTATGGACTGCACCCTGTCAGACTTCTCTGTCCATGGGATTCTCCAGGCAAGAATAATGGAGGGGCCTAGGGACTGAACTTTCATCTCTCATCTCTACCTGTTTGACAGGTGGATTCTTAACCACTGGTCCACCAAGAAAGTCCATAGCCTCAGTATTTTTGCTGGGACTGATAGCTACAGTGAATGATGTTGGATTCATGATCTCCAAAGAAGAATATTTAGCTTCGGGACCAGGGACCAGGCTTGATCACTCTAAAACTATTGTGCAGCAGAGTTTTATTAGAGTAAGAAAAGAGACAGAGAAAACTTCTGACATAGACATCAGATGGGGGACGGAGAGTGCCCTCCTCGCTAGTTTTTCAGTTCAGTTCATCTCAGTCGCTCAGTCGTGTCCGACTCTTTGCGACCCCATAACTGCAGCACGCCAGGCCTCCCTGTCCATCACCAACTCCCGGAGTTAACTCAAACTCATGTCCACAGAGTCGGTGATGCCATCCAGCCATCTCATCCTCTGTCGTCCCCTTCTCCTCCCACCTTCAAACTTTCCCAGCATCAGGGTCTTTTCAAATGAGTCAGTTCTTTGCATCAGGTGGCCAAAGGACTGGAGTTTCAGCTTCAACATCAGTCCTTCCAATGAATATTCAGGACTACTTTCCTTTAGGATGGACTGGTTGGATCTCCTTGTGATCCAAAGGACTCTAAAGAGGCTTCTCCATCAACACAGTTCAAAAGCATCAATTTTTCTCCACTTAGCTTTCTTTATAGTCCAGCTCTCACATCCATGCATGACTACTGAAAAAACCATGGCTTTGACTAGACGGACCTTTGGCTGGCAAAGTATTGTCTCTGCTTTTTAATATGCTGTCTCGGTTGGTCATAACTTTTCTTCCAAGGAGCAAGTGTCTTTTAATTTCATGGCTGGAGTCACTATCTGCAGTGATTTTGGAGCCCAAAATTTAGTCTCTCACTGTTTCCACTTTTTTTCCATCTATTTGCCATGAAGTGATGGGACCAAATGCCATGATCTTAGTTTTCTGAATGTTGAGTTTTAAGCCGACTTTTTCACTCTCCTCTTTCACTTTCATCAAGAGGTTCTTTAGTTCTTCTTCGCTTTCTGCCATAAGGGTGGTGTCATCTGCATATCTGAGGTTCTTGATATTTCTCCCGGCAATCTTGATTCCAGCTTGTGCTTCACCCAGCCTGACATTTCTCATGATGTACTCTGAATATAAGTTAAATAAGCAGGGTGACAATATGCAACCTTGATGTACTCCTTTTTCTATTTGGAACCAGTCTGTTGTTCCATGTCCAGTTCTAACTGTTGCTTCCTGACCTGCATACAGATTTCTCAAGAGGCAGGTCAGGTGGTCTGGTATTCCCATCTCTTTAAGAATTTTCCAGTTTGTTGTGATCCACACAGTCAAAGGCTTTGGCAGAGTCAATAAAGCAGAAATAGATGTTTTTCTGGAACTCTCTTGCTTTCTCCATGATCCAGTGAATGTTGGCAATTTGATCTCTGGTTCCTCTGCCTTTTCTAGATCCAGCTTGAACATCTGGAAGTTCACGGTTCATGTACTGTTGAAGCCTGGCTTGGAGAATTTTGAACATTACTTTGCTAGCATGTGAGATGAGTGCAATTAAGCAGCAGTTTGAGCATTCCTTGTCATTTCCTTTCTTTGGGATTAGAATGAAAACTGACCTTTTCCAGTCCTGTGGCCACTGCTGTGTTTTCCAGATTTGCTGGCATATTGAGTGCAGCACTTTCACAGCATCATCTTTAGGATTTGAAATAGCTCAACTGGAATTCCATCACCTCCACTAGCTTTGTTCGTAGTGATGCTTCCTAAGGCCCACTTGAGTTCACATTCCAGGATGTCTGGCTCTAGGTGAGTGATCACACCACCATGTTTTCTGGGTCATGAGATCTTTTTTGTATAGTTCTTCTGTGTATTCTTGCAACCACCTCTTAATATCTTCTGCTTCCGTTAGGTCCATACCATCTGTCCTTTATTGAGCCCATCTTTGCATAAAATGTTGCCTTGGTATCTCTAATTTTTTTGAAGAGCTCTCTAGTCGTTCCCATTCTATTGTTTTGTCTATTTCTTTACACTGATCAGTGAGGAAGGCTTTCTTATCTCTCCTTGGTATTCTTTGGAACTCTGCATTCAAATGGGTATATCTTTCCTTTTCTCCTTTGTTTTTGCTTTTCTTTTCACAGCTATTGTAAGACCTCCTGAGACAACCATTTTGCTTTTTTCATTTCTTCTTCTTGGAGATGGTCTTGATTCCTGTCTCCTGTACAAAGTCACAAGCCTCCATCCATAGTTTTTCAGGCACTCTATGTATCAGATCTAGTCCCTTAAATCTATTTCTGACTCCCACTGTATAATCGTAAGGGATTTAATTTATGTCATACCTGAATGGTCTAGTGGCTTTTCCCTACTTTCTTCAATTTAAGTCTGAATTTGGCAATAAGGAGTTCATGATCTGAACCACAGTCAGCTCCCAGTCTTGTTTTTGCTGACTCTATAGAGCTTCTCCACCTTTGGCTGCAAATCATATAATCAATCTGATGATGTCCATGTGTAAAGTCTTCTCTTATTTTGTTGGAAGAGGGTGTTTGGTATGACCTGTGCATTCTCTTGGCAGAACTCTATTAGCCTTTCTCTGCTTCATTTTGTAATCTAAGGGCAAATTTGCCTGTTACTCCAGGTGTTTCTTGACTTTCTACTTTTGCATTCTAGTCCCCAGTAATGAAAAGGACATCTTTTTTGGATGTTAGTTCTAGAAGGTCTTGTAGGTTTTCATAGAACTGTTCAACTTCAACTTCTTCAGCATTACTAGTCAGGGCATAGACTTGGATTACCATGTATTGAATGGTTTCCCTTGGAAATGAACAGAAATCATTCTGTTGTTTTTGAAATTGCATCCTAGTACTAGTCTTTAGCAAGGGAATTATATACTTTTTAAATTAGTTATTACAATAAATCAAAAGAATGTCTCAAGGTTGTAAAAATTTTACCAGACCCACTCCCATGATTTACATTTTAAGGTAACAGGATTCAGTACAGTTCAGTTGCTCAGTCGTGTCTGACTCTTAGCGACCCCATGAATCGCAGCACGCCAGGCCTCCCAGTCCATCACCAACTCCCGGAGTTCACTCAGACTCATGTCCATTGAGTCGGTGATGCCATCCATCCATCTCATTCTCTGTCATCCCCTTCTCCTCCCGCCCCCAATCCCTCCCAGCATCAGTGTCTTTTCCAGTGAGTCAACTCATCGCATGAGGTGGCCAAAGTATTGGAGTTTCAGCTTCAGCATGAGTCCTTCCAATGAACACCCAGGACTGATCTCCTTTAGAATGGACTGGTTGGATCTCCTTGCAGTCCAAGAGTCTTCTCCAGCACCACAGTTCAAAAGCATCAATTATTCGGCAATCAGCTTTCTTCACAGTCCAACTCTCACATCCATGTATGACCACTGGAAAAAACATAGCTTTCACTAGACGGATATTTGTTGGCAAAGTAATATCTCTGCTTTTTAATATGCTATCAATGTTGGTCATAACTTTCCTTCCAAGTTGTAAGCGTCTTTGAATTTCATGGCTGCAATCAGCATCTGCAGTGATTTTGGAGCCCCCCAAAATAAAGTCTGACACTATTTCCACTGTTTCCCCATCTATTTGCCCTGAAGTGATGGGACCAGATGCCATGATCATAGTTTTCTGAATGTTGAGCTTTAAGCCAACCTTTTCACTCTCTTCTTTCACTTTCATCAAGAGGCTTTTTAGTTCCTCTTCACTTTCTGCCATAAGGGTGGTGTCATCTGCATATCTGAGGTTATTGATATTTCTCCCAGCAATCTTGATTCCAGCTTGTACTTCTTCCAGCCCAACGTTTCTCATGATGTACTCTGCATATAAGTTAAATAAGCAGGGTGACAATATACAGCATTAACGTACTCCTTCTCCTATTTGGAACCAGTCTGTTGTTCCATGTCCATTTCTAACTGTTGCTTCCTGACCTGCATATAGGTTTCTCAATAGGCAGGTCAGGTGGTCTGGTGTTCCCTTCTCTTTCAGAATTTTTCACAGTTTGCTGTGATCCACACAGTCAAAGTCTTTGGCATAGTCAATAAAAAGCAGAAATAGATGTTTTCCTAGAACTCTCTTGCTTTTTCAGTGATCCTATGGTTGTTGGCAATTTGATCTCTGGTTCCTCTGTCTTTTCTAAAACCAGCTTGAACATCTGAAAGTTCACGGTTCACGTATTGCTGAAGCTGGCTTGGAGAATTTTGAGCTTGACTTTACTAGTATGTGAGATGAGTGCAATTGTGCGGTAGTTTGAGCATTCTTTGGCATTGTCTTTCTTTTGATTGGAATGAAAACTGACCTTTTCCAGTCCGGTAGCCACTGCTGAGTTTTCCAAATTTGCTGGCATATTGAGTGAAGCACTTTCACAGCATCATCTTTTAGGATTTGAAGTAGCTCAACTGGAATTCCATCACCTCCACTATCTTTGTTCGTAGTGATTCTAAGGCCCACTTGAGTTCACATTCCAGAATGTCTGGCTCTAGGTGAGTGATCACACCATCGTGATTATCTGGTTGTGAAGATCTTTTTTGTACAGTTCTTCTGTGTATTCTTGCCACCTCTTCTTAATTTCTTCTGCTTCTGTTAGGTCCATACCATTTCTGTCCTTTATCGAGCCTATTTGCATTTTAAGATAACAGAATTAGAACTTAACAATAGAAAGATTTTACCAGAACCACTGCCATAGTATACATTCTAAGATATCAGGATTGGTCAGAAGGTTTTCAGGAAGTAGAAACTATCCTTAAGCAGGATACTGAGTTGTTTGTTGTGTAATCATCAGTTTTTGGGCTTAAAGAAAAAAAAAGGTTTTATGTAACTAAGTCTAAGGAATGTAGAGGAAAAAAAAGATGTTTGTCGTTTTCTCCTCCTCAAGAATTCCAGACCCCTGTCTCCTCCTTGAGAGTTCCAGACCACTTTTCCCTCCTCAGGGACTCCAGATTTCTTATCAGCCTGCCTAGGAATTGACTCTCTCAGCACTACTGTACAACATTTACAAAACTGTTAAGAGTGACCCAAAGGGCATAAAAAAGCAAAAGTCACCTTGATCTAATTTAAAATCATTTATGAAAGTGCATTTTCCTAGTTTTCTGTGTGGCTTAATTTCTGCACCTCTTATTTATTCTTTCTGGGTGTTAGGGTCCTCTGATATAAAACAGAAAATTTGTTTGAGATAAACTCTTAAGTTCCTTTGCTCTGAAGTGTTATGGTTTTATGACAATGTGCTTAGGTATTTGTTTCAGATATGTAGGGAATATTCTTGGCAGTATTTCAACTGGTATCAGCTAAATTTTTTATTGAAAATGTTTCTTTACCAAGTTTTTAGTCTCCCCAGATATTCGCTGTGTTCTACCATCATCCCCCAGCTACTGGTACCATTTGGCTAACAATATTTTTACTTCCTTTACTATTTCTTCATAAGTCAGTTATCCCTCAGTAAACTAGTTTTCATTCATTCAACCAAGACTTAATCAATTTATCCCTCAGTAAATATGCAATACTTTGGCCACCTCATGCGACGAGTAGACTCACTGGAAAAGACTCTGATGCTAGGAAAGGTTGGGGGTGGGAGGAGAAGGGGACAACCGAGAATGAGATGGCTGGATGGCATCACCGACTCTGTGGTCATGAGTTTGAGTGAACTCCGGGAGTTGGTGATGGACAGGGAAGCCTGGCGTGCTGTGATTCATGGAGTCGCGGAGAGTCGGACACAACTGATCGACTGAAATGAACTGAACTGAAATATACATTGACAGCCAGCACTGAGACTGACCCATGCCTTCTGTAACGTGTGCACAGAGATGGCTCAGTCTTTCCCTTCTTCAGGCTCTCTTACTGTTTTCTTCACATAACTTAAATAGCAAATGCTTATTACATCATTTTATTGTTAAATGTATAGAAGTTTCTCTCTTTAAATGGGAAGGTCTACTTAATTTATCTTGTGGCTGATTAGTGTCATAGCTACTACTAGATGGAGATGTGTTAGACTGAATCTCCATCTTCCATTACTACACAACAATGATGACATAACTCTGATTGACTTATAGCATTAATGGTAATTATCAGAACTCAACGCAGTTATTTTTAGAATACAAACCTGACCAATCCAGGGAAATGAGATAACTTTACAGTTACTTTCAATGGTAAATATTAGACATACTCTCTATTCCCCCCAAGTTATAGCTATTTTTCACAGGTTCAATTTAAATTAATAACCACAACCACAAATAATCTATATTTGATAATTATAATCCAATAAGTTTTATTATTTGGAAAGGTTACCTCTTGGAAATGGACCATTTGACATTTCTGAGGGACTAAGTCAGCCTGCTCACTATGTCTTAGAAGGAGTCTTTTAAACCAATACAATAATGTAAAGTAATTAGCCTCCAATTAAAATAAATAAATTAAAAAAAAATAAATATAGTAACAAAAGCTGAAGTGGGGAAAAACCAAAGACATGTTAATGAATCAACACTGTCAGTTCTTACTGAAGTTAACCTCACTTGAGGTAAAGAAAGCTGAGAAGAAAAAGAAAAGTGATGATAGGGAAGGAAAAGCGGTAGGAAGAAGCTGGGTCTGTGAAAAGTCATAGTTATCAAAAAGAGAACTGGGAGAACATCTGGCTCAGCCCCACAATATATTCAAGATGTCCAGTCCTCCTTCTATATATGTGCTCTATCTTAAATATTTTTAAAAACATCTTTGGTTTAAAATATCCTCCGCGATGTTTCAGTTCTCCTTCTTGCAGTTCCAAGCTTGGGGTCCATCAATGTATAAGTGTCTATCCGCAGAGTTCAGAACTCAAGTCCCCATCCAGGAGATCTGGCAAAGGGTAGTTCTGAAATTTGGAATGAGTGAGGCTCCTTCTCAGAGGGTGTCCCAGATGACAAGCCTAAAAGGTGCTGGAGCACTGATAACAGATTGACAAGTGGCCAAGGCAGCCTGCGTCTGGATGAATGCTGGCACTACCTCCTGTATTCCAGGAGCTGGAAAAAAGCACAGCCCTGCTTTTGGCAGCAGACAGACCTCTCACCCTGGGCTGTTTCATCATGGAATTGATGGGTTCGAAGCATTATTCCTTTTCAGAAGCAAAATCAAGCTTAACTTCCTTCCAAATTCCCTCTTTAAGGTCCTATCACCTGTACTTTCAAGTTCTTGACCTGTTAATGGACAAAACCATCTACTTTCTCTGAAAAAGAAAATACAGAGAAAATTACCTTTCACAGGACTCAACATTCATGACACAAAAAATCTGGAAGAGGAAGTTTGGTTGGAAGTTCACTTTGCATCTTCTTAATTTCTCAGCTTAACCTGAAAGGCAAACTATTCCTCATTCTCTCTCCCATGGAGCTCAGTTGCTTTAAAGGGGTTGTGGACTAATGGACCAAAGGTATTTTTTAAAATATTTAAGATAGAGCACATAGAGAGAAAAAAAGATGTGTAACTTAAACAGATCAATGATTTATGTCTCAAACACTCACATGTCGTGACCCAGGTCAAGACACGAGACACAACTATAGCCCAGAAGCCCCCTCAGTGTGCTTCATAGTCACAGTTTGTTGTCTAAATTGCCCCTTTCAAGATTGGGAGATGTCCCCAGAAGAAGGGAGGATCCCACAATTAAAACTGTAATTCTTCACTGTCATGTGAAAGCGTTTTTAAGCCTATGTTTTTGGTCCAGGTCTTAAGTTGCCTGCAATGGGAAAGTCATTCCAAATGATCTGTCCAGTGCTCCATTATTGAAATGGAAACCACACGAGTCTCCCCTGTTGATATTTATTCCTTTTGTGTCTCACAGTGATTCTTCCTCTCAAAGATGATCAAGGTGTCTCTCTGACAGTCTTGCTGCTCAGCCAGTATCAATAACACACGTTTTTATCTAGGACAGGGCTTTCTATTACCTGGAGAAAAGAAAATTAATGTCCAAAGAGGTGTGGTAAAGTGTCTGTTTTTAGAGGAACTCATATTTCCTGATTACTGTGGACCTCCTGACACTGTTAAACTTGGTCAGAATTTGAAAAGTGAGTTAAAGTTACTGAAATAATTTAATGGTTATTTTCCTTCCAGCTCCAACTCCAGCTCTGTGGAAAAGTCTGAAAGTACAGTTGGTTAGGCATATCCAGAGTTTTCTGTATTCCAATTGCTGTCTGTGATAGGAATTCAGAGAGGGGTTAGGGCAGAATGAAAGATAGTAGGAGGTAGGTTATATAGGATTCTCCTGAAAAAGGCTGTAGTGAGTGACTCTATTTCATGAAAGAGATAAAAAAGAATGTGTTTTATTGCCTCCATAATTAAACTCCAGCAGTTAGCAAAACTGGACATGTTTTCTAATAAGACTGCTGAACCGCTTTGGAACTTCTATAGAAAAATCTCCCCTAACAGCTTAATATTGATCCTCAGATAATGGTTGGCACCCCTCTAGCTTCTTCCTGAAATCCCCCCAAAAGGAGAAGCGAAAATAACTTCCAATCCTACTGAGGAATTTTCCATTACAATTGTGAGCGGAAGAGATATGGATATGAAAATGTATAAAAAGTATCCTGCAATTGCAGTACATACAGTATTTGTTCTTTGTCTACTCTGTCATCAGACATTTTTTATGTGTGAGAGCTGGGGCAGTGCCACCTGATCTAGAGACAGACTGGTGATGGACCCCAATATCACCCCTTTGTAGATGCAAAATTAAGCCTCACTTTCTTTCTTCCAGGTTTCTGCTTTAGGGTTCCATCTCCTTTTCTGGTGGCTCAGAGGGTCTCCCAGGTGGCTCAGATGGTAAAGAATCTGCCTGCAATACAGGAGACCTGGGTTCTGTCCCTGGGTTGGGAAGATTTCCAGGAGAAGAGAATGGCAACCCACTCCAATATGCTTGCCTGGAGAATTCTATGGACAGAGGAGACTGGAGGGCTACAGTCCATGGGGTCTCAAAGAGTCAGACATAATTGAGTGACTAACACTCCACCACCTCTACTTTTAAGTCCTCAACCCTAGAATGGAGATTGTCACCTTCTTTCTCAGAATAAAAACATGAATGAAATCACTTTTTAATAGAGTCAGTATGCACAGTATGAAATGTCTGGAGAAAGAAGGATGCCTGAGGGAACTACGACTCAAGACACCGTGGTGATGGGAGACAACCAGAGATTACCTTTACTTTCACAAGGAAATTAAAGGATTCACCAAAGGATAAAGAAAACTACAAGATTATCACATGTTTAAATTTGCTTTGTCACTAAAATAGCTTGGTGACAAAGTCTGATAACTTGTATATCTATTTTATTTCCTCTCCCAAGTTACCTGATTTGGAAATTTAAAAAGCCCCATTTTTTTTAATGTACGTTTTCAACCATCTATCACCCAAAGAATGCTAGAATCAATTAGAGCGTACTTCAGTAAACAACAAAGAAAAGGCTAAAGTGGATAATAGGGAGAGATGAGAAAGGTACAAACACTGGAAGAGAAGCTGAAGTCTAAAACGAGCAGGTAGGCAGGAAAATCAGGCAACTGTAAGGCGGTCCTTGGGTGCCCCTTGGTAGCTGAGCTGCCATCTCCTCGTAGCTGAGAGGAGAGAGAGGCACTGGTGCTCACACTGGTGTGGGGAGAACAGTTCTGTGTAGAGGAACCAGGAACATTAGCGTCTTGGCGGGAGAAAGGACCTGGTGGATTTGAAGAGTTCATTGTGTGGTGTAGAAATAAGGCACGAGACGGTTTCTTAAGAGTTGGGTGAGAGAGGACCTGTGTCTGTCCTGTCAAGACGTGGACTTCCGAGCTACAATAGGGATGAGACATGGTGAGATGCACATGGAGCTACGGGTTCTGTAGCCAGATTGATTATCTAGCTCTATCGCAGCCTACGTGACTATGGGAAAGTTAGTTAACTACTCCACCTCAGTTTCCTCATTGGTAAAGTGGGAATGATAAAGAGTAACTAACTCAAGAGTATGCTATGAGGGTAAAAGGAATTAATATTACAAGGTACTTTGGACCCCCTTCACCACGTAAAAGTGACTTGATACATATTGGTTCTTAATTTGATTAGCAACAGTTCATGAAAGTCTGTTACTATTTTCTTCACTAACAATGTCTACATTGATACT
The DNA here is from genome assembly GCF_049115385.1 of Moschus berezovskii. Classification (NCBI taxonomy): domain Eukaryota; kingdom Metazoa; phylum Chordata; class Mammalia; order Artiodactyla; family Moschidae; genus Moschus; species Moschus berezovskii. The sequence continues at coordinate 52,737,766 of NC_142483.1, read as the reverse complement.
TTTACCAACTGTTGATGAAAGAAAGACATAAACTTCTGAAAAGCATCCTTAGGATGGGATGTAATATAATCAGGGACTTGTGAAGAAATCACTACCTGGTTACAGGGCAGAACTGTTCATTTATTGTTTAATTATTTTTTACTACAGTATGGCTGATTTACAATGTTGTGTTAATCTCTGCTATACAGCACAGTGAATCAGTTTTATATATACATATGTAAATATACATGTTTACATATACATTTACACACATTTACATATACATATATATATATCCACTCTTTTAGATTCTGTTCCCACATTGGTCTTTACAGGGTATTGAGTAAACTTCCTGTGCTATACAGTAGGCTTACAATAGTTATCTACTTTATATGTAATAGTGTGCGGCCAAGTCACGTCCGACTCTTGGCAACCTTGTGGGCTGTAGCCCAGCAGACTCCTCTGTCCATTGGATTCTCCAGGCAAGAATCCTGGAGTGGGTTGCCGTGCCCTCCTCCAGGGGATCTTCCAGACCCAGGGATCGAATCCGAGTCCCATGTGTCTCCTGCATTGGCAGATGGGTTCTTTACTGCTAGCACCATATGAGAAGCCCAAGTAGTAGTGTGTGTGTGTCAACCCCAGTCTCTCAGTTTATGTTTCCCTCTTTCCCCCTTGGTAACCGTAAGTTTGTTTTATGTATCTGTGACTCTATTCTTGTTTTGTAAATAGGTTCATTTGTACATTTTTTTAGATTCCATATTTAAGCGATATCATATGGCATTTTTCTTTGTCTGACTTACTTTACTCAATATGACAGTGTCTAAGTCCATCCATGTCATTGCAAAATGACATCACTTAATTCATTTTTACGGCTGAGTGGACTTGAGTCTGAGTGAACTCTGGGAGTTGGTGATGGACAGGGAGGCCTGGCATGCTGTGATTCATGGGGTCGCGGAGAGTCGGACACGACTGAGCGACTGAACTGAACTGAACTGAATATTCCATTGCATATATGTACCACATCCATTTTTCTGTTAATGAACATTTAAGTTGCTTCCATGTCTTAGCTATCGTAAATAGTGCCGCAATGGACATTGGGGTCCATGTATCTTTTTAAATTATGATTTTATACAAATATATGCTCAGGAATGGGGTTGCTAGATCATATCATAGTTCTATTTTTAGTTTTTTTAAGGAAGCTTCATACTGTTCTCCTACACCAGTTTACATTCCCGCCAACAGTGTAGGAGGGTTGTCTTTTCTCCACATCCTCTCCAGCATTTGTTGGTGTAGACTTTTTGATGATGGCCCCTCCAACTGGTGTGAGGTAATACCAATCATTGTAGTTTTGATTTACATTTATCTAGTAATTAGTGATGTTGAGCATTTTTTCATATGTTTTCTGGTCATCCATATGTTTTCTTTGGAGAAATGTCTATTTAGACCTTCTGTCCTCTCTTTGATTAGGTTGTTTGTTTTTGTTGATATTGAGCTGCATGAGCTGTTTGTATGTTTTAGAGATTAATCCCTTGTCACTCACTTCATTTGCAAATATTTTCTTCCATTCTATGAAAAAATTTTCATTTTGAGGGAAGCACTGTTTAATGGCCACTTCTTATAAGATCATATTATACAATACCACTCATATGATATCATGCTTATATGTTTTGTTCACTACAACTGAAAAATTGAAATAGAAAAGAGAGTTATTTGACTGCTCCAAGATAAGGTCCCTTTGAGAGTATACAAGAAAAAAGAAAAAAAAAGAGATTGAGGGAGAAAGAAATAGTGAAGGAGAACAGGGATGTCAATAATAACACTATAGATTAAAAGATTTATTGTGAAGTATGTGCTGCATAGGAAACAAAACTGCTCTGACCCCAGTTTAACCTGCTCTCTTCCTGGGGAAAGATGATGCGACTGCAATGTAACATGGGGTGTGATAAGTGTTATAAGAGGTACATATGTGATATTTGGGGAACAAAATTGAAGGAGAAGTAATGTTGTGCTTATAAACTAACAAGAGAGGGACAGGCAATGGTGGATAAAATTTAGAGACATCTTTGTGGTGCAGATGGTAGTTAGTCCCAAGACCACTCATGTTGAAGTTAGCCACTGATATGTTCACTTAATCATTCCTTCTCCAAAACGTTATTGAGCATATATTGTGCCAGATACTTTTCTAGATCTTTGAGGAGATTATAATGGCCAAAAATCCATTAGCATGGAGCTTACACTATAGTAAGGTAAAAACAGACAATAAACAAGGCAAAAAATTAAAATATATTACATGTATCTGATACTTTGGCCATCTGATGTGAAGAGCAGACACATTGGAAAAGACCCCGATGCTGGGAAAGATTGAAGGCAGGAGAAGAAGGGGGAGACAGAGGATGAGATGGCTGGATGGCATCACTGACTCAATGGAAATGAGTTTGAGTGAACTCTGGGAGATGGTGAAGGACAGGGAAGCCTGGCATGCTGCGTTCTTGGGACTGAAAAGAGTCGGACACAACTTAGAGACTGAACAATGGCACTGATATGTTTTGGAGTGCTAAAGAGAAAAAAAGATAAGGCCAGGAAGGGGGATATGGTGTTTGTGGTGCGTGGTATGGGTATATATATCATTGACTAGATGACACGGATCTTCTCATGTCAGATGAACAGTCTCAGAAATATGGTTCTCAGGACAGTGCAGATGCCCGGTCTTGATCACAACACTGTCCTGAAGGAGAGTTGTTAAATAGCAGAGAGTGCCACCACTTACTCTACAGCTTAACAGACGCTGTTCTGAAATGTTGCTGAATATTCTGTGAATCTCTAACCTACTAAAATGGAGGAACCCCTAAATGCAGCTGTGGGATTCTTTTAACAGAGCTGTAGATTATTAAAGGTAAAAGAAATGCTACCCATGACCCAAGGCAACCTTCTAATTTCAGAGTGGTTTGTGGGGTCAAGCAGCTTGTTCAGGGGCACACAGAGGCTTGGTGGCAGGCATGATGTTCCAGTCTAGATCGGCTGCTCCTGGTGCCCTTCTGCTTCCATTTAACCAACTTTTTCCTTTGCTTCAGCAGACCCACAGGTCTCAGAGAGAGGGAGTGTGACCCTGAAGAAACAGGACTGGATGGAGAGTCAGGGGAAGAGCATTTAATTAGGGGCCACCTTGTGTCAGGTGAAGTCCCAAGTTTCCACTTTTATTATCTTACAACTGCTTAAGCAAGGTTTTATAATGCTGTGCCTTCTGATTTTCTTTTAAAGAATGAAAGTATGACATATATTCTTTGAGGACTCCTGGGTACCTATCCTCTATTCCATATGCCTTTTTTTTTTTTCATGGAAAAACCCACCATCTTGAACTTGATATTTCTTCAGCCTTTGCATAACTTCATATTATTACACTTCACAAGTATACTTCAAAACAATAAATAATGTTCTCAATTTTCAAAATTTTATAATAATTTTGCTCTGAGTGGAGGGTTCTGTGATCTATTTTCCACTTGCAAGACACTTTGGGCATTTATCCAAATCCATACATGAATTCTATTTCATTCATTTCTCCCTTTTAAGTAGACTGTTATTAATATTTTTCAAAGCCCTCTCAGGGTCACAGAAAAATTGAGCCGAAAGTACCAGGGGTTCCTCTACACCCCCTGCCCCTATATATACACAGCCTCCCCAACTATCAACATTAGTACCAGGGTTGTACATTTCTTACAACTGATGAGAAAATATTGGTATATTATTGTTACCTGAAGTCCATGATTTACATTAGATTCATTTTTTGTTGTTGGTTCCTTGGGTTTTGAGAAATGCATAGTATCATATACCCACCATGACAGTATAGTTTAGTTATGACACCATAACTATACTATATACATAACTATAAGGGCTACCTACTCCAGTGTTCTGGCCTGAAGAATTCCATGGACTGTATAGAGTCTGACATGAGTAAGCGACTTTCACACACATACTATACACCATGGGGGCGGGAGGAGAAGGGGACGACGGAGAATGAGATGGCTGGATGGCATCACCAACTCTGTGGACATGAGTTTGAGTGTACTCCGGGGATTGGTGATGGACAGGGAGGCCTGGCGTGCTGTGATTCATGGGGTCGCGGAGAGTCGGACACGACTGAGTGACTGAACTCAACTGAACTGAACTATACACCATAACTCTATCATACAGAATAGTTTCACTCCCGTAAAGAGCCTATTCATCCCACCTTCTCTCCCCACCAAACTCATCGCAACCACTAATCTTTTCACTGTCTCCATGGTTTTGCCTTTTCCAGAATGTCTTCTAGTTTGAATCCACACAGTATGTAGCGTTTTCAGACTGGCTTCTTTGACTAGTCATGAATTTAACGTTCCTTCATGTCTTTTCATGGCTTGACAGCTCATTTCTTTTTAGCACGGAATAATATTCCATTGTCTGGATGTACTACATTTTATTTATCCATTCACTTACTGAAGGACATCTTGGTTGTTTCCAAGTTTTGGCAATTATGAATAAAACTGTGATAAACATCCATGTGCAGATTTTTATGTAGACATAAGTTTCCAACATCTTTGGGTAAATACCAGGGAGTGAATTGCTGGATTGTATGGTAAGAGTATGTTTAGTTTTTTAAGAAATTGCCAAATTGTCTTCCAAATTGGGCTGCACTGTATTTCATTTATTTTAATCATGATTGGAAATTCTGTTATTTCAACATTTATTTACCTATTATCCCATTAATGAGCAACCAAGTGGTCTGATTTTGTTTCCTTGTATATATCTTCTTCAGCACACTGTGAGATTTTCTATGTTATGAAGCTAGATGTGGGACTTCTGGGTTATGAATAATGTACATATACAATTCCTTAATTATGTATTTTCAAAGTCATTTCCAAAGACATTATGTCAATTAGCATTCAGTATTGCCATACCTAAGTTTTTCATTCAATCTGAGAGCTATGCACTGGAAATTCAATGTTCTTTCAACTTGTATTTGTCTGATTATGGAGGCTTGAGGACATTCTTATGTATATTGGCCATTTGACTTTTACATTCTGTGAAGTGTATTTTCATATGCTTCCACCATGTTAAATATGTAATTGTTTATATTTTTCTTATTCACCTGTAGGAATTCTTTACATATTCTGGGTAACAGCAGTAATGACTAACCTCTATAGAGCTTTGCCTTTTGTGTTTCTCAGTATTTTGGATATATCAATACAGTAATTGTTTCAATAACCTTATGAGGTAGGTAGTATCTCCATTTATTAAGTTATTTCCTTAAGATCCCACAGCTCTCGGTGATAAATATAATTTTTAACCAGTTCACCTGGTTCCAGAAAAGCTTATTTTGGAATATACCTTTGTCTTTCCTATGAATAGACAGAGTAGATAAGTTTACATTTCACTTGCTTAACAGTGTGTCATATCATTAAAATATTTTAATTGAGATTAATTGCAATACTCTTTAAAACTTGTGATTGTTTTTTATGTTTTGTTAAATGAATCATATGGGATGTCAAGATCATAAAGATATTGTCCTATATTGCCTTCTAAATTGGGTATTCAATTTTAAATTATGGAATTTGATGTACCTGGATTTTGCTTCTGTTTTCTGAAGTAGCTATTTTATTTTACATTTTTTCCCATGTAGATATGGAAATATATTAGCAAAGTATACTGAAGTGTTTATTCTTTCTTCATAATTTGTGAAGCCAACTCTTATTTATCTAGTTACCTTGGGTCTTCTTCTGGAATTTCTACCCTACTTACTGATTAGGTTACTTATTCTCCTTTCTTTCTATGTCTGAGATAATAAATTGTCTCCCCTCCTCCCTCAGGAGTGTCCTTGCCTGGAGAATCCCATGGACAGAAGACCCTGGCGGGCTACAATCCATAGAGTCACGAACAGTTGAACATGACTGAAGTGACTTAGCACTCACACATGCTCCTCCCTTATCTTCTTCCAAAATATCTTTGTTCTTCTTGGTCTTTTTTTCTGCATGAACTTTAGATTAAGCTTATTCAATTCAGTTCAGTCTCTCAGTCATGTCCGACTCTTTGCGACCCCATGAACCACAGCACACCAGGCCTCCCTGTCCATCATCAACTCCTGGAGCTTACTCAAACTCATGTCCATTGAGTCAGTGATGTCATCCAACCATCTCATCCTCTGTCATCCCCTTCTCTTCCTGCCTACAATCTTTCCCAGCATCAGGGTGTTTTCAAATGAGTTAGCTCTTCGCATCAGGTGGCCAAAGTATTGGAGTTTCAGCTTCAACATCAGTCTCTCCAATAAACCCCAAGGACTGATCTCCTTTAGGATGGATTGGTTAGATCTCCTTGCAGTACAAGAGACTCTCAAGAGTCTTCTCCAACACCAGAGTTCAAAAGCATTAATTCTTCTGTGCTCAGCTTTCTTTATAGTCCAACTCTCACATCCATACATGACTACTGGAAAAACCATAGCCTTGACTAGATGGACCTTTGTTGGCAAAGTAATATCTCTGGTTTTTAATATGCTGTCTAGGTTGGTCATAACTTTCCTTCCAAGGAGCAAGAATCTTTTTTTTTTTTTTTTTCATTTCACGGCAGCAATCACCATCCTCAGTGATATTAAATTTCATGAAAACCCCTGTGTGATTTTGAATGGAATTACATTGGTATTATATATTAAGGTTTGAAAAATTTGTGTTTTCAACCTATTATGTCTTCCCATAGAGTCAATTCCTAGGCAGGTTGATAAGAAGTCCGGGGTCCCCAAAGGGGAGAAAGGGGTCAGGGGCTCTCAAGGAGGAGACAGGGGTCTGGAATTCTCAAGGAGGAGGAAAGGACAAGTGTCTTTTTCTTTTTCTACTTTCCTTGGTCTTAGTCACATAAAATTTTTACTTTAAGCCCGAGCTGGTGATTACACAGCAAACAATTCAGTTTAAACTTCTGTTCAGTTCAGTTCAGTTCAGTTCAGTTTAATCGCTTAGTGGTGTCCGACTCTTTGCGACCCCATGAACCACAGCACGCCAGTACTAAGGATTATATAACAACAATGTATCCTGCTTGAGGACAGCTTCTCCTTCCAATCCTGTTATCTTAAAATGTATATGATGGGAGTGGGTCTGGGAAGATCTTTCTATTGTTAAGTTCTAATCCTGTTACCTTAAAGTGTAAATTGTGGGAGTGGGTCTGGTAAAATTTTTACAACTTTGAGACATTCTTTTGATTTATTGTAATAACTAATTTTAAAAGTATATAACTCCCTTTGCTTAGACTAGCGAGGGGGGCATTCTCTGTCCCCCCTTCTGATGTCTGTATCAGAAGCTTCTCTGTCCCTTTTCTTACTCCCTGGCTCAGAAAGATCCTCTGGAGAAGGAAATGGCAACCCATTTCAGTACTCTTGCCCAGAAAATTCCATGGACAGAGGAGCCTTGTAGGCTATAGTCCATGGGGTCGCAAAGAGTCTGACATGACTGAGCAATTTCACTTGACTTTCTTACTTTAATAAAACTCTGCTGCACAAAAGCTCTTGAGTGATCAAGCCTGGTTCCTGGTCCCGAAGCTAAATCTTCTTCTTCAGAGATCACCTGTCCAACACCGTTCACCGTAAGCTGTCACCATCCATGAGAACAGCATATTTATTCTTTTATTCAGGTTTGCTCATATTTTGTAACTGTCTCTGAGTGATTGTTCACACATAGAAATGTATTCAGCCTTTGATTTTATGCATCTTCTCCAATTTTTAAAAAACTTTTCAGAAGGTTCTGCTCTTTATTATTCTCTTTCGTTTACTCTATAGAAGTACCTCATTTATTTGTAAAGCTTTTGAATTAAAATATTAACTCACCCTCGCCCTCTCCCACAGAGTCCAAAAGACTGTTCTATACATCTGTGTCTTTTGCTGTCTCGTATACAGGGTTATCGTTACCATCTTTCTAAATTCCATATATATGTGTTAGTATACTGTATTGGTATTTTTCTTTCTGGGTGGGATGATTTGGGAGAATGGCATTGAAACATGTATATTATCATATGTGAAATGAATCACCAGTCCAGGCTCGATGCATGATACAAGATGCTGGGGGCTGGTGCATGGGGATGACCCAGAGGGATGATATGGGGAAGGAGGTGGGAGAGGGGTTCAGGATGGGGGACCCATGTACACCCAGGGCGGATTCATGTCAATGTATGGCAGAACCACTACACTATTGTAAAGTAATTAGCCTCCAATTAAAAAAAAATTAACTCATTTTTTCCACTTTTTTTGTCAATGCATTAAAAGTTAAATAACTATCCCAGTATAAGCAACCCTGTTATATACATCTTATAGATTTTTTAATGTAATAACTTCAGTGTTATTTAACTCTGAATATTTTGTAATTTTTATTATGATTTCCTGTTTAACTCAGGACTTACTTTCAGTTCAGTTCAGTTCAGTCGCTCAGTCGTGTCTGACTCTTTGCGACCCCATGAATCACAGCACACCAGGTCTCCCTGTCCATCACCAACTCTCGGAGTTCACTCAAACTCATGTCCATCGAGTCGGTGATGCCATCCAGCCACCTCATTCTCTGTCGTTCCCATATCCTCCCACCCCCAATCCCTCCCAGCATCAGAGTCTTTTCCAGTGAGTCAACTCGTCGCATGAGGTGGCCAAAGTATTGGAGTTTCAGCATAAAATCCAATTTATCCTCTTTTAGTTTGTTGCTTTAGGTTTCATATATAATATGCTTTTTCACTGCTGCCTTCTCTGTCGTTCCCGTCTCCTCCCACCCCCAATCCCTCCCAGCATCAGACTCTTTTCCAGTGAGTCAACTTGTCACATGAGGTGGCCAAAGTATTGGAGTTTCAGCATAAAATCCAATTTATCCTCTTTTAGTTTGTTGCTTTAGGTTTCATATATAATATGCTTTTTCACTGCTGCCTTCCAACAGCATTTGCCATTTGTGTCATTTGTGATATGACTTGTTGTTCCTACCTTCAAGAAGTAAAGTTCCTTTCCTCATGTCATGAATCTGGTCTTGCACTGTAACTTGCATGAAACACAAGAATGGAGTAGACTCGATGATGTGTCAGCCTAGGCTCGACTCTCTTGGGGTCCTTGTAATCACCAGATGAGCAATCCTAGGCTATCCTTCTGGAAGAGGACAGACTCGCAACCCTTCACCTGACCAACAGGCAGCCACTCAGACATGTGAGTGAGTCCGCTCTAGACCAACGGCCCATCTGATGAACACAGATGTGTGAGTGAGCCCAGCTGAGATAAACTCAATTTGGCCCAGACCAAAAGAACCACCCATCCTACCCAGAGATTCATGAGCTAAAAATGTCCCTATTGTTGAAATCATTAAGCCTGGAGTTAGAACTGGACATGGAACAACAAAGTGGTTCCAAATAGGGAAAGGAGTATGTCAAGGCTGTCTATTGTCACCCTGCTTATTTAACTTATATGCAGAGTACATCATGAGAAATGCTGGGCTGGATGAAGCACAAGCTGGAATCAAGATTGACAGGAGAAATATCAATAACCTCAGATATGCAGATGTCACCAACCTTATGGCAGAAAGCGAAGAACTAAAGAGCCTCTTGATGAAAGTGAAAGAGGAGAGTGAAAAAGTTGGCTTAATATTCAACATTCAGAAAGCTAAGATCATAGCATCTAGTCCTATCACTTCATGGCACGTAGATGGGGAAACAGTGGAAACAGTGGGAGACTTTATTTTCTTGGGCTCCAAAATCACTGCCGATGGTGACTGCAGCCATGAAATTAAAAGATGCTTACTCCTTGGCAGGAAAGTTAGGACCAACCTAGACAGCATATTAAAAAGCAAAGACATTACTTTGCCAACAAAGATCCGTATAGTCAAAGCTATGGTTTTTCCAGTAGTCATGTATGGATGTGAGAGCTGAACTATAAAGAAAGCAGAGTGCTGAAGAATTGATGCTTTTGAACTGTGGTGTTGGAGAAGACTCTCAACAGTCCCTTGGACTGCATGGAGATCCAAGGAGTCCATCCTAAAGGAAATCAGTCCTGGGTGTTCATTGGAAGGATTGATGCTGAAGCTGAAACTCCAATACTTTGGCCACCTGTTCAAAGAACTGACTCATTGGAAAAGACCCTGATGCTGGGAAAGATTGAAGACAGGAGGAGAAGTGGACTACAGAGGATGAGGTGGTTGGATGGCATCGCCGACTCAATGGACATGAGTTTGAGTAAATTCCGGGAGTTGGTGATGGACAGGGAGTCCTGGCATTGTGCAGTCCATGGGGTCTAAAGAGTTGGACACAACTGAGCAACTGAACTGAATTGAACTGAAGCTTGGAGTGGTTTATGACACAGAAGCAGTTAAATGAAGCAGAATTTAAACAAGTGTGTTATGAACAAGGATAGTTAAAACACTTGTTCTGAGTAGTTACCCATATAAGTTATATTTTCCAAGAAAAATACTGCCTTGTTGTTATACAGTTCAAGGTAAAGGTGCTGCTCTGAATTTTCATTCCCTTTTGCTGAAGGGAAACTGCAGTCTGCTTTTCAAGGTCATCCTGGTCAAATTCTCAAAGCCAAGAACACTTTAATACTATTTACAAGTACTAATATAGTTTTAATTAATTATATGAATTCGTATCAGGAACAACTAAACACTTGCAAATGTTATAATTCTTAAGCTAATTATCTGTACTTTAAGCAACTTCCTGGTTTTAAAAATATAACTTTTATTAAAGAAGAAAGTGCAAAAAAAAAAAAGTGTAAAGAATAAGCTTTTTAAAAAGAGCCTATAATCCCATCAATCCAGAAAGAATTGTTTGACATTTAAGCTGACTTAGAGTTTCCCTAAATGGTTTTCCAAATTCAGACAGGGTCCAACTGGCCTCCTGCAGATAGAAATATACTCTATATGTAAATGAGAAAACTTCTGAGTATGGTCTGAAAATACAGATATGTGTTACACATACACACAATTACCTTATCACAGGACTTTCTTGCAGACTATTTTTTTTTCTTTTTGAGGGGGAGGGGTGTATATATAGAAAATCAGAATGGAAAGCGTCAACAGTAAAAACAGGAGTTACATTGTCTTCTGACTGAGTGTGATGTGAATGCCAAACGTAATTGTCTCAATTCTTCTTAGAGTAATCCACATGTTTGGAATTTTTGTCAAAAATAGATCCACGCATTCTAGAATCAAATAACACCAAAAACAATGTTATTTTTTGAGTGATTAGTGTATGTTAGACTCTGAATTCTCTATATTTGTTGTTACCTTTTTCCTGCTAATTAACATTCTTGAGATGGCTAATATTTATTATTACCTTTATCTTAAAGGAAATAGAGCTTTGGGAGATTGAAACACTGTCAAAGTCCAATCGTTGGTTAGTTTTGGAGTTGAAATTTGACCCATCATTAGCCTTATTCTAGCAGCTGCTCTGGTTCAGAGAGCATCCAAGGTCCTGAGATCCAGCAGGAATGTCATTGTTGAACTTTGTGTGATCCTCTATGACAAAGAATAGGGGGCTGATAGAGAATATTCCTTACCAATCCTAGTATGGAAGAACTTCTGCTTCTGTGCCTAATACATCAATTAAATCATAACATCATTTAATCATAGCCATAGACCTTAAGTTTGGTATTCCTGTGAAATACATTTTGATGCCTTCTTTTAATAATAGTAGGAAAATCAGTTTTCTATAGCCTAAGGCACAACCTATGGTAGTGAAACTGTTACTGGTTATGGAGTTGCCCAAGCCTGAGTTTAATTGCTAAGATATGAGCACAATTACTGAGGTGTGAGCACACGTGTTCGTAAACTCTCATGGAGATTAGATCAAATGTCCAGATGCACCCCTTAAAGCCCCAAAGTCGATCCTCAGGTGTAGTGCCATCTGAACCAGAAGTCAAACCAGTGGAACAAAATTTGCAAAATTGCTTGGTTTTAGCATTTAACATGAAACTATTTGATGTTAAACAAAGAAGAGAAAAGGAAGGACAGATGAAAGAAAGAAAAGAACAGAAATTGAGTTACTTGAACACACTTTAAAATTCTGGCAACTTCATTTTTTCTTTTTTTCGTATTTATTTATTTGGCTTTGCCATGTCATGGTTGTCACATGCGCGATCGTTGTTGCAGCATGCAGAATCTTTTAGTTGTGGCCTATGAACTCTTGATTGCCTCTTAGTGTTAGCATGTGGGATCTCATTCCCTGACCAGGGATCGAACCCAGGCCCCCTGCATGGGGAGCAAGGAGTCTTAGCTACTGGACCACCAGGGAAGTGCCCTGGTGATTTCATTTAGATATCTGTATGTCCAGGTTCTCTTGAGAAGCAGAATATCAGGCAGCATAGGAAGTCACAATGCACTAGGCAGAAATGGGCCTGGGAGGAGGCTAGCTCCCGAGACTGGCTGTATGGTCTCTATTTTGCCACGTCATCTCCATCATTTCCTTTCGTCTCCCAGGCCCTAAGGCGAAGTGTGAGGTATCACCTATTGCCTGTGTGTATGTGTGTGTGTGCACACATGTGCATGCGCCCGTGCACGCAGGTCTCAGGATTATAGGCCTAAATCCTTGAGTAAATTCATAATGAAGAAGGAGTGAGTTATTTCACTGCCTCAGAGTTAGTATCAATACTTTCTCTTTTCCTTGAAATTATTAATTCCCATTATTATTCAGAGAGGTGATTAATCTTTTTTCCTGCCCACCACCAACCTAGACCTGCTGGAATAAGAATTACAAATTTTGCTTTTAGGACTGGTTCTAGACTTCATAAGAGAAGCACTGTCTGTTTTAATAAAAATCGTCATTCAAAATGTAATTTTAATTTTTTTCCCTAATTGATCTGATTTGTGTTACAAACCCACATCCCACTGGAGCACAGGGATTGCTCTCTTTTACTCTAGTCATTGAATCTAGTCTGATGAATGGGTTAGACTTGTGAAAGTTCATATTTTCAGAGTTAGAATCCTTTCCACCTCCTCTGAGTGGTGGCACTTGGGCAGGTAGGTGAGGAGTGTGGACAGAAAAGATCTGCACCTTTTATTCTAGCTCCTCTGATCTCGTCAACAGTATTCCTGTCTTCCTGTTCCTCTAGGCTTTTGTCCCACTAAGTGCCTTCCCAGCTTAGTTTTCCAGATGGTGGTAAGCTTGAGCCCCCTTGTACCAGTTTATCAAGGGGATTGTGTACGTCTCTTCCTAACTCCATGTTTTGTCATTTTGGTTTGTCACTTTGGAAAGCTTTCATGGGCCAGGCGTGCTGCGTGCGTGCTAAGTCGCTTCACTCATGTCCGACTCTGTGCAACCCTCTGGACTGTACCTGCCAGGCTCCTCTGTCCATGGGATTCGCTAAGCAAGATCACTAGAGTGGGTTGCCATTCCCTTCTCCAGGGGATCTTCCCAACCCAGGGATCAAATACACATCTCTTATGTCTCCTGCACTGGCAGACAGGTTCTTTACCACTAGCACCACCTGGGAAGCCCTTCAAGGGCCACAGTAGGAGAATTTGTATTCTAGAAACCAGCAAATGTTTTGAGTCAGAGCTGTTTCTCTCACAGAACTGCTTTTTAAACTCTTACCAACATGCCACTGCCTCCTGGTGAGTCCCTTTCCATCTTTGGATGGTCTCTTCCCACCTTGACAGGGTTGTGTAACTTGGCTACACTGACTGGTTGTGTAACTTGGTTCGTGCAGTTGGACACAAGCAGCATGATGCCAGCAAATTCTTAATAAGCCCTGTATCATGGGGCTAGTCCTCTTAGAACACTTCATTTTAGAACCTTGTGAGCACTGTGATGTCGCAAAGTCCAAACTGTATGGAGAAGCCACATGGAAGAGGAACATGCTGGTGTAGAATGAGCCTCAGATACGTATGAGCCCATCCAGCAATCCGACCAACCCTTCTATTTAAGCTGCCTCTGCAGAAGTCCTTTGTTGTTCTGTTGCTAAGTCGTGTGACTCTTTGTGACCCCATGAACTGCAGCACGCTAGGCTTCTCTGTCCTTTGCCATTTTCCTGGGGTTTACTCAAACTCATGTCCATTGAGTCGGTGATGCCATCCAAGTATCTCATCCTCTGTTATCCCCTTCTCCTGCCTTCAATCTTTCCCAGCATCAGGGTCTTTTCTAATGGCTCTTCTCATCAGGTGCCCAAAGTATTGGAGCTTCAGCTTCAGCATCAGTCTTTCCAATGAATATTCAGGGTTGATTTCCTTTAGGATTGACTGGTTTGATCTCCTTGCAGTCCAAGGGAGTCTTAAGAGTCTTCTCCAGCACCACAGTTCAAAAGCATCAATTCTTCGGAATTCAGCCTTCTTTATTCATTACAGATAGGATGTCCCCAGGACACCCTTCCTGAATTCCTAATCCACAGAAACTGCAAGCAAATAAACCACTAAGTTTTGGTGTGGTTTCTTATGCAACAGTACATCCTTTGAAGTGATTATTTTCTTCTAGTTTCTCAGCTAGTTGTCTTGTATTTCTTCCTAGCTGATTCAGCCTCACCACCTCTTTTGCTTATACGCCAAATGCCTCTGCCATGCCTTTCATTTGGTAGCCTTGGTAGGCATTTTACCCATGTCTCCCTGTCTGGATTACTGACACTCAATTTTGGAGCCATCCCATGTCCTACAGAGCCAAGAGCATCTCAGAGAAGCTAACCTCTGGGACTTTGAGATCGGACCACTTCTATCTCCAGGCTTCCTTAGTTGTCTACATCTAGGTTGATGTGGGACAGCCCATCAGGTGATCTTCTAAGATCCCAAAGCAGTTTGGATCAAAAGTTTCCTGTCTTGACTTTCACAAGGCACTATTTAATTTCTGGGCTGAGGTTTGAAGAGTATCCTTTAATGACAAAATGTGTGGAAAAAGACTAGGAAAGCTATTCTTTTCCAAATTAAAATGTTACCGCAGTACCTTCACACACTTTGAAGAATTTAACTGGGGCTGACCGTCTCAACTGTTGGGCTAGTTACACTGAGAGGTGTGCTCTATAGTGCTGTGCATTTGATATGTAGCCAATCTGCTGACTTGGTGATTAACTTAGTAAAAGGACAGTTGGATCCATTAACTCACTTTCATGCTAAGAATAAGATTTTAACTAATTGCATGGATAAAAATTAGTTTAGACATGGATTTTTATGAGGTTATATTAAGTGTAACATTATGAATTAAAATATTAGACATAACTCCTTTGTTGTAAAGATTCAAATATAACCAAACTTTTCTACTCTTTAGGTTCATAGTTTATAAGTATACTAAAAAAAGAAAACTGAGAATAAATATAAAGAAGTCAATTTTTTCTTAAGAAATCATGAATCTTAGATACCTTTGAAACATAATCTTTCTTTTTTGTTTTTATTTTGGCTTTTGGGTGGAATTTTAGTGATACCTCACTGTGGGTTTCATCATAAAGTTATGCATATTTTCTTGTTTACTGGAAATTCAGATATCCTTTTTGTGAAGTTTCTATTTAAAACTTTGGCCCATTTTAACCACTTTTTTGAACTGATTTATAAAATTCTTTATACATTTTTGATGAGTCTTTTGTGAGATAGATGCAATCAAATATTTTTCCTCCATCTGCAGCCTACCCTTTTCCTCTCTTAATGGTACTTGATGATGAACTTGAACTGCATTGATCTTAATAAAGTCTGATATATAAATTTTTATAATTTGCAGATCTTTGCTCTGTTTAAAAAATCTTTGCCTATTCCAAAGACACAAAGATATTCTCCTATGTTTTCTCCTACAATTTTTATTTCTTTACCTTTCACATTTAAGTCTGCAATCTATGTGGAGTAACTTTTACTTGTGGAATGAAGGTAGGATGATTTTTCTTTTTGACTAGAATATCTGGGTCATTCAATATCACTTACTGGAAAACACCATAACTTGTCTCACTTCACTGCAGTGTCCTCTTTGTAATTCCATTGACCAGAGAAGTGTGGTTTTCTGGATTCTATTCTTTTCCTGAATCCTTTAGTATACACACTTAAGCTGATATCATGTTGTCATAATTACTATAACTATATAATAGTCTTAATAGTGTGCTTCATTATTTTTGAAATATATATTTTAACTAACAGACCTGAATGCTTTTCCAGATATGGGCAATTGACTCTTTCCCTAATGAATTGATTACTTGTTTCATTAAAAAATTTCCTATTGCAGTATTTATATTTCTTACTAGTGCATAAAAGCTTTTGATTTAATGACTATATTATTCCTGTAGTTACCATACTTATGCACAGTTTGTATTTTTTCTTTGACTTTGGCTTATTGTATTTTGACCTGCAGTGGTCTCCAACCTTTATGTTGTAAGAATGATATAGATTTTCCTTTTGTCTCATGTGTAGAAATATATTTTATATCCGGAAAAGCCTTTTTTCCTTTGAAATAATGTGACACATCTTATCTAGATTTTTTTTATATGAATTTTGGAGGGACACAGACAAACATTCAGCCCACCACATTATCTAAATTTTTATGGCTTTTTAATTCACATTCAACTTTAATGTCTCTGGCAGTTGTTTTATATACCATGTAAAGTGGAGAGAGAAATTCATTATTTTTTTTTCCAAATGAGAAATCATTTAATCCCATAGCTATTAGTAAATAATTTTCTTCACTTATCATTTAACCAGTTAGATACCAAAATCAGAAATGTACATAAGTGTGTATTTTAGGTTTTCAATAAGAATTTGAATATACTTTTTAAGAGATGAAGGAAAAAAAGAGTAAAGGTGAGAAAAACCAGTTTTGGGAAGAACAGGCAGCAGACTGCGTGCCCAAGGTCACGTGCCCAAGGTCATGAGCACTGTGACAGAGGGCAGAAGCACCTTCCCAAGAGACCGGGCGGGAGCCAAACGCCCGGAGAGGCGCTGCGCAGGCTTTCAGGTGCGCGCGCAGCATCTGGACACATCATTACCTGCAGATTCTGATTCGCTAGCTGTCGAGTGCGCCGATGATTCTGCTTCTGCACCGTGCCCCGGGTGAGCAGGAGTCCCTAGACTGAGTTTTGAGTTGTGAGAGACTACACTCCTGCTTTCTGCTACTTCCTTCCGTTCTCTGGTGTGATCTGTTTCTGGCACCCGGCTTCCGCTCCTGAACTCACTTCCCTCCGTCCTCCTGGTACACTTCCCCTGTTTGCTTACAGCGGCTCTGCCTTTGCCCTCATTCTGTTTGCTCGGCCCGTACATGACAGACTCGTGTGTCTTTCCTGATCTAGGTGGAACTGTTTGGTCCTCTTGGTCAGGTTTTGTACCATATTCCTGGTCCTTTCTCCTGCTGTATTCCACATTGCCAGTCCTATTCAGTGAAACCAGGCATCACTTTCTTATTATTTCCAATAACTTTGAGTTGCACTTAATGGAAAAACTGACATCTAATTCTGCATTTTTTAAAAAAAGTTACATTTTCCCCCCCTTTGGGTGAAAACCTGTATATTATGTTGAATTTAGAGAATGCTGAAGTTCTTGGAACTTTTTTTTAATGTGAGATTCTCTCATAGAAATAAACATCACTATTTCTTTAAAAGCTAGCTTCCTAGCTTTCAAATTATAATTCAAGTTGTTGTTGTATAAGCTTTTCCTAACAGTGTAGTCATGTCAGTAACACTTGCTTAAAGAATCTTCGTGCTAATATGCTATTTAACAAAGAAATATGGATTTAATTGAATTTAAATAAGATTGTCTTTTGAAATTAATATAGGTATTGATATGCATCATCAACTCTTTTGACATTTGAGTTTTGTTCTTTATTGATGAACAAGATGAAAATAGTAACTGTCTGATATTTAACTCACTAGCAATTATTGTTTTTGTTTTTTGCATGAAGCAGAGAATTAGTTTTGGCATCAAGTTGCTTTCTCAGAGATAATATTTATTTGACTGTTACTTCAGGCTGTGCATGTGTGCTCAGTCACTTCAGTCGTGTCAGACTCTTTGCGACCCTGTGGAATGTGGTCTGCCAGGCTCCTAGACCATGGGATTCTCCAGGCAAGAATACTGGAGTGGGTTGCCAGTCCCTTCTCCAGGGGATCTTCGCAACCGAGAGATCCAACCCGGTTCCCTGCATTGTAGGCAGATATTTTTACTGTCTAAGCCAGCAAGGAAGCCCCAATACCCAGACAATCAGCCAAAAATAAGATATCTGGTTCATCTGGTAACCTTCGTTTCAACTTGGGAAGAGTTGGATTGTGATTAGGATATCCAGTAAAGGAGTGGTGAATAGAATAAACCAGATATTTTCTTCCTGATTCAGATCACAATCTCTGATCAGAACTGGAGTCGAAAGTCCATCAGCCTGCTGATATCTGAGTTGAAAGATGCAGAGTAATCACTGTTAGGATCAGTTGAAAAGTAACCAATGCAGGGATCACAGCAATTGTTCCCTTTAGTTTCTTCTGAATTGTTTCTTGAACATGATGAATTACATAGGTATTGAATACATAAGCAAAGTTGAGTGAATGGGCGTTTTTTTCCCCCTATGAAGTCCCTCCTGAGCTAGAGTCAGAAGTCCAGCTGAATGTATCCTTTGGGTGGTGTTGGAGTTGGGCAATCAATATAACTTTGTAGGGGCTAGTGCAAAATGAAAGCATGAAGCTTCTCATTTAAAAAGCATTAAGAATCACAAGACAGTGATATCAGAGCATTATACCATGTGTGTGGCCCTTCTGACCAGGACATGGGTTGCTTGTCCATGTAGTCATCAGTCCTTTTTATGGATCCTGCTTTCAGTGTAAACTATATGAAACTGATTTAAAAATTCTAATAATCTTGAGTGAAGGAGCCTTAAGATGGCTGACTGAGTTTATACAGAATAATTCCTGGCTTCCCTAAATAGAATGGAGATGACTTTTCTCAAGACTATACTTGAATCTGTAATCAGGTTCTTCTCTTGGCAAACACTTGCTGAAAAATTGAAAAACTTCAAGATGTTTTAGTTCTGTGAGGATATTTTGCCATTTTCATAATAATTTTTTCATAAATTTTTCATTTTTCTGGGCCATGAGTTACCTTACAGACTCTGAGATAGCTTGACCTTGGAACTCTCATAACTATACACTGATGAGAAAAGATTTCCAGTAATTCTTCTCTTTCTACTTTCAAAAAGAATTTCTCCTCTTTGACACAGAGACTAACGTTGCTTTCTCCAGTCTTTTTTTTTTTTTAATACACACATTGAGCTCAATGCGATATTTGCTTCTAACTGGCATTCAATGCTGCATGTCAGTCTCCCTCCAATTATTACTGTAGATTAATTCTGATTAGACAGGAGGTGGCTCTGTGAGTCTTGACTTTCTGCCAGTACAATCAAATGTGAGCTCTGGGAACAGAAAACAAATGTTACTTTCAAAACCCTGGTGAGGAATGTATTACTTATAGCTTATTTAAAAAGTGAGTTGCTTTAGTTAAGTGATTACAAAGGTATTTAGTGGATATAGTTTCTGGAATGGGCATCTAATTAAGATTCTGCTCCTTCCTGGCCCATGCACAAAGCAATGTCAAAATTTCATCTTTCTGAACCTATTTGCAAGGCAGAGATAGAGATGCAGACAGAGAGAACGAACTTGTGAACCCAGGAAAGGAAAGAGAGGGTGGGACGAATTGAGAGAGCATCACTGACATATATACACTACTGTGTGTAAAATAGATAGCTAGTGGGAAGCTGCTGCGCAGTACAGGGAGCTCAGCTTGGTGAACTGAGGTGACCTAGCAGGTTAGGATGTGGAGGTGGAAGGGAGGTTCAGAACAGAGGGGAGGTATGTATACACATGGCTGAGTCACGTCATTGTATGGCAGAAACTGGCACAACATTGTAAAGCACCCCGAGAGGAAAGGAAAAGTGAGAATACAGTGAGAAGGCAGCTGTCCTCAAGTTAGGAACAGAGCCCTCACCAGAACCACCGCCCCTCACCTCACTCCCCTCCCCTCGTCCTCCCTACTCCCGCAACCAGGGCACCTTGATCTCGGACTTCTCCCCTCTAGAACCTTGAAAAATAAATGCATGTTTTTCCAGACACCTTTTCTGTGGCATTTTATTGTAGCAGTCCTAGCAGAGGAGTACTCATTTCCCAAATTTTATAAGTTTTACAATGATTCGCCTTTTTTTTTTTAAATTGGAGGCTAATTATTTTACAATATTATATTGGTTGGTTTTGCCATACATTGACATGAATCCGCACCGGGTGTACATGAGTTTCCCTTCCTGAACCCCCCTCCCACTTCCTTCCTCCCCATATCCTCCCTCTGGGTCATCCCCATGTACCAGTCCCGAGCATCCTGTATCATGCATTGACCCTGAACTGGTGATTCGTTTCACATATGACAGCATACATGTTTCAATGCCATCTCCCAAATCATCCCACCCTCACCCTCTCCCACAGAGTCCCAAAGACTGTTCTATACATCTGTGTCTCTTTTGCTGTCTCGTATACAGGGTTATCATTTGCATCTTTCTAAATTCCATATATATGCGTTAGTATACTGTATTGGTGTTTTTCTTTCTGGCTTACTTCACTCTGTATAATACGCTCCAGTTTCATCCACCTCATTAGAACTGATTCAAATGCATTCTTTTTAATAGCTGAATAATACTCCATTGTGTATATGTACCAAAGCTTTCTTATCCATTCATCTGCAGATGGACATCTAGGTTGCTTCCATGTCCTGGCTATTATAAACAGTGCTGCGATGAACATTGGAATACATGTGTCTCTTTCAATTCTGGTTTCCTCGGTGTGTATGCCCAGGAGTGCGATTGCTGGATCATATGGCAGTTTTATTTCCAGTTTTTTGAGGAAGCTCCACACTATTCTCCATAGTGGCTGTACTAGTTTGCATTCTCACCAACAGTGTAAGAGGGTTCCCTTCTCTCCACACCCTCTCCAGCATTTATTGCATGTAGACTTTTGGATAGCAGCCATTCTGACAGGTGTGAAATGGTATCTCATTGTGGTTTTGATTTGCATTTCTCTAATTATGAGGGATGTTGAGCATTTTTTCATGTGTTTGTTAGCCATCTTTATGTCTTCTTTGGAGAAATGTCTGTTTAGTTCTTTGGCCCATTTTTTGATTGGGTCATTTATTTTTCTGGAATTGAGCTGCAGGAGCTGCTTGTATATTTTGGAGATTAATCCCTTATCAGTTGCTTCATTTGCTATTATTTTCTCCCATTCTGAAGGCTGTCTTTTCACCTTGCTTATAGTTTCCTTTGCTGTGCAGAAGCTTTTGATTTTAATTAGGTCCCATTTGTTTATTTTTGTTTTTATTTCCAATATTCTGGGAGGTGGGTCTTGGAGGATCCTGCTGTGATTTATGTCGGAGAGTGTTTTGCCTACGTTCTCCTCTAGGAGTTTTATAGTTTCTGGTCTTACATTTAGCTCTCTAATCTATTTTGAGTTTATTTTGGTGTATGGTGTTAGGAAGTGTTCTAGTTTCATTCTTTTACAAGTGGCTGACCAGTTTTCCCAGCACCACTTGTTAAAGAGACTGTCTTTTCTCCATTTTATATTCTTGCCTCCTTTGTCAAAGATAAGGTGTCCATAGGTGCGTGGATTTATCTCTGGGCTTTCTATTTTGTTCCATTGATCTATATTTCTGTCTTTATGCCAGTACCATACTATCTTGATGACTGTGGCTTTGTAGCAGAGCCTGAAGTCCGGCAGGTTAATTCCCCCAGTTTCATTCTTCTTCCTCAAGATTGCTTTGTCTATTCGAGGTTTTTTGTATTTCCATACAAATTGTGAGATTATTTGTTCTAGTTCTGTGAAAAATATCGTTGGTAGCTTGATAGGGATTGCATTGAATGTATAAATTACTTTGGGTAGTATACTCATTTTGACAATATTTATTCTTCCAATCCACAAACACGGTATATTTCTCCATCTATTAGTGTCCTCTTGGATTACTTTCACTAGTGTTTTATAGTTTTCTATGTACAAGTCTTTTGTTTCCTTAGTTAGATATATTCCTAAGTATTTAATTCTTTTCATTGCAACAGTGAATGGAATAGTTTCCTTAATTTCTCTTTCTATTTTCTCATTATTAGTGTATAGGAATGCAGGGGATTTCTGTGTGTTAATTTTATATCCTGCAACTTTACTGTAATCATTGATTAGCTCTAGTAGTTTTCTGGTAGAGTCTTTAGGGTTTTCTGTGTAGAAGATCATGTCATCAGCCAACAGTGAAAGTTTTACTTCTTTTCCAATTTGTATTCCTTTTATGTCTTTTTCTGCTCTGATTGCTGTAGCCAAAACTTCCAGAACTATGTTGAATAGTAGTGGTGAGAGTGGGCACCCTTGTCTTGTTCCTGACTTTAGGGGAAATGCTTTCAGTTTTTCACCATTGAGGATAATGTTTGCTGTGGGTTTGTTGTATATAGCTTTTATTATGTTGAGGTATGTCCCTTCTATTCCCACTTTCTGGAGGGTTTTATCATAAATGGATGTTGAATTTTGTCGAAGGCTTTCTCTGCATCTATTGAGATAATCATATGATTTTTATTTTTCAGTTTGTTAATGTGGTGTATTATGTTGATTGATTTGCAGATATTGAAGAATCCTTGCATTCCTGGGATAAAGCCCACTTGGTCATGATGTATGATCTTCTTAATGTGTTGTTGGATTCTGATTGCTAGAATTTTGTTAAGGATTTTTGCATCTATGTTCATCAGTGATATTGGCCTGTAGTTTTCTTTTTTTGTGGGGTCTTTACGAGGTTTTGGGATTAGGGTGATGGTGGCCTCATACAATGAGTTTGGAAGTTTCCCTTCCTCAGCAATTTTCTGGAAGAGTTTGAGTAGAATAGGTGTTAGCTCTTCTCTAAATTTTTGGTAGAATTCAGCTGTGAAGCTATCTGGACCTGGGCTTTTGTTTGCTGGAAGATTTCTGATTACAGCCTCTAGTTCCGTGCTTGTGATGGGTCTGTTCAGATTTTCTATTTCTTCCTGGTTCAGTTTTGGAAAGGTGTACTTTTCTAGGAATTTGTCCATTTCTTCCAGGTTATTCATTTTACTGCCATATAATTGCTGATAGTATTCTCTAATAATCCTTTGTATTTCTGTGTTGTCAGTTGTGATCTCTCCATTTTCATTTCTAATTTTATTGATTTGGTTCTTCTCCCTTTGTTTCTTGATGAGTCTGGCTAGTGGTTTGTCAATTTGATTTACCTTCTCAAAGACCAGCTTTTGGCTTTGTTGATTTTTGCTATGGTCTCTTTTGTTTCTTTTGCATTGATCTCTGCCTTAATTTTTACAATTTCTTTCCTTCTACTGACCCTGGGGTTCTTCATTTCTTCCTTTTCTAGTTGCTTTAGATGTATGGTTAGGTTATTTAGTTGAATTTTTCTTGTTTCTTGAGGTGTGCCTCTATTGCTATGAACTTCCCCCTTAGCACTGCTTTTACAGTGTCCCAGAGGTTTTGGGTTGTTGTGTTTTCATTTTCATTCATTTCTATGCATATTTTGATTTCTCTTTTGATTTCTTCTATGATTTGTTCATTATTCAGCAGCGTGTAGTTCAGCCTCCATATGTTGGCATTTTTAATGGTTTTTCTCCCATAATTGAGATCTAATCTTACTGCATTGTTGTCAGAAAAGATGCTTGGAATGATTTCAATTTTTTTGAATTTACCAAGGCTAGATTTATGGCCCAGAATGTGATCTATCTTGGAAAAGGTTCTGTGTGTGCTTGAGAAAAAGGTGAAATTCATTGTTTTGGGGTGAAATGTCCTATAGATAGATATCTATTAGGTCTAGCTGGTTTATTGTATCATTTAAAGTTTGTGTTTCCTTGTTAATTTTCTGTTTAGTTGATCTATCCATGGATGTAACTGGGGTATTAAAATCTGCTACTATTATTGCATTGTTGTTAATTTCCCCTTTCATACTTGTTAGTAATTGTCTTACATATTGCGGTGCTCCTATGTTGGGTGTATAAATATTTATAATTGTTATATCTTCTTCTTGGGTTGTTCCTTTGATCATTATGTAGTTTCCTTCTTTGTCTCTTTTCACAGCCTTTGTTTTAAAGTCTATTTTATCTGATGTGAGTATTGCTACTCCTGTTTTCTTTTGGTCTCTATTTGCATGGAATATCTTTTTCCAGCCCTTCACTTTCAGTCTATATGTGTTCCTCGTTTTGAGGTGGGTTTCTTGTAGAAAACATATATGGGGGTCTTGTTTTTGTATCCATTCAGCCAGTGTTTGTCTTTTGGTTGGGGCATTCAACCCATTTATGTTTAAGGTAATTATTGATAAGTATGATCCCATAGCCATTTTCTTTATTGCTTTGGGTTCGAGTTTATACACCCTTTCTGTGTTTCCTGTCTAGAGAAGATCCTTTAGCATCTGTTGGAGAGCTGGTTTGGTGATGCTGAATTCTCTCAGCTTTTGCTTGTCTGTAAAACTTTTGATTTCTCCTTCATATTTGAATGAGATCCTTGCTGGGTACAGTAATCTGGGCTGTAGGTTATTTTCTTTCATCACTTTAAGTATGTCTTGCCATTCCCTCCTGGCCTGAAGAGTTTCTGTTGAAAGATCAGCTGTTATCCTTATGGGAATCCCCTTGTGTGTTATTTGCTGTTTTTCCCTTGCTGCTTTTAATATTTGTTCTTTGTGTTTGATCTTTGTTAATTTGATTAATATGTGTATTGGAGTATTTCGCCTTGGGTTTATCCTGTTGGGGACTCTCTGGGTTTCTTGGACTTGGGTGATTATTTCTTTCCCCATTTTAGGGAAGTTTTCAACTATTATCTCCTCAAGTATTCTCTCATGGTCTTTCTTTTTGTCTTCTTCTTCTGAGACTCCTATGATTTGAATGTTGGAGCGTTTAACATTGTCCCAGAGGTCTCTAATATTGTCCTCATTTCTTTTAATTCGTTTTTCTTTTTTCCTCTCTGTTTCATTTATTTCTACAATTCTATCTTCTAGTTCGCTTATCCTATCTTCTGCCTCTGTTATTCTACTGTTTGTTCCCTCCAGAGTGTTTCTGATCTCATCTATTGCATTATTCATTGTATATTGACTCTTTTTTATTTCCTCTAAGTCCTTATGAAACCTTTCTTCCATCATCTCAATCCTTTTCTCCAGGTTATTTATCTGTAACTCCATTTTGCTTTCAAGATTTTGAATCATTTTCACCATCAAAATTCGAAATTCTTTATCAGGTAGATTCCCTTTATCTTCCTCTTTTGTTTGTGTTGGTGGGCATTTATCTTGTTCCTTTACTTGCTGGGTATTTCTCTGCCTCTTCATCTTGCTTATATTGCTTTGTTTGGGGTGGCCTTTCCCTCTTCTGGCAGTTTGTGGAGTTCTCTTTATTATGTGGTTTCCCCGCTGTGTGTGGGGTTGGATGGGTGACTTGTCAGGGTTCCCTGGTTAGGGAAGCTTGTGTCGGTGTTCTGGTGGGTGGAGCTGGATTTCTTCTCTCTGGAGTGCAATGAAGTGTCCAGTAATGAGTTATGAGATGTCAGTGGGTTTGGAGTGACTTTGGGCAGCCTGTATATTGAAGTTCAGGGCTATTTTCCTGAGTTGCTGGAGAATTTGTGTGGTATGTGTTTCTCTGGAACTTGTTGACCCTTGGGTGGTGCTTGGTTTTAGTGTAGGTATGGAGACGTTTGATGACCTCCTATCGGTTAATGTTCCCTGGAGTCAGGAGTTCTCTGGTGTTCTCAGGATTCGGGCTTAAGCCTCTTGCCTCTGGTTTTTGGTCTTATTCTTGGAGTAGCCTCTAGACTACTGTATCTGTCATTTCCAAGGTGGTTCCCTCTGGTTTAGCTTCTGTTTGCTGGTCTCTTCAGTGTCTAATTTCCGCCCTGACACTAGGGTGTGGATGGACACTTTTTAAAGGCTCAGTTGTTCAATCCTGTTCTGGGAAGGGAGGAATGCTGCAGACAAATATCTCTGGCGTCTGTGGGGAGTGCTCGAAGCGTCTCCGCCACACTGGGTTTGCCCCGTCTCACAGCGTGTGTGTTGTCCCTGTCTACACTGCACAGGCTCTAGGTTGTTCTGCCAGGAACTGTCTCTGAGGCCGGCGCTGGGTTGTATGTACTTCTCAGGTCTGAGCGGCTCAAGTTCAGGTTCTCGGGTATTCCACAAAGGCGCAGACTTAGTTGGGCCTGCGTTTTGTGCCTTCCCCAGTCCGAGCAGCTCAGGTGACCAGGTGTTTGGTGAGCGTGGTCGCTGCAACTTATCACTTCCCCAGTCCCTGCCACTCGGTTTTCTGGGTGTACAACCGGCGCATCTTCTCAGGCGGATATCAACCGGCCCGAGCCCAAGAAGTCTTGATTAGCAATGAAGGCTACCTGCAGTTTAGTATCGGATTACTTTCTGGGGCCACAGTTGCCCACTCCGGCTCTGGCTGCCCTCCCTTTCCTGTCTCGGCTGGGGATGGGGGATGGGCCGACCACAGCCAGCTCGCTCTGCTCAGTCCTTTGTTCTGTGAGCGGGGCTGGCAGAGTCTTAGGTTAGAGCCTTCTGCCTTTTCGGGGGGAAGCTATCCCAGTCTGCTTTGCTATCCCCAGTTCTCTCAGATTGTTCTCGTGGCATTCAAGCCCAGTCCTCTCTCTAAGCAGTTCAGCTGGCTCCTCCCTCCCAGCCCCCGCTTGCTAATGGCGTATGCAGGCGTCTGTGCTGCTTCTCCACTGGGAGTTACCATTTGGCTGGTAATCTGTGGGTTTTAAAAAAATCTCCTTTTGAAGACAATGGGCTGCTTTTCTGGGTGCCTGATGTCCTCTGCCAGCATTCAGAAGTTGTTTTGTGGACTTTACTCTGCATTCAAATGTTCTTTTGATGAATTTGTGGAGGAGAGAGTGGTCTTGCTGTCCTATTCCTCCGCCATCTTGTTCCTTCTTCGATTCACCTTTTTAGAATCAACTATTATAAAAATTAAGGTGCAAGAGCAAATGGAAATGGAAGAAAAAAACACTGAGTGAATTTGTTTGTTATTAAGCTTTGACTCATGTTAATGTATAGTGTTCTGGGTTGAGGATTGGTGCCCCAGCATTTGTACATAGTTAGCTGGGATTTATAGACAGAAGTTAGGCTGAATTCCCCTAGTATTTACTAATACTACTCTTTACCTGATTTTCACATTGGAGTAATAGTTTTTTGACTTATTTGTTCATGTGCCCGCCTGTCTTCTCCAGAGGAAGCATCCCTGAATACACATAAAGCCCTTTTAAAACCAGAAATATGTTTTGTTTGTTTTAGTATCCATAATACTTATTCTAGCACCTGGCATACAGGAGCCTTCTAGTGTACATTTGAATAATGAAGTGAGTAAATGAAGAAATTATTCTATTAAATCTCCTAGAGACATTTCGTTGTTACCTCTTTGAAAGAGATTGCTGCAGTGCAGTGCCCTATGTTGAGTTTCAATAATACAGTTACAGAAATGTTTTGTATTGTATAGGGCTTCCCTTCATATTGTTAAGTTGTACTCTTCATGAAGGAAAAAACAAAAAGATGTACTATTTTTAGTTTTGTTTCAAACTAACAGTTTGAATGATCAATGATCTTCAGTCCTTGACAAGTGAGAAGTTAATTGTAGGGTTAGAGGATAATAAGTGGTTTTGTCTAACTGGAATCTTTTTCTCTAAATACAACAACAGGACAAGAAACCAGAAAATCCATCTTTTATAGAGCAACTTTTCTAGACAGAAGAGTAGGCTCTACATGTGTGCTTAATAATTTATAATAATTTAATCCTCACACGTCCATGGCAAGTATGATCATCTCCACTCCAAAGATCAGAAACTCACTTGGAGGGTAATGCAGGCATACTCATCCAACTTGGAAATGCTAGATCCAGGATTAATTTCCAGGTCTTTCTGCCATCCTATTAAACCCCAAATACACAACAGACATATTTCAAGGGGAGAACAATGAAATGTTATTGATCTATTAAGTGTGGTAATATTTGAGTTAAATGAATGAATTTAAATGAATTTTAAATTACTCTTCCCCTTTTTGCCAATTCCCATTAAAACTGAGGAGTTGGAATAGATTGTGGTCATAAACTTGCTTTTCACTAAGAGAATTTTTTTTATGTCAGACAATGAGCTAAGCACTTTAGATGCTTTAGTTTCTCCAGTCTGCAGAAGGAATGATGTGGGTCCTATTGTCCATATTTTACAGATGAGGTAAGTTGGACTCTGAAAAGTTCATCAACTTAGCTTTAGATGGAAAAGATAGTTTTCAAACCAGTTCTCTAATTCCAGAGCCACATACTTAACCACCACTGTCTTCTGTAACACAAGCTCAGACTCCACTCCAAGACTGGCTTTTTTGGGTTTAATTAATGGCCTGGGAATGAAGATAAGGTGGACCTGCCTTGGGAGTAAGGCTGAGACAGGGCTGTATTTCTCTTAAACATGAAAAATGGTAAGAGCCTCAGAATACAGACCTTAAAGCAATGCACAATAAGGAGAAGCCCTCAAGTGTTCCTCTCACACTAGGGAAATGACTGTGGATTAGAAACCCTGTTTCAACAAGGGTATGCATGCAACCTTTGGATTGCTTAAAGCTGCAGGACCATGTTGCCTCTTACAAGCAGAGAAATTCATTCTGTGACTCTGGGTAACTACCAGAAATTCCACAGTATCCCTTGTCTTCTTCTTGGTTTTGAAGAGACATGTTCTTGGTCTTCATTCCAAGTTTGTTTTACAGGGTCAATTTAACATTTTGCAATGCCTCCTCAATGTTTTCCCCATGTTCTATAAACAACCAGCTAACTTGCAGACCTAACAGAAGCAGAAATTAAGGAGAGGTGGCAAGAATACACAGAAGTACTATACAAAAAAGGTCTTAACATGACCCAGATAACCACAATGGTGTGGTCATTTACCTAGAGCCGGACCTCCTGGAGTGTGAAGTCAAGTGAGCCACAGGAAGCATCACTACAAACAAAGCTAGTGGAGGTGATGGAATTCCAGCTGAACTATTTCAAATCCTAAAAGAAGATGCTGTTAAAATGCTGCACTCAATATGTCAGCAAATTTAGAAAACTCAGCAGTGGCTATAGAACTAGAAAAGTTCAATTTTCATTCTAATCCCAAAGAAGGGCAGTGCCAAAGAATGTTCAAACTATAGTACAGTTGCACTCATTTCACATGCTAATAAGGTTATGCTCAAAATCCTTCAAGCTAGGCTTCAGCAGTGTGTGAATCAAGAACTTCCAGGTGTACAAGCTGGGTTTAGAAAAGGCAGAGAAAAGGAACCAGAGATAAAATTGCTAACATTCACTACATCATAGAGAAAATGAAGGAACTCCAGAAAAACATCTGCTTCATTGACTATGCCAAAGCCTTTGACTCTATGGATCACAGCAAACTGTGGAAAATTCTTAAAGAGATGGAATACCAGCACACCTTACCTGCCTCCTGAGAAACCTGTATTCAGGACAATAAGCAATAGTTAGAACCAAACATAGAGCAACTGACTGGTTCAGAGTTGGGAAAGGAGTACAACAAGCTGTATATTGTCATCCTGCTTATTTAACTTCTATGCAGAATGCATCATGTGAAATTCCAGGCTGGATGAATCTCAAGCCGAAATCAAGATTGCTGGGGGAAATATCAACAACTTCAGAAATGTAGATGATACTACTCTAATGACAGAAAGTGAAGAGGAACTAAAAAGCCTTCTGATGAGGGTGAAAGAGGAGAGTGAAAAGATGGCTTGCTACTCAACATTCAAAAAACTAAGATCATGGCATTTGGTCCCATCACTTCATGACAAATAAATAGGGAAAAAGCGGAAGCAGTGACAGATTTTATTTTCTTGGGCTCCAAAATCACTGTGGACAGTGACCATAGCCATGAAATTAAAAGACACTTGCTCCTTGGAAGGGAAGCTATGACAAACTTAGACAGCTTATTAAAAAGCAGAGACATCACTTTGCCGACAAAGGTCCTTATAGTTAAAGCTATGGTTTTTCTGATAGTCATGTACAGATGTGAGACTTGCATATAAAGAAGGCTGAGGGCCAAAGAATTGATGCTTTCAAACTGTGGTGCTGGAGAAGACTCTTTAGGGTTCCTTGGAAAGCAAGGAGCTCAAACCAGTCAATCCTAAAAGATGTCAACCCCGAATATTCATTGGAAGGATTGATGCTGAAGCTCTAATACTTTGGACATCTGATGCAAACAGCTGACATATGGGAAAAGACTCTGATGCTAGGAAAGATTGAAGGCAAAAGGAGAAGGGAGCAGCAGAGGCTGAGATGGTTAGATAGCATCACCCACTCAATGTACATGAATTTGGGCATACTCTGGGAGATAGTAGAGGACAGTGCAGCCTAACAGGCTGCAGTTCATGGGGTCGCAAAGAGTTGGACATGACTTAGGGACTGAACAACCGCAACAGCAACAACTCGTAGAGGCACTTGTCAAGAGCAAACTCTGCTTTGTCACTAAACTCTTATCATCCATGTGGAGACTTTCTTGGGTGATTCCCTACCACTTCCTTCTATTCTATTTCCCTGAAGCATCATTATGATGCTTGTTTTATTTAAGACCCTGTTGTCACTGTGGCTCCTATTTTCTAAATCTAACCTTTAGAGTAGGACCAACCAAAATAGTAGTTGCTGTCTACATGTGAGTACTTAAATTTATAAAAATCACATAAAATTAAAACTTGGGTTTCTCACTTCACTAGACACAATTGATATGGATGCCATATTGAACATTTCAGATGGTGGTGCTAGTGGTAAAGAACCCGCTTGTCAATGCAGGAGACAGAAGAGACATGACTTTGATCCCTCAGTCGGGAAGATCCCCTGAAGGTGGGTATGGCAATCCACTCCAGTATTCTTGGCTGTGCATGGACAGAGGAGCCTGGCGGGCTACAGTCCATATGGTTGCAAAGTGTCAGACATGACTTAGCAACTTAGGATGCATGCACACACCATATTGAACATTTCAGATGTAGAATATTTCCATCGTCATTGAAAGTTTCATTGAGCAGCATTACATTAGAGCTTTGATTTCCTAGAAAAGATATCCCCTAGTGGATGTTGTGGTAGATTATATTACTTTACATGGTATTCTTTGCCCCTCTGTTGTATGTCTCTTCTTGCAAGACCCTGCATATAGTGCTACTCTTTACAAGAGAATTATGTATATCTTTGCTCCACTGCCATCGACTTGCTTTGTCCAATGAGCTTTGAAAATAAGCAATGTGTGTTAACATCTAAGAGGGAACTTTAATAACCAGTATGTACTTCACATGAGGTCTTTACCTTCAGTTATGAGGCAAGCAGTATTTGAAAATGGGCTGCTTCTGGGTCCTTGAGTGAAGGTGACCTAGAGCAGAGCTGAACACGTCCATAATCAATATTTAATGTGGAGGAAAAATACCCTTTTAATGTCTCCATTCTCTATTTTTAGTATCATTTATTATTCTACCCACTTGACTTAGACTGACTGATATAAATATGGACTCTCTTTCAGTATTTTAGAAATGAAACCAGCGTTGCTAAGTGATTTTCATCCATGATATTCTGTGTAGGACTGGGCTGGAAGCCAGTGTAACAGGAGCAGGCCAAACGCAGTTGACAACAGGTTCACGTATTATACAAAGAACAAAAGGTTTGCCCCTGGGTGAATTGGGTAAGCCATGTGACAGAAGAAGAGTGTATTTTTGGAGTTCATTCTATTATCAAGTGCCCAGAACCTGAGTGCTTTTTATCCCCAGGGTGTGAATAGCCCTCAGATGAACAGCCCTCTGTGTGAAAAGACATGCTTTCTGCAGTCAAGTGACTGTTTTCATTTATTCTAATAACCTCTCTGGTGTCTGCATAGGGGAGGCTTTCCTCTTTTTATTTTTAGAATTTTTTTTTTCCATTTCAATACTACCTTTATATTTTGCAGTTAGATCAGTGGAGTAACAATAAATACGAGTCAGAGAAAGGCATTAAGGACTTGAGATACAATGGGCAATAATTTAATGACTTTCCCAGCCTGAGGAAGACATGTAGAGGGAAAGGAAGCTCAGGTTCTCAGTTTGATATTTTATTCTATTATATTGCTTTTATAGTTGTTTTCCTTGTTTTTTAACATTCTGTAAACTTTAGTTTTTAAATTTTTAATTAATTTTATTGGAGTATAGTTAATTTACAACGTAGTCTTAGTTTCTGCTGTACAAAAAAGTGAATCAGTTATACACATACACTACTTTAAAATTCTATTCCCATATCAGTCATTACAGAATATTGAGTAGAGTTTCCTGTGCTATATAGTAGTTCTTATTAGTTGTCTATTTTATATTCAGTAGTGAACTGAACTGAACTGAGTGTATATATGTCAATCTCAGTCTGCCAGTTTATCCCTCCCCTCCCTCCCCATTGGTAACCATGAGTTTTTCTACATCTGTGACTCTATTTTTGTTGTTTAAATAGGCTCATTTGTAACGTTATTTTAGATTCAATATATAAGCAATACCATATGATATTTGTCTTTCTCTGTCTGATTGATTTCACTCAGTATGTCAGTCTCTAGGTTCATTCATGTTGCTACAAATGGTTTTGTTCTTTGTAGTGACTGAGTAATATTCCATGTGGGCTTCCCTAGTGACTCAGTGGTAAATAATCCACTTACGAATGCAGGAGATGTGGGTTTGATCCCTGGGTCAGGAAGATCCCCTGGAGAAGGAAAATGGCAATCCACTCCAGGGTTCTTGCCTGGAAAATCCCATGGACAAAGGAGTCTGGCAGGGTAGAGTCCATGGGGTCACAAAAGAGTCAGACATGATTTAGCAACTTAATAACAACAATAGTAATATTCCATCTTCTTTATCCATTCCTCTAATGATGGACATTTAGATTGCTCCTATGTCCTGGCTATTGTAAATAGTACTGCAATGAACAATTGGAGTGCACTTATATTTTTGAATTAAGGTTTTCTCTGAATATATGCCCAGGTGTGGGATTGTTGGGTCTTATGGTAGTTCTATGTTTAGTCTTTTAAGGAACCTCAATACTGTTCTCCATAGAGGATGTAACAGTTTACATTCCCACCAACAGAGGAAGAGGGTTGTCTTTTCTCCACACTTTCTCCCCATTTATTGTTTGTAGATTTTTTTGATAATGGCCATTCTGACAGATGTGATGTGATCACTCCTTGTACTTTTGTTTTTCATTTCTCAGATAATTAATGATGTTGTTAGCATCTTTTCATGTCCCTCTTGACTATCTGTATTTCTTCTTTGAAGAAATGTCTATTTAGGTCTTCTGCTCATTTTTACATTGGATTTTTTGGGTTTTTTTTTTTTTGTATATTTGTATAGTTTTTGGCATATTTGTTTATTTTGGATGTCAATCCCTTGTTGGTTACTTTATTTGAAAATATTTTCTCCCATTCTGAGGGTAATCTTTTTGTTTTACAATTCCCTTCATTGTGCAAAATGTTTTAAGTTTAATTATGTCCCAGTTGTTTATTTTTGTTTTTATTTTTATTACTTTTGGAGGTGGATCAAAAAAAGGTCTTGCTGTGATTTATGTTAGAGAGTGTTCTGCCTATGTTTTCCTGTAAGAGTTTTATAGTGTCTGGTCTTACATTTAGGTCTTTAACCCATTTTGAGTTTATTTTTGTGTATGGTGTTAGGCTCAACATTCAAAAAACTAAGATCATGGTATCTGGTCCCATCACTTCATGACAAATAGATGGAGAAACAGTGGAAACAGTGTGAGACTTTATTTTTTTGGGCTCCAAAATCACTGCAGATGCTGATTGCAGCCATGAAATTAAAAGATGCTTACTCCTTGGAAGGAAAGTTATGACCAACCTAGATAGCATATTAAAAAGCAGAGACATTACTCTGCCAACCAAGGTCCGTCTAGTCAAGGCTATGGTTTTTCCAGTGGTCATGTGTGGATGTGAGAGTTGGACTATGAAGAAAGCTGATCGCTGAAGAATTGATGCTTTTGAACTGTGGTGTTGGAGAAGACTCTTGAGAGTTCCTTGGACTGCGAGGAGATCCAACCAGTCCATTCTAAAGGAGATCAATCCTAGGTGTTCATTGGAAGGACTGATGCTAAAGCTGAAACTCCAATACTTTGGCCACCTCATGCGAAGAGATGACTCACTGGAAAAGACTCCGATGCTGGGAGGGATTGGGGGCAGGAGGAGAAGGGGACGACAGAGAATGAGATGGCTGGATGGCATCACCGACTCGATGGACATGAGTTTGAGTGAACTCTGGGAGTTGGTGATGGATGGGGAGACCTGGCGTGCTGTGATTCATGGGGTCTTAAAGAGTCAGACATGACTGAGCGACTGAACTGAACTGAACTGATGGTGTTAGGAAGTGTTCTAATTTCATTCTTTTACTTGCAGCTGACCAGGCTTCCCAGGACTGCTTATTGAAGAGACTGTCTTTTCTTTCTTGTATATTCTTGCCTCCTTGGTCATATATTGGGTGACCACAAGTTCATGAGTTTATCTCTGGACTTTCTATCTTGTTCCATTGATTTTCATTTATTTATTTTTTTGTGCCAGTACCATACTGTTTTGATTACTATAACTTTATAGTATAGCATAAAGTCAGGGAACCTGATTCCTCCAGCTCCATTTTTCTTTATCAAGATTGCATTTGCTATTTGGGTCTTTTATGTCTCCATACAAATTTAAGATTTTTTTGTTCTAATTCTGTGAAAAATACTACTGGTAACTTGATAGAGATTGCATTGAATCTGTAGATTACTTTGGATAGTGTAGTCATTTTGACAATCTTGATTCTTCCAATCCAGTTCAGTTCAGTTCAGTTCAATCGCTCAGTCGTGTCTGACTCTCCGCGACCCCATGAATCACAGCATGCCAGGCCTCCCTGTCCATCACCAACTCCCAGAGTACACCCAAACGCATGTCCACAGAGTCGGTGATGCCATCCAGCCATCTCATTCTCCGTTGTCCCCTTCTCCTCCCGCCCCCAACCTTTCCCAGCATCAGAGTCTTTTCCAGTGAGTCAACTCATCGCATGAGGTGGCCAAAGTATTGCAGTTTCAGCTTTAGCATCAGTCCCTCCAATGAACATCCAGGATTGATCTCCTTTAGAATGGACTGGTTGGATCTCCTCGCAGTCCAAGGGACTCTCAAGAGTCTTCTCCAACACCACAGTTCAAAAGCATCGATTCTTCGGCGATCAGCCTTCTTCACAGTCCAACTCTCACATCCATACATGACCGCGGGAAAAACCATTGCCTTGACTAGACAGACCTTGGTTGGCAAAGTAATGTCTCTGCTTTTTAATATACTATCAAGGTTGGTCATAACTTTCCTTCCAAGGAGCAAGCGTCTTATAATTTCATGGCTGCAATCAGCATCTGCAGTGATTTTGGAGCCCAAAAAAATAAAGTCTGACACTGTTTCCACTGTTTTTCCATCTATTTCCCAATCCAAGCACATGGTATATCTCTCCATTTGTTTGTTTGATTTCTTTCATCAATACCTTATAGTTTTCTGAGTATAGCTCTTTTGCATCCTTACATGGGTTTATTTCTAGGCATTTTGTTCTTTTGAATGTGATGGTAAATTGGATTGTTTCCTTAATTTTTCTTTCTGATCTTTCATTGCAAGAGATTTCTGTGATTAATTTTGTATCCTACAACTTTACCAGATTCATTGATGAACTCTGATAGTTTTCTGATAGCATTTTTAGGATTTTTTATGTATAATAGTATCATGTTGTCAGCAAACAGTGACAGTTTCACTTCTTTTCCAATTTAGATTCCTTTTATTTATTTTTCTTCTCTGATTACCATGGCTAGAACTTCCAAAATTATATATTGAATGAAAGTAGATAGAGTGGACATGCTTGTCTTGTTCCTGATCTTAGAAGAAGTACTTTCAGTTTTTCAACATTGAAAATAATGCTTGCTGTGGGCTTTTTGTGAATGGGTTTTATTATATTAGGTATGTTCCCTCTATTCCACTTTCTGGAGAGTTTTTGTCATAAGTGCATGTTGAATTTTGTAAAAAACTTTTTCTATATCTTTTGAGATGATTGTATAATTTTTATTCTTCCACTTGTTAATGGTTATGTATCACATTTAATTGATATATGTATGTTGAAGAATCCTTGCATCCCTGGGATAAATCCCACTTGAGTGTATGGTCCTTTTAAGGTACTGTTGGATTCAACTTGCTAATATTTTGTTAAGGACTTTTGCATCTAAGTTCATCAGTGATATTTTCCTATAATTTTAGTGTGTGTGTGTGTGTGTGTGTGATATCTTTGTCTGGTTTTGATATCAGGGTGTTGGTGGTCTCACAGAATGAAATTGGGAGTGTTCCTTCCTCTGCAAATTTTGGGGATAGTTTTAGAAGGATAAGTGCTAAGTCTTCTCTAAATGTTTGATACAATTCTCCTGTAAAGCCTTCTGGTCCTGGACTTTTGTTTGTTGGAAGCTTTATCCTTGGATTCTTGTATTGACTGAAGGAAGATTAAACATCATCATTTCTTTGTGGGTTGGATTCTTTTTTAAAAAAAGTCTTTATTGAATTTCTTACAGTATTACTTATGATTTATGTTTTAGTTTTTTGGCCTCGAGGTATGTGGGATCTTACCTTCCCAACCAGGCATTGAACCTGCACCCCCTGCAATGGGAAGACAAAGTTTGAACCACCAGACAGCCAGGGAAGTCTCCTGCAGGTTGGATTCTTGCTTTTCATGAGGACTTAGGTAATGTTCAGGCTTCACTGGTGACTCAGATAGTAAAGAACCTGCCTGCCATGCAGGAGACTCAGGTTCAATCCCTGGGTTGAGAAGATTCCCTGGAATCGGAAATGGCAACCCACTCCAATATTCTTACCTGGAGAATTCTATGGACAGAGGAGCCTCACGGACTACAGTCCATGGGGTCACAAAGAGCTGGACATGACTAAGTAGCTAAGACTTTCACTTTTTTTTTCAAGGTAATATTCAAATGAAGAGAGTTAGTTATGGAGAGTTAAAGGCTCACATTTGAATCTCTTGCATATCTAGGTCTGTATGTAGAATTTTGAAATTACCAATGATACATCTCTGTAAAACTTCATTTTTAAACTAAAATATATGAAAGAAAGTTCCATTATCTCATGTGATTGAAAGAACCCTGGTCCAGGGATAAGATCTCTTAGCACTGATACCAGTAGCACATAAAGATTATGGGGGGGAGGGCAACTTCACTTGTATGACATCTTCTACGAGCTATAAAATTAATCCTTCATCTAGATGAGATCACTGACTCTAATTTATGAATAAATTCTAACAACGTTACTGGCGCCTCTTTAAAAATGCATATATCACTTACCTATGTATATTTTCAAATAAAAATATGTGTAAGTCTTTACAAAGAACCTGTAAAAGTTTTTTTTTTGATATGTTGGAGCAAACTTTCTATATACTACAGAAGTTAAGATAGTATTAATCTGAACTACATTGTTTTATGCTAAGGTGCTAATTGTCATTACCAGGGAAACTACTAAGAAAATAATTCAAAAATACAGTTCAAGAAAAGATAAGAAAATAAAAATGAGACTCCAAAGTGTATGTGCTTAACACAGAAAAAGGCAATGTTGTAGTAATAGAGAAACAAAGATATAAAATAGATAGAAAAGAAATAACAAAATGGCAAATGTAAATACAACTTTATAATTAATTGCATTAAATGTAAATGTGAAAGTGGTAGTTGCTCAGTCGTGTCTGACTCTTTGTAACACAGGGACTTTAGTCCACCATGTTCCTCTGTCCATGGAACTCTCCAGACAAGAATACTGGAGTGGGTTGCCCTTCCCTTCTCCAGGGGATCTTCCCAACCTAGGGATTGAACCCAAATCTCCCACATTGCATGCATTTGCTGTCTGAGCCATCAGGAAATCGAACAAAATGTAGAGATTGGCAGAATGGCTGCAGAAACATGATACAAATATCTTCTACCTGTAGAGTCATGTTTTTTAGTCTAAGAAATAAACTGGTTGAAAGTGAAAGGACGAAAATGGCATACTGTACAAACAGCTACCTAAAGAAAGCTGGAGTCACTGTATTAACATTAAACAAAATCAACTTTAAAATAAAAGTATTTCATTCGAAAAAAGGGAGGCTATTTATGATGATAAAAGAGGAAAAACAAAGGAAGATGAATCAATTATCAGCGTATATGCACTGGAAAACAGAGCCCAAAGTACATTATGCAAACCCTGACAGAACTGAAGAAAGAAAAAGCAAATTCAACAATAGTAGTTGGGGATTTTAGCATACAACTTTCAGTAACAGAACATCTAAGCTGAAGACTAACAGGGAAATAGAAGACTTGAACAACACTATAAACAAGCTAGACCTAACAGACATCTACAGAACACTCCGCACAACAATAGCACAATACACATGCTTCTGTGTAAGAGAAGAGGAAATCAGTGACTCATTAATTCTAGTGCCTGTGAAACGTTAGGTAGGCTAGTCCATATCCTAGGCCATAAAAGAAAAAGAAGCCTAAAGGAATTTAAAACACTTAAATGAAAGAATTATATAAAGTATTACCTATGAGCACAATGAAATTAAAATAGATTTGCGATTTGAACCCAGATGAACTAATAAGGAAAACACTACATTTGTTATCCTCATAGTTAACAGGCCTAATTCATGTCTAGAATTGTGCTCTGAGGCTGAACAATATCAACAGAAGAGAAATACCTACTGTCATATGAATATCTCTTCAAGTATTTGTTTTTGTTGTTTAGTCGATAAGTTGTGTCTGACTCTTTGACCCTATGGACTGTAGCCGCCAGACTCTTCCGTCCATGGGATTTTCCAATCAAGAATACTGGAGTAAAGCGTAGCCATCTCCTTCCCCAGAGGATCTTCCCAACCCAGGGGTCGAACCATTGGCATCTCCTCCATTGGCAGGCAGATTCTTTACCACTGAGTCACCAGGGACACTCTCTCTTCAAGTATATATACATGTACACATTACAGTTTTTTTTTTTTTTCTTTGCAAATATCTTCTATTATTCAGTAAGTGGCCTTTTCATTTTGTTGATGGTTTCCTCTGCTATGTGAAAGCCTTTATTTTTTTTTTTTTATTTTTTATTTTTTTGACTGGCTTGACTAACAGCTCAGATTATCATAAGGTCTGCATTTAAGACATGGAAAAGAATTTCCTTACTTTTGGTTTTTCACTGGTTTTAAATGGCTTCTGGCTACTTCTACTTAATGTAAATAATATTCATAAGAATCAGAAACCAAATAACTTCTAATAATCAGAGTCAGAAGGTGCAAAACTTGTTCAAGACAGCTGGTTAAAGTTAGGAAAGTTGTAAGCTAAAGGAAAGACAGAGAGGAGAGGTAAATCTTGATGCTTTTGAACTGTGGTGCTGGAGAAGACTCTTGAGAGTCCCTTGGACTGCATGGAGATCCAACCAGTCCATTCTAAAGGAGATCAATCCTGGATGTTCATTGGAAGCACTGATGCTAAAGCTGAAACTCCAATACTTTGGCCACCTCATGCGATGAGTTGACTCGCTGGAAAAGAGTCTGATGCTAGGAAGGATTGGGGACAGGAGGAGAAGGGGACGACAGAGAATGAGATGGCTGGATGGCATCACCAACTCGATGGACATGAGTTTGAGTGAACTCCGGGAGTTGGTGATGGACAGGGAGGCCTGGCGTGCTGTGATTCATGGGGTTGCAAAGAGTTGGACACGACTGAGCGACTGAACTGAACTGAACTGAAAACAGTATTGAGTAATCATGAATAATGTAAATTATTTCAGATTAGGGGCATAAGTATAATGGAACTAAATACCTTTGGAGGTGGAGGAGAAAGTGTTTAGAATTTCTTTTTTCCCAAAGGAAAGTAAGTAAACTCAGTGATTGTTATATTGTACAGCAAATTTTCTTTATCTACCTGAGTGATAAATGAACTGGATTAATCAGTTTACATCACTTTTCAGTATACTTTTCTCATTATCATTAATGAGAGAGCACACAGAATTTGAGGGAAAATTTGTTCCTGAGCTTGTACTTCTGGCCTTATCCTCTTGATCGTCTTGCTATTACCCTGTACAGTTAAAAGAATTCAAATTAGAAGTAAAGGGAATTGGATTTCTTCTGTGACCTTTTACATAATGAAGTGTCCCTAAGTTTTGTGTCTCAGTCTTTTTAGTCTAAGAAAAATCCCATATCCTCTCTTAGCATTCATTCATCTGCCGTCTTTTCTGAGCATATCATTAGAGAAGATATTCACTGGTTTCTCTAAAGAATTCACTTCCATCTTGTAATATTTCATGGAGTGTAATATTTCTGAAGCCATGTAACTGAGTAACATCTTTTAAGTTTGTGAAGTAAACATTTCTTCTTCATCTTCTACATTCTTGGTGCTATTAAAATTATATAGAGTTTCACTTTAAGACAGAAATAGAAAAGATTGCTAATAAAGAAGAAGGAGGTTCAAGAGAGAGGGGACATATGAATACTTACGACTCATGTTGATATATAGCGGAAATCAATATAATACTGTAAAGCAATTTTCTTCCAATTAAAAATAAAGAAATTTAAATTGAAGAAACAGAATAATAGATCTTGAAGAAGTCTATTCATCTGTTTTCATTGTTTTATTTATAGCACACGGAATCTGATCCAACTAAACTTGTCTCTTCCTCATTCCCTAGATTTACCATTTACCTCTTATAGCCTCTGTTTTCCAGTCCCACTCCCTAAAAAATTATGATCAGTTCAGTTCAGTTCAATCGCTCAATCATGTCCGACTCTTTGTGACCCCATGAATCGCAGCACGCCAGGCCTCCTGTCCATCACCAACTCCCGGAGTTCACTCAAACTCATGTCCATCGAGTTGGTGATGCTATCCAGCCATCTCATTCTCTGTCGTCCCCTTCTCCTCCCACCCCCAATCCCTCCCAGCATCAGAGTCTTTTCCAGTGAGTCAACTCATTGCATGAGGTGGCCAAAGTATTGGAGTTTCAGCTTTAGCATCAGTCCTTCCAATGAACACCCAGGACTGATCTCCTTTAGAATGGACTGGTTGGATCTCCTTGCAGTTATTGGTAATCGAATGGCAATCATGTGGCTGAATTTTTTTGCATATTATCTTTAACCATCCCTAGATTCCTGCTCTTTGTAAAGTATGATGTCCATGCAACAAATGAAAGAGCAGTGTTTCAGAAATGTCAGTCACTTGGTTGAAAGGCTATAGTGAAGTATTAAATAAAAACTTGGATTCAGACACAGGCTGAACCAAAGTTCTAGGCTTTTCCAACACTCCTTGTTGAATGATGTGCTCTCTTCCAACTTTCCTGAATGGTAATTGCCAGTCTGATAATCGTGCTATTGAAATCTCCCTTCTCTGTGAACTTTTTCTTTATTTCTCTATTTGTTCCTTGAACTCCTTCCTTTGTATAGCTTTTTTTTTTTTTTTAAGTATGCTTCCTCAAATGAAAACATCTTAAGTCAGGGGCCTTAGTTTGGGTTTCTTAGAAAAGACTCTGAGATGAAATTTTGTGTGCATATGTTTGTTACTGAGTGTTTTTAGGAGACATGTGCTAGAAAATAGGAAGGCGGGAGCTAAACTGAAGAAGTCCCAGGTGGACATTCAGAGTGGTATGTGATTGCTGCAAGCAACACAACTCTGATAAGCAACTAGAAGTCACAAAGACAGAGGATGGGGGACTTCCCTGGTAGTCCAGGGTTAAGACTGTGCTTCCACTGCAGGGGGCATGGGTTTGGTACCTGGTGGGGAAACTAAGATCGCGCATGATGCATAACATGGCCAAAAAGTAGATGATAAATGTGTCAACCAGCAGAAGCGATGTGAGTGGAATAGACAGTGTTCCATACAAAAAAGTCGCATATGTTAATTATGTTCAGTTCAGTTCAGTCACTCAGTTGTGTCCGACTCTTTGCGACCCCATGAATCACAGCACGCCAGGCCTCCCTGTCCATCACCAACCCCCGGAGTTCACTCAAACTCATGTCCATCGAGTCGGTGATGCCATCCAGCCATTTCCTTCTCTGTCGTCCCCATCTCCTCTCACCCCTGATCCCTCCCAGCATCAGACTCTTTTCCAGGGAGTCAGCTCGTCGCATGAGGTGGCCAGAGTATTGGAGTTTCAGTTTCAGCATCAGTCCTTCCAATGAACACCCAGGATTGATCTCCTTTAGAATGGACTCCACTGTAAAGGGCTATTATGTACTGGAAACCTCCTTATATTTCAGATCTCAGCCATTGTCTCATGAAGCCTGCATTCTCATAGGGAAAGAGACAGGATACATAGGTACAATAGTCAACGATTCCATAAGAGCAGTTTGCTCCAGGAGCAAAGGTAATCCCAGTCTGTGCAGAGGGGGCTCCACCACTGAGATGCCTGAGTGAGAATTTGCTGAGCAGAAGCCCCTACATGTCACCTGGAACAAGGTGGCATATAGGATAATTTTCTGAATATTTATATTTCCTCCCCTTGCTCATTACTACATACACTGGTTTCTCAGGAAATAATTGTGTGATATATATTCCACATGGAATAGATGTTCAATTAATATTTGCAGAATAAGTATGCAAAATTTAAATCAATGTGAGAATATCATGTCAACAAACAAACCAAAGCTATTTTTTTCAGTTTGAAGTGAGTAGGAATATAGAATTTGGAGGAAGTTAGTGGGAATCTGAAGAAAAGTTTGATCCTATCTTCTAGCAAATTGCAGCATGTGTATTGTAACTCAGCTGGCTTTTTATTTTTAATTTAGCAACCTTTCTGTGAATTGTGGACTGCAAGGAGATCCAACCAATCCATTCTAAAGGAGATCAACCCTGGGTGTTCAATGGAAGGACTGATGCTAAAGCTGAAACTCCAATACTTTGGCCACCTCATGCGACAAACTGACTCACTGGAAAAGACTCTGATGCTGGGAAGGATTGGGGGCAGGAGGAGAAGGGGACGACAGAGAATGAGATGGCTGGATGGCATCACCGACTTGATGGACATGAGTTTGAGTGAACTCCAGGAGTTGGTGATGGACAGGGAGGCCTGGTGTGCTGTGATTCATGGGGTCGCAAAGAGTCGGACACGACTGA
Organism: Moschus berezovskii; assembly: GCF_049115385.1. NCBI lineage: Eukaryota > Metazoa > Chordata > Mammalia > Artiodactyla > Moschidae > Moschus > Moschus berezovskii. The sequence goes on along the minus strand of NC_142483.1, from coordinate 52,694,749 downwards.
GCGACTGAACTGAACTGAACTGAACTGTGAATTGTTCTTGTTGACTCGAGTCAAGCTAGTACATGTTCAGTGCCATTCATGTCTTCTTTGCTCAGTAAAATAATCAGTCCCAGGCTTTAAAAATAAAAAACATTTTGGGGGGACTTCCGTGGCAGTCCACTGGTTAAGACTTTGCCTTCCAACGCAGGAGGGTTAATCCCTGGTCAGGGAGTTAAGATCCCATATGGCTTGTGGCCAAAAAAACAAAAACTTAAAACAGAAACAATACAATAACAATACAATAAATACTTAAAAAATGGTCCATATAAAAAAATATTTTGTTTAGATTTTTGTTTGTTGTTCAGTGACATCATATTTGTACAGTGTATGTGCCCCGCTCTTTGGGCATAAGAAAAGAATAAGCATTTTCTATTCTAGGGAACTTTACCTTTTTAAATGCAGTTGAATGTAATGAAGAAAATCAGAAGGTAATGCATGCTAATATTCATGGCTTATTGTTATTTTTCAGTCACTCAGTCGTGTCTGACTCTTTGTGACCCCACGGACTTCAGCATGCCAGATTTCCCTGTCTTTCACCATCTCCCGGAGTTTGTTCAAACTCATGTCCATTGAGTTAGCGATGCCATCCAACTGTCTCATCCTCTGTTGTCCCCTTCTCCTCTTGCCTTCAGTTTTTCCCAGCATCAGGATCTTTTCCAATGAGTTGGCTCTTCACATCAGGTGGCCAAAATATTGGAGCTTCACCTTCATCGTCAGTCTTTCCGATGGAATATTCAGGGTTGATTTCCTTTAGGAGTGATTGGTTTGATCTCCTTGCAGTTCGAAAGCATCAATGCTTTGGTACTCAGCCTTCTTTTATGGTCCAGCTCTCACATCTGTACATGACTACAGGAAAAACCAACGCTTTGACTATATGGACCTTTGTCAGCAGAGTAATGTCTCTGCTTTTTAATATGCTCTCTAGATTTGTCATAGCTTTTCTTCCAAGGAGCAAGTGTCTTTTAATTTCATGGCTGCAGTCATCATCTGCAGTGATTTTTGAAGCCCAAGAAAATAAAGTCTGTCACAGTTTCCATTGTTTTCCCATCTATTTGCCATGAAATTGAGAGAGCTAATTCTTAGTTAGGTCAATAAGGAGACCAGGACCCTCGAGGAGGAGGAGGAGGAAAGGACAAACTTTTTTCTATATTCTTTTGTCTTTGTCACATAAGACATTTTTTCTTAAGCTCTGAGTTGTCATGGAAACAACCTATTTTGCCCATTGGAGAAGACTCTTGAGAGTCCCTTGGACTGCAAGGAGATCCAACCAGTCCATCCTAAAGGAGATCAGTCCTGGGTGTTCATTGGAAGGACTGATGCTCAAGCTGAAACTCCAATGCTTTAGCCACCACATGCAAAGAGTTGACTCCTTGGAAAATACCATAATGCTGGGAGGGATTGGGGACAGGAGGAGAAGGGGACGACAGAGGATGAGATGGCTGGATGTCATCACCGACTCGATGCACATAGGTTTGGGTGAACTCCGGAAGTTGGTGATGGACAGGGAGGCCTGGCGTGCTGCAATTCATGGGGTCGCAGAGTCGGACACGACTGAGCGACTGAACTGAACTGAACTTTGTTTAAGCCCAGAGCTAATGATTGCACAACAAAACAGCACATCTTGCTCAAGGGTATGTTTTTCCTTAAGCACTGCACTAATGATTATATAAGAACAATGTATGATGCTCAAGGATATGTTTCTCCTTCTTAACAGGAGCCTGTTCCTCTGGCTAATCTTGTTATCTTAAGATGTATGTTGTGGAAGTGGGCCTGGCAAGACCTTTACAACCTTGAGATATTCTTTTGATCTATTGTTGGTAACCAATTGAAAAATTATATAAAACCCCACCCAAACTAGTGAGTGGGGCACACTTCGGCCCCTTCTGATGTCTGTCAGAAGCTTTCTTGATCCCTTTTTCACTGTAATAAAACTTTTGTTGCATGAAGCTCTGAGTGACTGAATCCATGTCTTTGGTCCCAAAGCAAAATTCTCTTCTTTGGAGATCACGAATTTGACACCATTCACTATAAGCTATCAGAGTGATGGGACTGGATCTTAGTTTTTTACATGTTGAGTTTTAAGCCAGCTTTTTCACGTCAAGGTTGTATATTGTCACCTTGCTTTTTTAACTTATATGCAGAGTACATCATGAGGAACGCTGGGCTAGAAGAAGCACAAGCTGGAATCAAGATTGCTGGGAGAAATATCAATAACCTCAGATTTGCAGATGACACTACCCTTATGGCAGAAAGTGAAGAGGAACTCAAAAGCCTCTTGATGAAAGTGAAAGAGGAGAGTGAAAAGGTTGGCTTGAAGCTCAACATTCAGAAAACAAAGATCATGGCATCTGGTCCCATCACTTCATGGGAAATAGATGGAAAAACAGTGGAAACAGTGTCAGACTTTATTTTTTGGGGCTCCAAAATCACTGCAGATACTGATTGCAGCCATGAAATTAAAAGACGCTTGCTCCTTGGAAGGAAAGTTATGACCAACCTTGATAGTATATTAAAAAGCAGAGACATTACTTTGCCAACCAAGGTCCGTCTAGTCAAGGTAATGGTTTTTCCCGTGGTCATGTATGGATGTGAGAGTTGGACTGTAAAGAAAGCTGATGGCCGAAGAATTGATGCTTTTGAACTGTGGTGCTGGAGAAGACTCTTGAGAGTCCCTTATACTGCAAGGAGATCCAACCAGTCCATTCTAAAGGAGATCAATCCTGGATGTTCATTGGAAGGACTGATGCTAAAGCTGAAACTGCAATACTTTGGACACCTCATGCGACAAGTTAACTCACTGGAAAAGACTCTGATGCTGGGAAAGGTTGGGGGCGGGAGGAGAAGGGGACGACGGAGAATGAGATGGCTGGATGGCATCACCGACTCTGTGGACATGAGTTTGGGTGAACTCCGGGAGTTGGTGATGGACAGGGAGGCCTGGCGTGCTGTGATTTATGGGGTCGCGGAGAGTTGGACACGACTGAGCGACTGAACTGAACTGAACTTTTCACTCCTATTTAAACTTCATCAAGAGGCTCTTTAGTTATTCTTTGCTTTCTTCCCCGAGGGTGGTATCATCTGCCTATCTGAGGTTATTGATATTTCTCCCAGCAATCTTGATCCAGCTTGAGCTTCATCCATCCCAGCATTTTGCATGATGTACTCTGCATATGAGTTAAATAAGCAGGGTTACAATAGACAGCCTTGATGTACTCCTTTCCCAATTTGGAACTAGTGCTTTGTTCCATGTTCAGTTCTAACTGTTGCTTCTTGATCTGCATACAGGTTGCTCAAGAGGCAGGTAAGGTGGTCTGGTATTCTCATCTCTTTCAAAATTGTCCACAGTTTGTTGTGATCCATACAGTCAAAGGCTTTACAATAGTCAATGAAGCAGAAGTAAGTGTTTTACTGGAATTCTCTTGTTTTTTCTATGATCCAATGGATGTTGGCATTTTGTTCTCTGGTTCCTCTGCCTTTTCTAAATCCAGCTTGTACATCTGGAAGTTCTTGGTTCACATACTATTGAAGCCTAGCTTGAAAGATTTTGAGTATTACCTTGCTAGCATGTGAAATGAGTATAATTGTGTGGCATTTTAAACATTCATTGACATTGCCCTTCTTTGGGATTGGAGTGAAAACTGACCTTATACATGTCTTATACAAGCAGTGAAATTGAGTGGAGGGGAATGTAAAGGCTGTATGTTGGTTCAGGAAAGAACATTATTTAGTTGTTCAAGAGTCACCTCCATGCTTGGAAATATTGATATATATGGATAGAAAGTGAAAGTTGCTCAGTTCTGTCCGACTGCTTATGACCCCATGGACTGTTCAGTCCAGAGAGTTCTCCAGGCTAGAATACTGGAGTGGGTAGCTTTTTCCCTTCTCCAGCAGATCTCCCCAACCCAGGAATTGAACCAGGGTCTCCTACATTGCAGGTGGATTCTTTACCAACTGAGCTATAATTATCTCCACCATAGTTTGGCCTCAGGTCAAACAACAGGGAGGGAATACAACCCCTTCCATCAACATAAGATTGGATTAACGATTTATTGAGCATGGCCCCACCCATCAGAATAAGAACCAGTTTCTCCTTCAGTCTCTCCCATCAGGAAGCTTCCATAAGCCTCTTATCCTTATTCATCAGAGGGCAGACAGAATGAAAACCACAGTCACAGAAAACTAACCAAACTGATCACATGAACCACAGCCTTGTCTAACTCAATGAAACTATGACCCATAGGGCCACCCAAGATGGATGGGTCATGGTGGAGAGTTCTGACGAAACGTGGTCCACTGGAGAAGGGAATGGCAAACCACTTCAGTATTGTTTCCTTGAGAACCGCATGAACAGTATAAAAAGGCAAAAAGATAGGACACTGAAAAATGAACTCCGTAGATCAGTCGGTGCCAAATATGCCACAGGGGATGAGTGGAGAAGTAACTCCAGAAAGAATGAAGAGACGGATCCAAAGAAAAACAACACCCAGATATGGATGTGACTGGTGATTGAAGTAAAGTCCAATGCTGTAAAGAACAATGTTCCATAGGAACCTGGAATGTTAGGTCCATGACTCAAGGTAAATTCAGTTCAGTTCAGTTGCTCAGTCGTGTCCGACTCTTTGCAACCCCATGAATCACAGCATGCCAGGGCTCCCTGTCCATCACCAACTCCCGGAGTTCACTCAAACTCCTGTTCATCGAGTCGGTGATGAAATCCAGCCATCTCATTCTCTGACGTCCCCGTCTCCTCCCACCCCCAATCCCTCCTAGCATCAGACTCTTTTCCAGTGAGTCAACTCATCGCATGAGGTGGCCAAACTATTGGAGTTTCAGCTTTAGCATCAGTCCTTCCAATGAACACCCAGGATCGATCTCCTTTAGAATGGACTGGTTGGCTCTCCTCGCAGTCCAAGAACTCTCAAGAGTCTTCTCCAGCACCACAGTTCAAAAGCATCAATTCTTCAATTCTTGATCAGCTTTCTTCACAGTCCAACTCTCACATCCATACACGACCACGGGAAAAACCATAGCCTTGACTAGACGGACCTTGGTTGGCAAAGTATTGTCTCTGCTTTTTAATATGCTATCTAGGTTGGTCATAACTTTCCTTCTAAGGAGTAAGCATCTTTTAATTTCCTGGCTAATCAGCATCTGCAGTGATTTTGGAGCCCCCAAAAATAAAGTCTGATACTCTTTCCACTGTTTCTCCGTCTATTTCCCATGAAGTGATGGGACCAGATGCCATGATCCTGGTTTTCTGAATGTTGAGCTTCAAGCCAACCTTTTCACTCTCCTCTTTCATCCTCATCAAGAGAACTTTGAGTTCCTCTTCATTTTCTGCCATAAGGGTGGTGCCATCTGCGTATCTGAGATTACTGATATTTCTCCTGGCAATCTTGATTCCAGCTTGTGCTTCTTCCAGCCCAGTGTTCCTCATGATGTACTCTTCACAGAAGTTAAATAAACATGGTGACAATATACAGCCTTGACGTACTCCTTTTCCTATTTGGAACCAGTCTGTTGTTCCATGTCCAGTTCTAACTGTTGCTTCCTGACCTGCATACAGGTTTCTCAAGAGGCAGGTCAGGTGGTCTGGTATTCCCATCTCTTTCAGAATGTTCCACAGTTTCTTGTGATCCACACAGTCAAAGGCTTTGGCATAGTCAATGAAGCAGAAATAGATGTTTTTCTGGAACTCTCTTGCTTTCTCCATGATCCAGTGAATGTTGGCAATTTGATCTCTGGTGCCTCTGCCTTTTCTAAAACCTGCTTGAACATCTGGAAGTTCATGGTTAACATATTGCTGAAGCCTGGCTTGGAGAATTTTGAGCATGACTTTACTAACATGGGAGATGAGTGCAATTGTGTGGTAGTTTGAGCATTCTTTGGCATTGCCTTTCTTTGGGAATGGAATGAAGACTGACCTTTTCCAGTCCTGTGCCACTGCTGAGTTTTCCAAATTTGCTGGCATATTGAGTGCAGTACTTTCATAGCACCATCTTTCAGGATTTGAAATAGCTCAATTGGAATTCGATCACCTCCACTAGCTTTGTTCGTAGTGATGCTCTCTAAGGCCCACTTGACTTCACATTCCAAGATGTCTGGTTCCAGGTGAGTGATCACGCCATCGTGATTATCTTCGTCGTGAAGATCTTTTTTGTACAGTTCTTCTGTGTATTCTTGCCACCTCTTCTTAATATCTTCTGCTTCTGTTACGTCCATACCACTTCTGTCCTTTATTGAGCCCACCTTTGCATGAAATGTTCCCTTGGAATCTCTAATTTTCTTGAAAAGATCTCTTGTTTTTCCCATTCTGTTGTTTTCCTCTATTTCTTTGCATTGATCGCTGAGGAAGGCTTTCTTATCTCTCCTAGCTACTCTTTGGAACTCTGCATTCAGATGCTTATATCTTTCCTTTTCTCCTTTGCTTTTCGCCTCTCTTCTTTTCACAGCTATTGGTAAGGCCTCCTGAGACAGCCATTTTGCTTTTTTGCATTTCTTTTCCATGGGGATCGTCTTGGTCATTGTCTCCTGTACAATGTCACGAACCTCCGTCCAGAGTTCATCAGGCACTCTATCTATCAGATCTAGTCCCTTAAATCTATTTCTCACTTCCACTGTATAATCATAAGGGATTTGATTTGGGTCATATCTGAATGGTCTAGTGTTTTTCCCTACTTTCTTCAATTTCAGTCTGAATTTGGCAATAAGGAGTTCATGATCTGAGCCACAGTCAGCTCCCGGTCTTGTTTTTGCTAACTGTATACAGCTTCTCCATCTTTGGTTGCAAAGAATATAATCAATCTGATTTCGGTGTTGACCATCTGGTGATGGTCTGTAGAGTCTTCTCTTGTGTTGTTGGAGGAGGGTGTTTGCTATGACCAGTGCATTCTCTTGGCAAAACTCTATTACCCTTTGCCCTGCTTCATTTTGTGCTCCAAGGCCAAATTTGCCTGTTAGTCCTGGTGTGTCTTGATTTCCTACTTTGGCATTCAAGTCCCCTATAATGAAAAGGACATCTATTTTGGATGTTAGTTCTAAAAGGTCTTGTAGGTCTTCATAGAACCGTTCAACTTCAGCTTCTTCAGCATTACTGGTTGGGGCATAGGCCTGGATTACTGTAATATTGAATGGTTTGCCTTGGAAACGAACAGAAATCATTCTGTCGTTTTTAAGATTGCATCTAAGTACTGCCTTTTGGACTCTTTTGTTGACCATGATGGCTGCTCCATTTCTTCTAAGGGATTCCTGCCCACAGTAGTAGATATAATGGTCATCTGAGTTAAATTCACCCATTCCAGACCACTTTAGTTCACTGATTCCTAGAATGTCAGCGTTCACTCTTGTCATCTCCTGCTTGACCACTTCCAATTTGCCTTGACTGTGAAGAAAGCTGATCGCCGAAGAATTGATGCTTTTGAACTGTGGTGCTGGAGAAGACTCTTGAGAGTCCCTTGGACTGCAAGGAGATCCAACCAGTCCATTCTAAAGGAGATCAATCCTGGGTGTTCATTGGAGGGACTGATGCTAAAGCTGAAACTGCAATACTTTGGCCACCTCATGCGACGAGTTGACTCACTGGAAAAGACTCTGATGCTGAGAAAGGTTGGGGGCAGGAGGAGAAGGGGACGACCGAGAATGAGATGGCTGGATGGCATCACCGACTCTGTGGACATGAGTTTGAGTGTACTCCGGGAGTTGGTGATGGACAGGGAGGCCTGGCGTGCTGTGATTCATGGGGTTGTGGAGAGTCGGACACAACTGAGCGACTGAACTGAACTGAACTGAACTAAATTTACCTTGATTCATGGACCTAACATTCCAGGTTCCTATGCAATATTGCTCATTACAGCATCGGACCTTGCTTCTATCACCAGTCACATCCACAACTGTGTATTTGTTTCACTTTGGCTCCATCCCGTCATTCTTTCTGGAGCTATTTCTCCACTGCTCTCCAGTAGCATAGTGGGCACCTACCGATCTGGGGAATTCCTTATTCAGTATCCTATCATTTTGCCTTTTGATACTGTTCATGGGGTTCTCAAGGCAGGTATACTGAAGTGGTTTGCCATTCCCTTCTCCAGTGGACCACATTATGTCAGACTTCTCCACCATGACCTGTCCGTCTTATGTGGCCCCACACAGCATGGCTTATTTTCACTGAGTTTAACAGGGCTGTGGTCCATATGATCAGATCAACTAGTTTTTTGCGATTATGATTTCAGTGTGTCTGCCCTCTAATGCCCCCTCCCAATACCTACCGTCTTATTTGGGTTTCTCTTACCTTGGTCGTGGAATATCTCTTCACAGCTGCTCCAGCAAAGTGCAGCCACTGTACCTTACCTTGGACAATGGGTATCTCCTCAAGGCCGCCCCTCCTGACCTTGAAAGTGGAGTAGCTCCTCTTAGCCCTCCTGTGCCCGCGCAGCCACAGCCTCTTGGACATGGGACAGCTCCTTTCGGCCACCGCCCTGACCTTGGGTGTGGGGTAACTCCTCTCGGCCACGCTTCTGCACGTGGTCGGTTGCGCCAAGCCGGCATCTCTCGCGTCTGCACCGCCGGAGCCGGCATCTTGGAACTGGTCAAACAGAAGATGGCAAGAGTGAACACTGACATTTTAAGAATCAGTGAACTAAAATAGACCGGAATGGGTGAATTTAATTCAGAGGACCATTATATCTACTACTGTAGGCAAGAATCCCTTAGAAGAAATGACGTAGCCATTATAGTCATCAAGAGTCAAAATGAAGTACTTGGATGCAATCTCAAAAATGGCATATTGATCTCTGTTCATTTCCCAGGCAAACCATTCAATATCACAGTAATCCAAGTCTATGCCCTGACCAATAATGCTGAAGAAGCTGAAGTTGAACGGTTCTATGAAGACCTACAAGATGTTAGACCTGTTAGACAAGACTTGTTAAACCTAGAACTAACACCCCAAAAGGATGTCTTTTTCATTGTAGGGGACTGGAATGCAAAAGTAGGATGTCAAGAGATACCTGGAGTAACAGGGAAATTTGGACTTGGAGTACAAAACAAAGCAGGGCAAAGGCTAACAGAGTTTTACCAAGAGAATGCACTGGTCATAGCAAACACCCTCTTCCAAAAACACAAGAGAAGATGCTACACATGGACATCACCAGAGGTCAATACCAAAATCAGATTGATTATATTCTTTGCATTCAAACATGGAGAAGCTCTATACAGTCTGCAAAAGCAAAACTGGAAGCTGACTTTGGCTCAGATCATGAACCCCTTATTGGCAAATTCAAACAAGTTGAAGAAAGTAGGGAAAACCACCAGACCATTTATATGTGGACTAAATGAAATCCCTTATGATTATACAGTGGAAGTAACAAATAGATTCAAGGGATTAGATCTGATAGAGTGCCTGAAGAATAATGGATGGAGGTTCATGACATTGTACAGGAGGCAGGGATCAATACCATCCTCAAGAAAAAGAAATGCAAAAGGCAAAATGGTTGTTTGAGGAGGCCTTACAAATAGCTGAGAAAAGAAGAGAAGCTAAAGGCAAAGGAGAAAAGAAAAGATATACCCATTTGAATGCAGAGTTCCAAAGAATAGCTAGAAGAGATAAGAAAGCCTTCCTCAGTGATCAATGCAAAGAAATAGAGGAAAACAATAGAATGGGAAAGATTAGAGATCTCTTCAAGAAAATTAGAGGTACCAAGGGAACATTTCATGCAAAGATGGGCACGATAAAGGACATAAATGGTATGGACCTAATAGAAGCAGAAGAAGAGGTTGCAAGAATACACAGAGGAACTATGCAAAAAAGATCTTCATGACCCAGATAAGCACAATGGTGTGATCACTTACCTAGAGCCAGACATCCTGGAATGTGAAGTCAAGTGGGCCTTAGGAAGCATGACTACGAACAAAGCTAGTGGAGGTGGTATAATTCTAGTTGAGCTCTTTCAAGTCCTAAAAGATGATGCTGTTAAAAGTGCTGCCCTGTATGCTGCTGCTGCTACTGCTGCTAAGTCGCTTCAGTCATGTCCGACTCTATGCGACCCCAGAGATGACAGCCCACCAGGCTCCCCTATCCCTGGGCGAGACAGCAAAAGAGACACAGGTGTATAGAACAGTCTTTTGGACTCTGTGGGAGAGGGCGAGGGTGGGATGATTTGGGAGAATGGCATTGAAACGTGCATATTATCATATGTGAAACGAATCACCAGTTCAGTTTCGAGGCATGATACAGGATGCTTGGGGCTGGTGCACAGGGATGGAGGATAAGGAGAGGAGGGAGGTGGGAGGGGGTTTCAAGATGGGGAACACATGTGCACCCGGGGCAGATTCATGTCAATGTAAGGCGAAACCAACATAATATTGTAAAGTAATTAGCCTCCGGTAAATAATAATAATAAATAAAAGTGCTGCACTCAATATCCCATCAAATTTGGAAAACGCAACATTGGCCACAGGACTGGAAAAGGTCAGTTTTCATTCTAATCCCAAAGAAAGGCAGTGCCAAAGAATGTGCAAACTACCACACAATTGCACTCATCTGACACGCTAGCAAAGTAATGCTCAAAATTCTCCAAGCAGGCTTCAACAGTACATGAACTGAGAACTTACAGGTGTTCAAGCTGGATTCTGAAAAGTCAGAGGAACCAGAGATCAAACTGGAAACATCTGTTGGATCATGGAAAAACCAAGAAAGTTCCAGAAAAACATCTATTTCTGCTTTATTGACTATGCCAAAGCCTTTGGCTGTGTGGATCACACCAAACTGTGGAAAATTCTAAAAGAGATGGGAATACCAGACCACTTGACCTGCCTCCTGAGAAATCTGTATGCAGGTCAAGAAGAAACAGTTAGAACTGGACATGGAACAGTGGACTGTTTCCAAATCAGGAAAGGAGTACATCAAGGCTGTATATTGTCACCCTGCTTATTTAACTTATATGCAGAGTACATCATGAGAAATGCTGGATTGGATGAAGCACAAGCTGAAATCAAGATTGCTGGGAGAAATATCAATAACCTCAGATATGCAGATGACACTACCCTTATGGCAGAAAGTGAAGAACTAAAGAGCCTCTTGATGAAAGTGAAAGAAGAGAGTGAAAAAGTTGGCTTAAAGCTCAACATTCAGAAAACTCAGATCATGGCATTTGGTCCCATCACTTTAAGGCAAATAGTTGGCTAAATAGTGGAAACAATGACAGACTTTATTTTGGGGGGCTCCAAAATCACTGCAGGTGGTGACTGCAGCCATGAAATTAAAAGACGCTTGCTCCTTGGAAGAAAAGCTGTGATCAACCTAGACAGCATATTAAAAAGCAGGGGTATTACTTTGCCAACAAAGGTCCATCTAGTCAAAGCTATGGTTTCTCCAGTAGTCATGTATGGATGTGAGAGTTGGGCTATAAAGAAAGTGGAGCACCAAAGAATCGATGCTTTTAAGCTGTGGTGTTAGAGAAGACTCCTGAGAGTCCCTTGGATCCAACCAATTAATCCTAAAGGAAAATCAGTCCTGAATACTCACTGGAAGGACTGATGATGAAGCTAAAGCTGGAGCTCCAATACTTTGGTCACCTGATGGAAAGAACTGACTCACTGGAAAAGACACTGATGCTGGAAAAGATTGAAGGTGGGAGGAGAAGGGGATGACAGAGGATGAGATGGTTGGATGGCATCACTGATTCGATGAAAATTAGTCTGAGTAAGCTCCGGGATTGGTGATGGACAGGGAAGGTTGGCCTGCTGCAGTCCATGGGGTCACAAAGAGTTGGACACGGCTGAGCGAATGAACTGAACTGAACTGATGGATAGAAAAGACAGGGTCAATTTTGGATGCCTTCAAACATCTAGTCTAGAGGAATGGAGCTCTGTCTTTGAGGCAATATATCCTTCAGGTAAACAGTAATGATAACTGATTGGGATGGGGTGACAGTGATAAGATTCAAGTGATGCTTGGGAGAGTTTTATCAATAATATGCATATTGGACTCCTTTAGGACAAAAGAGAAGGCGGGAAGATAGGTTAACAGGATAAAGCCAGGAAATAGGTGCTGAGAGCTTAAACAAGCAAAAAAATAATAATAATAAAGATTTTTAAAGAGATGATTTGGTTACAGAATAATCAGAAAGAACTTTGAATCAAAAGATACTAAACTAACTAAAAACAATTATTTTGTCACTGTGAGTTCATTTAATCATTTAAAAAGTAGGTAAAATGGCCAAAGGGCCAACTGTTCTTCTTTTTCTTGTAATATTTATTTGACTGTACTGGGTCTTTGTTGTGAGGCACAGGATCTTCAGTGGTGGCATGTGAACTCTCAGTGGTGGCATGTGGGATCTAGTTCCCTGAGCAGGAATAGAACCCGGTCCCCGTGCATTGGGAGCTCAGAGTCTTAGCCACCAGACCACCAGCAAAGTCTTTGTTCTTTCTTAATGATTAATTCATTCATCCAGCTCTTTTGTCATTTTTTTTTACATGCCGTATTCTGGATCAAAACCAAATATACACTTATGAACAGCTATAAATGAATGAAATGTCGTAATTTATAGAGAAACATGACTTTGTGGAAAAATAGTATGGCATGGGGAGTCTCACCCTGGAGTCAATGGGGAAAAGTGAGAGATGCCTTCCTTGAGAAAGTGACATTGGACATAGAATGGATGAATGGTGGCTAAACATGTCAAAACATAGGAAGAGATTAAGATGTTCAAGTCACAGAGTCTTACAGGAGTTTAGTACTTTTGCGCAGCACCTTATGAGAAATATGAAGATAGTTTTACTCCAGGCTGGGAAGTTAGAGTTTTCTTTTCAGGTCTCAGGATTCCAACCAGGATAATGATAGGATCAGTTCAAACTTTGAAAGATCAGCATTGTGCCAGCAAAGAACAAAGCGTGGGCAACTGCAGCATCGTGGTAAGAGTTTTGAGAATCTTACCTAAAGAACTGGCCATGTAGAATAGAAATAGCAATGGCTTTAAGGTTTTACAGAGACATAATGCACATGACCTGGTAAATGATTAGATATATGGTGAAGAAGGAGGAGAGAGCAAGACGTTATGGTAGACACTGGCTTGATGCTCACTAAGCCTGTTCCTTTTTCTCCCCATAGAGTTAATTGATGTTTTTAATTATCCTGCAGTAGGATGGAGTTTCATGAAAAACCCTTGGCAGTGGACTGTAAGTGGAAGTGATTTGTGGGTAAAGGAGTTAAAGAGTGCACGCTTTCTCCATGCTGTCTTTGATTCCCAGTTAGTTGACTAGATAATGTCAGGATGACCTTGGACCCACATTTAAAGAACAGTTGATCCAACAGATAAAAGCAGCCTAAAAAAAAAAAAGAAAAGAAAACAGCCTGCAGCCCCAAATAAATGCATGGAACAGAGACCCTGCTGTTCTATATGAACTTTCATGTGAATGAGAAATAGCATGAGAGTGTGTGTGCACGGGTGTGTGTTGTGAACTTCAAACTTTCAACTTGTATCATTTTTATAGTAGTTATAATGTAATCACCTTGACTAATACAGCTGTCATTTAGATTCATGGCCTGAGAACATAAGCGGTTGAATAATATCTTTCACAAACCCTGGAACACAGTAGAATGAATTTTTTTGGATGGGAGATATTAATTTTTTTAATTTTATTGATTTGAGATGTGTTAATTTCTGCTGTACAGCAAAGTAATTCAGTTTACATATATGTATATATACATATATATATTCTTTTCCACTATGATTTATCACAGGATACTGCATATAGTTCCCTGTGCTATACAGTAGGACTTTATTGTTTATCCATCCTGTGTTTACTAGTTTGCCTCTGCTAATCCCAAACTCCCAATCCTTTCCTCCCCACCGTGCTTTCTCCTTCTTGGCAGCCACAAATCTGTTCTCTTTGGAGATTACTTTAGATTTAATCAACTAATTTTGATATGACTGTGGGTCATCAAAAAGTAAATTCCAACTGAGGATTTGGATGTGATTCTGGTACCCAGAGAAAAAGAGAAACCTGGAAATAGTTATAGGATTTATTGGTGTACACCAAAATTAAAGCTATGAGAGTGAATGATGATACCCCAGAGTTTCTGCAGTAAGAGACTGAGAAATTTTCCAGGACCAATACCTTAGGAGGGCTTCCCTGGTGGCTCAGACAGTAGAGAATCCACTTGTATTGTGGGAGACCTGGGTTAGATCCCTGGATTGGGAAGATCCCTGGAGAAGAGAATGGCTACCCACTCCAGTATTCTTACCCGGAGAAGCATATAGACAGAGGAGACGGGTGGGTTATAGTCCGTAGGGTCACAAAGAGTCAGACATGACTGAGTGACTAGCACAATACCTTAGGAACAGAAACACTGAAGAAATGGAAAGAAAAAAAAAGAATTGAAAACAATCCTGCAGGGAGGCAACAAAATAGTTGGGAGGAAATCCAGAATATTGGATTGTCTCCTAAGATAAAGGGAGACAGAACTACACGGAGGTGACAGCCAACACAATATTTGCAGAGACTAATCAGTCCATCAGATTTTACTACTAGGAGGTGTCATATGTGTGTCATGACCTTATGCCCTCTTTGTTCAGGGCAGTCCAAGTTGATGATTAATTATTAATAATTTCCCTTTTTACTCCCATCCTGGGTTGAATGATAAGATATAATCACATAAGTCATAAACACAGTTGATAAGAATAGTTTCAGTGGTGATAAAATCTTTGCTGTAACTTAAGTTCATGGGTGGGAGAGTGAGGAGGAAGGGTTTCTTAACATAGGCTTAACTGTGGAGGGAAAGACAGAGCTGAGGTAGGTGGGTGAGGAATCATTGGAGGGATTTTTGTTGTCAGTTTATTTATTTATTCTGGAGCTGTGTGGGTCTTAGTTGCAGCACTCAGGTCTCTCTAATGTGGCATGAGAGCTTAGTTGTCCTGTGTCATGTAGGATCTTAATTCCCTGACCAGGGATTGAACCCATGTCCTCTGCATTGGAAGGCAGATTCTTAATCACTGGACTACCAAGTGTTGTTTGTTGTTTTGTTCTCAAGTTAGGAGAAGACTGAGCATTTTTGTGCTCAGGGGAAAGAAAATCATAAATAGGGAGAAATGTTAGCCTGCTTGGTAATAAAGGAGAAGTCTGAGACTAGGTTCTAAGAGAGCCAAAATGGACCGAAGGTCAGCTCTTCATCTGCTTTATTACCCAGATATTATTATTTTCTGTTTTCTCTTTTGGGACTCAGCATTACCAGTATTGCTTATTTTAGGCCTTAGTTGTGGGCCACATATTCTGAGAGATGAGGCCTGTTTTAGCAAAGGCAGCTGCATTTGTGGCTCTGCAAGTGATTCATATCTTTAACTTCAACATATATTCAGATGCTTTGTCATCATTTTTATCTGATAATTCCTATAATCAAATCATGAGCTGTAAAACTAACACATTTTATTTACTATCTGAGATATAAACAGGAGACTATTAACCAATACATTTTTCTCTTCTCCATTGGGAATCGTAATCACTATTCAGTCTTTCACTATATATTAATGTCCGTTAGACGTTCGCCCTCCATAGTATAGAGGTAAAAATTCATTTACCTATATTATGCTGCTAAAGAAACAATCAGTGTTAACTATACACGTATGAGGAAGATGTAAGAATTAAAACTGATAAGATAGAGTCAGACTAACCATAATCAGAGGCTTCCCCGGTGGCTCTGTCAGTAAAGAATTCACCAGGGATTGACCCTGGGTTGGGAAGATCCCCTGGAGAAGGGAACGGCTACCCACTCCAGTATTCTGGCCTGGAGAATTCTGTGGACAGAGGAGGCTGGCAGGCTACAGTTCCATGGGGTCACAAAGAGTCTGATACAACTGAGCTACTTTCACTTTCAACCATAATCGGGATTCATCCACTTAGGAGAATGAGAAAAGGCAGCCTTCAGTATCATTGACTCATGCAAATCTAATGGGTTATGTTGTTTAGCAGACAATTTCATTGCGACAAGAACCATCTTTTCTAAAGAAAGAAATCCTTCTATTAGGGAAAAAAATGAAACTACTTTAAAACAAATTAGATTTCTTTTTAAGTTGAGAAAGTAATGCTGCTTGCATTGGTGACAGGCTCATAGACCAGTAGGCACTAACTCAATGGATCATGTATAATAGCCAGCCAGGAGACTTGACTGGAAAGTGGAAGTCGAGATCTCATTATAAGAATGAACTTACTGCTGTTGAAACTCTGTATCACAGAGTTAATGTTTGGTCCAAGAGAAGCTGCTTTTCAGAGGGATGTCCATTGTAACTGTGGTCTTCCTAAAGTAGCACCATTGTATATGAATGATCGTGTCTCATTCCCACTATGAACCTTCCATATTAAAAATAATTTTGTTAAAGGGCAGTGAGACTCTTACTTCAACAGTCAAACAACACTCGCATTCGACTTTGCTGACTGTTTTTTCCCCTGGGTCTCTGGAAATGTAGACCTGTTGGAGAGCATTTGTATGTATTTCCTCATGGAGATGACTGAAACCTGAAGAAAGGACAGATAGCCTGGGGAAAACTAAGGTTACTTAGTGTCAACAAAAAAAACTAGTTGATCAAAGAAAGAATTGAAAAACTATGTGTGCTGACTTTGAGGATTATAACCTGGGAAGAATGTCTCAGAAAACTCAGAATTCTTTTGCCAGTTAGAAATAATGGCACAGTTATGTAAGTTTGTTATTGACCATTTACACCGTCCAGATGTAAGCATCACCCTAGTGGGTCCTGTGGCCCCTTACGAGATCTAGAAGGAATGTTATCATTTAAGGAGTTGTCTTGTTGATGCTGGGAGAATGTTCTTTTTGGTTGAGCAGATATTCCTGCCAGTGGGGAGCTTTGGTCCATGTGTGATGCAGACACACAATGCACAGTAGAGGGGAGAGAGGAGGCCAAAGGGCAGAGAAGTTTTATGTTTAGATTTTTCCTGTCTTGCCATAAAACATGAATTCTATTGCATAAGAGTATTGGATGGGGAGGAAAAGATGGACTTAAGTGGGCAGAAATATGCAGATTAACATAGGTGGCAGACAGTCTTGGTTGTGCTAAACTGAGGGAAACCTACAGAAAGGAGACAAGAGGCATGCAGGTTCACCTACACGGGAGGAGTTACAGTCCCCGGGAGGTGGGTGTGGCGCGCCATACTGGAGGAGAGGGGAATGCATTGCCGTGTTGGTTGCTGCTGTTGTTCAGTCACTGAGTCGTGTCTGACTCTTTGCAATCCCATGAACTGCAGCACGCCAGGCCTCCCTATCCCTCACTATCTCCCAGAGTTTGCCCAAATTCATCTCTATTGAGTTGGTGATGCCATCCAGGCATCTCATCCTCTGTCACCACCTTTTCCTTTTGCCTTCAATCTTTCCCAGCATCAGAGTCTTTTCTAATGAGTTGGCTCTTCGTATCAGGTGGCCTAAGTATTGGAGCTTCAGCTTCAGCATCAGCCCTTCCAATGAATATTCAGGACTGATTTCCTTTAAGATTGATTGGTTTCATTTCCTTGCTGTCAAAGGAACTCTCAAGAGTCTTCTCCAGCACCATTGTTCGAAAACATCAATTCTTTGATGCTCTGCTTTCGTTATGGTCCTACTCTCACATCCGTAAATGAGTACTGGAAATACCAAAGATTTGACTATGTGGACCTTTGTCAACAAAGAGATGTCTTTGCTTTTTAATACACTGTCTAGGTTTGTCATAGCTTTTCTTCCAAGAAGCAAGCGTCTTCTAAATTCATGACTCCAGTCACTATCCGCAGTGATTTTAGAACCCAAGAAGCGAAAATCTGTCACTGCTTCCATAAGGCTTTATTGTTAGTGGGTTGGTGGATAACATCCTTATGAATCCTTTGTTTCTATAATTTGCACTTTAGCTACATTTAATATGTTTCTGCTTCTAAGAGCCACATTACCACTGACATTAAATTTGTCTCCTTCCAGTCTTATCTAATCTCACTGAATGAATCCACCCAATTCCAAGAAATCTGGATATCATTCCTAACTTCTCTCTCTGATCTCTTTTACAGCAAGGCAATACCCAGGTCAGGTAAATCCCACTTCCTAGAGATATTTTAAATCCATAAACTTCTTACCTTCTCCATTGCTACTGCCATGATCTCTAATATATCCTATTGTATCTAAATTGGACTTCAGTAACTATGCTGCACTCAATATGCCAGCAGATTTGGAAAACTCAGCAGTGGCCACAGGACTGGAAGAGGTCAGTCTTCATTCCAATCCCAAAGAAAGGCAATGCCAAAGAATGCTCAAACTACCGCACAATTGCACTCATCTCACACGCTAGTAAAGTCATGCTCAAAATTCTCCAAGCCAGGCTTCAGCAGTATGTAAACCGTCAAATCCCAAATGTTCAAGCAGGTTTTAGAAAAGGCAGAGGCACCAGAGTTCAAATTGCCAACATCCGCTGGATCATGGAGACAGCGAGAGAGTTCCAGAAAACCATCTATTTCTGCTTCATTGACTATGCCAAAGCCTTTGACTGTGTGGATCACAATAAACTGTGGAACATTCTCAAAGAGATGGGAATCCCAGACCACCTGACCTGCCTCTTGAGAAACCTGTATGCAGGTCAGGAAGCAACAGTTAGAACTGGACATGGAACAACAGACTGGTTCCAAATAGGAAAAGGTGTACGTCAAGGTTGTATATTGTCACCTTGCTTATTTAACTTATATGCAGAGTACATTATGAGGAACGCTGGGCTAGAAGAAGCACAAGCTGGAATCAAGATTGCTGGGAGAAATATCAATAACCTCAGATATGCAGATGACACCACCCTTATGGCAGAAAGTGAAGAGGAACTCAAAAGCCTCTTGATGAAAGTGAAAGAGGAGAGTGAAAAGTTTGGCTTGAAGCTCAATATTCAGAAAACAAAGATCATGGCATCTGGTCCCATCACTTCATGGGAAATAGATGGAAAAACAGTGGAAACAGTGTCAGACTTTATTTTTTTGGGCTCCAAAATCACTGCAGATGCTGATTGCAGCCATGAAATTAAAAGACGCTTGCTCCTTGGAAGGAAAGTTATGACCAACCTTGATAGTATATTAAAAAGCAGAGACATTACTTTGCCAACCAAGGTCCATCTAGTCAAGGCTATGGTTTTTCCCGTGGTCATGTATGGATGTGAGAGTTGGACTGTGAAGAAAGCTGATCGCCGAAGAATCGATGCTTTTGAACTGTGGTGCTGGAGAAGACTCTTGAGAGTCCCTTATACTGCAAGGAGATCCAACCAGTCCATTCTAAAGGAGATCAATCCTGGATGTTCATTGGAGGGACTGATGCTAAAGCTGAAACTGCAATACTTTGGCCACCTCATGCGACGAGTTGACTCACTGGAAAAGACTCTGATGCTGGGAAAGGTTGGGGGTGGGAGGAGAAGGGGATGACGGAGAATGAGATGGCTGGATGGGAACACCGACTCTGTGGACATGAGTTTGAGTGTATTCCGGGAGTTGGTGTTGGACAGGGAGGCCTGGCGTGCTGTGATTCATGGGGTTGCGGAGAGTCGGACACGACTGAGCGACTGAACTGAACTGAACTATCTCTCACACTCATTCTTTTCTTCTACAAAACACCCTGTAGATAACATTTACTCTCCACACAACAGCCAGAGAAATGTTTGAACTATGCAAATCTAATCATGTCAACTCCCTTCTTAACAGTCCTTTAATTGTTTCCCATTCTCTTTACAATGTTTTCTAATACTCTGCATGATCTTTTCCTTTCTGTCTGATATTTCTCTCTGGAACATTTCTCCCTTTACTATGAAATCCTTTCAGTCAACCAACTTATACTCCCCCTGTTGGCCTCAACTTAAATGCCTCTCTGATAAGGAAAGTTTTCTCTGCTGTCACTCCAAATAGCTAAGAACCTGATCTTTTGTACTTTTACAAAACCTCATTCATAGCAAGCATCACAGTGAATTAACTATGTTTGTTACTTGTGTAATAATTGGATTAGTTACCCTCTCTCATTAGACTGTAAAATCTGCAATGTTGAATTCTCAACACTGCCTGGCCCTTAGTAGATTTTTGTTCTTAAAAGAATAAATCAGTGAATATTTGGATAGAGAAATTAATAGCAACAAATCTTTTTGTGATCTTGAAATTATTCGATGAGTCACTTTGACAAGGATTCAAGATTAATCTGATTTAGGTTTTAAAAATTCATTTCTGTCATTCTTTTATGCTGGATTTCTTAACTTCTTAGGATGAAATTTTGTATATTTTCATATCCTAAATAGCTTCCCTTGTGGTTCAGATGGTAAACAGTCTGCCTGCAATGCAGGAGACCCAGGTTTGATACCTGGATTGGGAAAATCCCCCAGAGAAGGAAATGGCAACCCACTCCAGTAGTCTTGCCTGGAAAATCCCATGGATGGAGAAGCCTGGCAGGTATAGTCCATGGGGTCACAGAGTCGGACAAGACTGAGCGACTTCACTTTCACTTTTTTCTTTCATATTCTAGTGTCTTGACTTTTAGTAAAACCAAGGGTTCATATGCTAGTATATGTGTGTGAATGTTAAGAATGGTTTTGCTGTATTTTTCTGGGTTTTTATTTCTGGATATAAAGATATTTTAGAAGAGAAAATCTGAAAGAGCATCTCTTTAAAGACAACATCTTTCCAGATGTTAAAAGACTTGCTCAGAAGGCACTTGGTTATAGAGAGGGTTTTCTACTCCTAGCTCAGTGATTTTTTTTTTTTTCTATTACAGCATCCCGGTTCTGTTGGTTCTGTCATATAAAATATAGCCACACAGAGACACTGTAGATAAATGGGATACTAATTCCCTAAGCCAAACAGGTGACAGTTTTAGGAACCATGGCACATTGTAAAATACTTCAGCAAATTGGCCTGTTAAAATGGAAAGATCATGGGCTTGAAGTCTAGGAAAAATTGGGCCTACGTTTTGCATTGGCCCTGTTCCTTCATGTTATATTTCTCTTTTTTGGGAACTCAGGTACAAAAGGGTATTTCTCATTCTGCTTAGTTCCATTATTATTATTTGCCTAGTCAAGTTTCCTCTCTGTTTTTATTTACTTTCTTCCTGCCTTCATTCCTGATCCCTAGTCTAACTATGAGCATCAACTCTGATGTGTCTGACATGTGTTTATAAATATGCATGCATGTCTTGAGTAAGAATAATATTAGTTTGTGTTTGTTTCAAAAGTTTGTTTTGGTATTATGCTATAAATCACCTCTGCTTATTTATAAAAACTCCAACTATATTTAACATCTATTCATCTTATTGTTTTTCTAGTCATATTTCTAACTACTGTTTTTCTGTGACATAAATTCATGACATTTTATTTTTTCATTCCTTAACTGATTTAAACTCGGGGGCTTCCAGTGTTCTGCTATGAAAAATTAACACTATTATATTAAACATCCATTTAAAAGGATTCTTATAGATCTCTGCGAGTATTTATTTAACTGCATATCCAGGTAAGAGATATCTGGATTAGTACATATGCACAAGTAAAGTCATTTGATTTTCCCAGAATTGTTTTCAGAATAGCAATGTTAGTTCACATTACTGCCAGTAGTACATAGGAGTTCTTGTTCACACTTTTGCCAGGTCTGAATATTGTCTACCTTTGTCATCTTTCATAAACTCAAAGGTTTAATACTGTATCTTTTTTCTCATTTTTTATTGAGGTATATATAATTTGCTAACAATATAAAGTACAGATTTCAAATGTGCATTCAAAAAGTTTGAAAACTGAATAAATCTGTGTAACCACCAACCCAGTCAAGACATCCAGCTTTGCTACCTTTGCAGAAGTTTTTCTTGATTCTCTCTCTTATTTGTGCTTTTATATGAATTTTCGTGATTTTTAATGAGATTCTGTATCTTTTCACATGTTATTATAATACTTCTTGATGGTTACAGTATTTTTTGTTAAATAATATTATATTTTCTATCTTGTTTTCTGGGTGAGTTTTGTTGGAATAGAGAATTGTTTATTCTGTGTTGATTACATCTAGCTATAGTAATGAATTCTTCTATTAGTTTTGATACTGTTTATTCTATTGAGTTGTTTTTATGTAGGAGATCATAACATCAGCTAATAATGAGGATTTTACCTCTTACTTTCCACATTTGACATTTCTACCATGTTTTCAGATGTATAGTATTGACTACAAATATTATAGTCAATATTGACTGTATGGGATGTCATAATATGAGATATATTATGTTAAGCAACAGCAGTGTGAAAGATTGCTCTTGTTTTGTTATCTTAAATGAGCATGTATCCAGAGTCTCTCTAGTAAGCACTTTGCTTGATGTAGGGTGAGGTTTTTAAAGATGTTCATGTGTATTACTTGCTCTCTGGTGGTTTGTATGTATTTAGATTGTTAGGTCCTGTGTTATCTCATTTGTTCTGGTTCTCAATTTAGGATATGGAGGGGTGAACAAAGAACTGGTGTTATGAAAACTCACCGGGCCATTGGAAGCATGTGGAAGATAGAAAAGACAGAAATAGGGTAGCCCATTTTGGAGTGAGGCTAAAGGAATGGCATCAGATTCAGACAAAGAAGGCTCTAGTGAAGATGAGGCCTGTGATCTAGGCCATGACACAGGTGGATTCAGGACTGGCTTGGATGAGTTATGTAGTCTGTGCACGCTGCTAAGTCGCTTCAGTCGTGTCCGACTCTGTGCGACCCCATAGACGGCCTCCCACCAGGCTCCCCCATCCCTGGGATTCTCTAGGCAAGAACACTGGAGTGGGTTGCCATTTCCTTCCCAAAAGCATGAAAGTGAAAAGTGAAAGTGAAGTCGCTCAGTCGTGTCCGACTCTTAGTAACCCCATGGACTGTAACCCACCAGGCTCCTCCGTCCATGAGATTTTTCCAGGCAGGAGTCCTGGAATAGAGTGCCATTGCCTTCTCCGAGTCTGTGCATAGAGTATATTATTTTCTTTATCAGGACAATGGATTGAATTGATAACAGATGGCCCTTACTGTGTTATATGTTGTGAGGTGATGGAAAATCCATCATATTCTGAGGATATTATATTGGATTGGCCAAATGTTCATTCTATGTAAAATGGTATGGAAAACCCCCAGATGAACTTTCTGGCTAACCCAATATTTAGCAATTAATAATATAAAGAACATGACTTCATGACATAAATCAAATTTGCAACAGAAAATGGAATAAGAGGTGATTTTTTTTTTTTTACCTAGTATGAAGTATGACCATGCACCAAATTTAGTAGGAGACACGAGCCTATTGATTCCTCGAGTTTCTGGAGTCAACGTCAGAGTTATATTCAAGAACTTATGAAGACATGAGCTGTGTGTGTCATTGGTCCCAGGTAGATGCACAGGAGCAGGGGAAGAATGTAAGAACAATTTAATAAAATATACCTACTTTTTATGATAACCTACTAATATCTTCCCCTCCCCCAAACAGCCTCAATTCTGGCTGATCATGGGAAGAAGAACACAGAACAGTGGAGTGTTAGGGACTGTCTTCAAATTCCATGATGAGTCCAAAATCCTTCCATCCCTTTAGCCTACACACAGTAAAGGAGACTTGTTGGTGAAGGTCAAGGCTGCAGGTGAAGCTGATGCATGCTTCGTAGGCGTGTGACCCATGAATGCTGGGTTTAAGGTTCTACTGTCACCATCTAGAGATTCCGAATCATTTTTGAACCAAGGGGCTTTGTGTTTTCGCTCTGCACTAGGCCCTTAAAATTATGTAGCTGGTCCTGAGCAGAACATGACAGGTGCACATCCCTCGTGTCTAGAGGTGTTAGAAACTCCTAGGATTGCTTTGATCCTTTTTTTTTTTTTTTCATACTTTTCATTGAAGATCAGACTTTCGGGTTCTTCCTATTCTCATGAAGCTGCAGTGGCCAGAGACCCCACCCCGCTTATGATACAGAAATCTAATAAGAAGGGGAGAGAAACTTAGGAAGAGAGATAGGACTGCCTAGGTTTACAGTTTATCAACAAATGAGAACCTATTGGAAATAATTAAGGTGACACCCTATGACCCAGTCAATATAGTTTCTGAACATTCAAAAATAAACAAGGAAATTAGTCTAAATGTTTAATGTTACTAAGTTTTTGGACCCAAACTCAAATACAGATCTCTAGCAATCTGCAAGAACACAAGTGGAAGCTCTATTTAACCATGTGTGCTATTTAAACAAGTTGCTTCAGTCATGTCATCTCTTTGAAGCCCTATGGGCTGTAGCCTGCCAGGCTCCTCTGTCCATGGGATTCTCCAGGAAAGAATACTGGATTGGGTTGCCATTCTCTCCTCCGCGGTATCATCCAGACCCAGGGATCGAACCCACGTCTCCTGTGTCTCCTGCATTGGCAGGTGGATTCTTTGCCACTAGCACCACCTGGCAAGCCCCTGTTTAACCATTCCCCTCCCTAAATTCAGACACTTTGCAGATCCTACATATTTTTAGCAGCAAGAGAAAAGTTACAAAATAGTTTTATTTATAACACAAGAATGTAGCCCAACCAGTGTTTTGCATTCTGACCAATGAGATGAATACTCCTAGAGGTGAATTAATTAGACATCTTGAAGGATGAAAGAAAGTATGCTCTTGACTCTTTTCCCTGGAGGCAGAAATATCCTCTTGTAATACAAATAAATTTTTAAAATTTAGTTTTCAACAATGATGATCAGTTCAGTTCAGTCACTTAGTCGTGTCCGACTCTCTGCAACCCCATGGACCACAGCATACCAGGCTTCCTTGTCCATCACCAACTCCCAGAGCTTACTCAAACTCATTTCCATCAAGTTGGTGATGCCATCCAACCATTTCATCCTCTGTCATCCACTTCTCCACCTGCCTTATATCTTTCCCAGCATCAGGGTCTTTTCCAATGAGTCCTATGGTGGTGGTGGTGGTTTAGTCGCTAAGTCATGTCCGACTCTTGTGGCCCCATGGACTGTAGCCCACCAGGCTCCACTGTCATGGGATTTTCCAGGCAAGAATACTGGAGTGGATTACCATTTCCTTCTCCAGGGGATCTTCCTGACCCAGGAATCGAACCAAGGTCTCCTGCAGTGCAAGCAGATTCTTTACCAACTGAGCTATGAGGGAAGCCCCAATGAGTCCTGTAGGTGACTGCATTTCTCTCTTCTCCCCAGTCTAATAGCCATAGTCCAGAAGTTGAATGAAGTTTCCCCAAGGGCTAAAACTGTTAGGATCACCAAACAAGAATGTTCACTGTGAAATGCAATGAGCCCAAGCAATTTACAACTTTCATTCTTCCTTTCCATAAACGGCACTTCATTGCTTCTCCATAGGCTTGGGGGAAATGGGTTTATTGCATTGATTTTGAGAAATATCCCTGCACCTCTTTTGAGGGGCTCCCTACAATTTCAGTTATATTTCATCTTCTAAGAAGTTTGCTAAATGTAGCTTCAAGCAGCTCACTCTGGTAGGTGTGCTTGAGCCATTATCATCCATTTTTCAATAAAGCTGTGGGTGAAAGTGTCATTGATTCTTTTCCACCAGGAGAGAATATTAGCTTTTTATCCTCATCATATTATCTCTCTGCTTGACTGATAAAACTGTCATGCTAAAGGAAAGGTCAGGAATTATAGAGTGGGTGTTCATTTAATTCATCTCTCACCCCCCTCTTCCAACAAATGTATTGGGAATGTAACAGAAAATTTGTGTTTATGAAATGAGAATAGAGCAGAGAGATAAATGGATGAAGTCCTCATGGATTAATGACTTCATTTTGTTGCCTAAAAATATGTGTGAGTTTTAAAGGGTCTTCATTTATAACTTACACTCACCTCTTATTTCATTTTCTTATTTTGATAGAAAGAATTCTCAAATGACATTTCGCTGAGCAGGAACGCTTCTTTGATGGGTTAAACATTCCTGGACATGGAAAGGGGAGCGGGGACAGGACAGGACAGATGGTTCTCATGGCAGGAAAAAGATGATGCCGCTCTCATTATTCATATAAGCCAAAGCAGTTATAATTAGTGTGAGTTACTTCTAATTATATTTCATTTTCCATGTCACTGTGATGAGCGTCAAAAGATGAAGAGGATCAAACCAGAAAAGATTTGTGAAACCGCCGGTGGCTAATTCCAAGAAACCCAAACTGTAACCATGGATAATAAAGCTCATGGGCCAGCTCTGGTCACCTCTTCCCTTCCCATTCGGCTTTTTGTGATTTTCATCTGCCCTGTATTTTTCAAATGGTCTGATGAGCTTGGATGTTTATGGTTTTTTCCTTCACTCTGCTCCTACTAAATAACTCTAGAGCAGCAATCTCACCGAACACCTGGGAGAGAGCATGATTCTGGTCAGTGAGACCTAGTTTGAATCCCAAGTTGTCCACTTAGTATTAATAATTATATGATATCAAGCAAAATAAATAACTTCTCTCCATCTCACTGTTCTTGTTTAAAAAAAAAATGAGGGGGAGATGAGGGGAGAGGTGATTATAAAATAGTTTCACTTTATCTCTATTTTCTTTTTTTAATATTTGTTTCAAAATTTATTTGGCTGTGCCAGGTCTTAGTTGGGGCATGTGGGATCTAGTTCCCTGACCAAGAATCAAACAGGGCCCCCTGAATTGGGAGCTTGGAGTTTAAGCCACTGGACCACCCGGGACGTCCCTTTCTCTGTTTTCTGTCTCTCCCACCCAACTGGTCAGTAAGACTTTTCAACTCTATCCACTCAATATCTTCTAAGTCTATGATCTGCTCATCTCTTCCTGCCATTACTTTACACCAGACCGCCACCAAATCTTGTCTTAGCTGTTGACATGGCCTTTGAGTTGGTATCCTCTCTTCTCCTCTCACACTCCTTTCCCACTTATTTTTCACCTGCTCAAGACTGTATTCTTCCCAGTTGCATATTTGATTCAATTCCTAGCCATAGCCCTTCAATATAGCTATCAAAGTTATAGTAAAGTCTACATGCCTTTTCATGATATGTAAACTTTTTTACAATCTGGCTATTGCCTCAAACTCTATTTTTCCTGTTTTACTCTGCATTTAACGAGCCTCACTGGGCTAACTAATTTCTTTGTCCATGCATATCCCCGTATCTCTCCACATTTCATTTCTGTATTCCTCGTGGTAAAATCCAGCCTAAATACCTTCCCTTCTTACTCTCTGTCATTCCTGTGAATAATTTTTATACTTTAAACATGTTTCTATTGCTATGTCTGTTATACTAAGTCAAATTGATTTTATATGAGCTAACTTTGTGGGACACTAATGTGTTAATAAAGTTACAAGTATTTATAATTTTTTAAACTTTCAGGATCACAGTTCACATTCAGTTCAGTTCAATTCAGTTCAGTCGCTCAGTCACGTCTGATTCTTTGCAACCCCATGGACTGCAACACACCAGGCCTCCCTGTCCATCATCAATTCCCAGAGCTTACTCAAACTCATGTCCATCACCATCAGTGATGCCATCCAACCATCTAATCCTCTGTCGTCCCCTTCTCCTCCCATCTTCAATCTTTTCCAACATTAGGGTCTTTTCCAATGAGTCAGTTCTTCGCATCAGGTGGCCAAAGTATTGGAGTTTCAGCTTAAGCATCAGTCCTTCCAATGAATATTCAGGACCGATTACCTTTAGAATAGACTGGTTGGATCTCCTTGCAGTCCAAGGAACTCTCAAGAGTCTTCTCCAACACCACAGTTCTAAAGCATCAATTCTCCAGTGCTCAGCTTTCTTTATAGTCCAATTCTCACATCCATACATGACTACTGGAAAAACCATAGCTTTGACTAGACTGACCTTTGTTGGTAAAGTAATGTCTCTGCTTTTTAATATGCTGTCTAGGTTGGTCATAGCTTTTCTTCCAAGGAGCAAGCATCTTTTAATTTCATGGATGCAGTCACCATCTGCAGTGATTTTGGAGCCCCAAAAGATAGTTTCTCACTGTTTCCACTGTTTCCCCATCTATTTCCCATGAAGTGATGGGACCAGATGCCATGATCTTAGTTTTCTGAATGTTGAGTTTTAAGCCAGCTGTTTCACTCAACTCTTTCACTTTCATCAAGAGGCTCTTTAGTTCCCCTCTGTGCTTTCTGCCATAAGGGTGGTGTCATCTGCATATCTGAGGTTCTTGATATTTCTCCTGGCAATCTTGACTCCAGCTTGTGCTTAATCCAGTCCAGCATTTCTCATGATGTACTCTGCATATAAGTCAAATAAACAGGGTACAAAATACAGCCTTGGCATACCCCTTTCCTGATTTGGAACGAGTCTGTTGTTTCATGTCCAGTTCTGTTGCTTCTTGATCTGCATACAGATTTCTGCATACAGTTCACATTAGATACCCAATAAATATTAGCCTCTCTGCATCTATTTTTCTTTCTATTTTCATCTTTCTTCATGTTGGTATTTTACTTAAACACACATACACACATGATGTTGTAGAAAACCCTAAAAGACATCCCTGAGAAGTTCTTGCTTGAGGGAAACCAAATAACAATTTCCATAGGAAGCAGCAGCACATCAGGTATAAGGAATTCCTGAAAGGTGCAGTGAGTGATATGGAGGCAATTCATTTAGATTACCTTCTCACTAGTATGAATCTTGGTAGGAAACAAAATCCAGCCCTGCATTTTTATTAAGTTCCTAAAGTGCCTTTCTGCAAGCTACTTTCTCTTTCTGGGATAGTTTCTGTCTTTCTTCAGCCAACTGTCTCCAGTTTGAACCATGAATTAAGGCTCCCTCCCTGTGGGAAGGAACCCTACCTTGCCGAGGCTGGTTTCATCACCCCTTCTCTGTCCTGTCCTAACCCTTGAGTTTTCAATCTCCCACCATGTCTTGTGATTATCTATTTACACATTGTTCTTCCCCATCTGGTTGGGAGCTTCCTGAAGACAGGGTTGGTGATTTATTGATCTATGTTCCAGTGACCTGCACAATGCAGACATTCAATATATATTTGAATGAGTTAGTGAACAAATGATTGAATCACAGAAGGAGGTCTTTACCTGTCATTGTTTTACATGTTCCCCTTTCCAGATATATCCCGTTAGGTCACAGAGTCCATCCCCTGAATTCTGTGTCTGGAACAGTGCTTTGCCTGTTATTCAGACTGAGTGGAGGCAAAACTCTCAAAGCCAGGAGTACCTACCTCACGTCTTTCCATCGAAGAGAAGTGGTGGATGTAAGGGAATCAATCTGGAATGACTCAGAGATACAAGCCCACCCTCGCTCTTGACATCCACTTGCAGACATTTGCAATGTCTTTCTCTTTTTGGCCTCTCATTAAACCTGCGGAAATCATGGGAAAGTTAAACAGCTCTTGGCTGGCACTTAACTTTTTCCTCTTTGAAATCTGCAATTTCTCATTATTTCTTGCCCTCACATGGGTCAGAGTTCCCTTCTCTGCTGGAAACAAGCCTGTCCACCCATGCCCCAGCACACCCCCACTCCTGCCTTTCTGCTTGCATTTTTAGAACACTATAACACTTAGGGAAACTTCTCCTGATTAAAAAGGTTTAAAATGAGTCAAGATGGCAGGTTAAAAATAACTGAAATGCCCCTGCTGTCCCAGTTATTAAAGGATGGCCTGGCAGCTAAAACCTCCAGGCAGTGCCTCGGGCGGACTGAGTCTGGCATCTCATCATTATCCAGAAGTCCTTGGGTCGATTGAATCTGCAACCATTAGCGAGAATGGAAAGGTTTTGACCTGTCATTTAAACAAGAAAAGTCAAGCAAGGGAAGTTCTTCATTACAGGGAACATTTTCTGGTGTTATAAGACATCATGGCCTCTCTAATTTGTAGAGGAATAATAGGGGAGCACCTCACTGCTTTCTTGACTATCTGCCTTTCACGTGTGTCACTGACAGGCTGGCTTAGGTGTCCCTCCCATGCGTTCTGAAAACCTGTCCATGAGCTCTGTATCGTGCCTCTCACTGGTGTGACAGGTACCTCAGAGTGGTGGCTGGACAGAAAAGCATCTGGAGTCGAATTGCCCATGCCTGGATGGCGGCACTACCCCTTATTAGCTGTGCCATCTTGGGCAAGTTACTTTACCGCTCTGTGTTTCAGTTTAGTTGAAACAGGGAGGTGTTTAGCTATCTTGTGGTTGTAGAGTAACCTCAACTCCACTCTGTTTTAGAGATGGTCCCACCATGCCTGTGTCTTATAATTTTTTATGCGGCACGACCATTGTTTGTGCCTGGTTGGGGAATTAGGGTCGGTCCCAGGTTCTTCTGAACTGTTAATTCCACAGGAAACCAGAAGTCCCTTCCCTCTACTTGTCCAGAAACTTCATATGCATGGTCACCTCAAGGAGCCTCTGGTACTCTCGTTCCCATCCACCCAAACCAACCAGTAGCAAGTCCTGTCTCCCCGCCTCCTCATTCTGACCACTAGTGCCTCAGTTTAGAAATTTGACAATTCTTTTTTCTTTAATGAAAATACATTTTAAACAGTGTTTTTATATCTACCTTTGCACTGCTGCTGCTGCTGCTAAGTCACTTCAGTCGTGTCCGACTCTGTGCGACCCTGGAGATGGCAGCCCACCAGGCTCCCCCATCCTTGGGATTCTCCAGGCAAGAACACTGAAGTGGGTTGCCATTTCCTTCTCCAATGCATGAAAGTGAAAAGTGAAAGTGAAGTCGCTCAGTCGTGTCCGACTCTTCACGACCCCATGGACTGCAGCCCACCAGGCTCCTCCACCCATGGGATTTTCCAGGTAAGAGGACTGGAGTGGGGTGCCATCGCTTTCTCTGACCTTTGCACTACCACACCCTTAATTTACCTGAACATTAGAAACATAATGTGCTGTGCTTAGTCACTCAGTCATGTCTGAATCTTTGTGACCCCATGGACCATAGTCCACCAGGCTCCTCTGTCTGTGGGGATTCTCCAGGCAAGAATACTGGAATGGGTTGTCATGCCCTCCTCCAGGGGATCTTCCCAACTCAGGGATCAAAGCCAGGTCTCCCACATTGCGGGCACATTCTTTACCATTTGTACCACCAGGGAAGCCCTCAAAACATAAAAAGCCTTCTAAATATAAATCTGATTATGACACATTTGTTTAACAGGCCTGCCAATGCAGGAGACAGAAGAGATTCATTCAGGATTCCTGGGTCAGGAAAATACCCTAGAGGAGGAAATGGCAACCCACTTCAGTGTTCCTGCCTGGAAAATTCTATGGACAGATGAGCCTGGCAGGCTACAGTCCATGGGCTCACAAAGAGTCAGACACAACTTAATGACTTACCACTCACATATTCACTCTAGCACTCCAGAAAGCCAAATCTTCTTGGGTTGGCTTATGAGATCTTCCTGATACAATCCTTGCCAACCTGCCTTGGAAATATAGAAACAATAAGACAAGGCTGCCCAACCCATGCCCTCAGGTAGCTACCAGTTTGCAGGATACAGAGATGGATCCTCTCCCCTGGTGCAAGCTTGTTTGAATCATATCCGTTAGATCAGTAGCATCCCACTGGCTGAAAATCAAATTGAGCAGGATCTTGCAGGGTCTTCCCAGGGACAAACATTCCAGTACCCCAACCTTGTTTGTAAAAGAGTTTTAGTCTCCTAGACCTTTGTCAAGTTCCAAAGAGCAAATTTAATCAGAGAAATGAGAAAAAAAAAAAAAAAAAAACAGAAACAAAGGAAAACAGTGAAGCAAGGCAAAGTTATAGTTTAGCCATAAGACAAAGTCAGAAACCTTTAGTAACTCCTCAAGGGCTCTAGATGATGTCCTGAGTCTTGTGTTGCATTGTTTGGCAGAGACTGAAACCCCTAACCAGACGGAAGAAGTTAACTACATGGTGACCACCGGCACATGGAACCCACATGGGTTAGAACCAGGAGGCTGCTGATCCCAAGATTCCAGAAACATCATCCCGTCACCCCGCCACCAATCAGAGGATTATGTACAAGCAGGCCACACACCCCATGAGCCTCTCCCTTACCCTGTCTTTAAAACTCTTCCCGGAAAGCCATCAGGGAGTTGAGTCTCCTGAGCTGCCTGTTCTCCTCGCTTTGTGCCTTGCAACAAATTCTGTGTTTTCCTTCACAACAACCTGGTGTCAGTAGCTTGGCTTTGCTTGGGAAAGCAGACCTGAGTTCAGTTCCATAACGAAAGCTTTGATGAAAAGTTAGATGGATGAAAAGATTAACGGTGAAATTTGTCCTTGGGGACAGACTTAGAGTATTAGGTGGGAAGGAAATAGAAAAGAGAAAAATTAGGTTGAGAATTGAAAAGTGGAAAAGAAAAAGAAAAGAGGACTTAAGAAAGGAAGTTAAAAAGATAAGGGAAAATAAGAAAAACAAAAACAAAAAACCTGTATTGTGTGTCCCAAGTGTGTGTGTTCTTTGACTCTGAAGAACTTTGTTCTGCCACCTGTTGTGGCAGGTGGGTGTTTGTAATAACCCCACCAGATGATGCAAAGATTTGGCTGCAGGAAGGCATTGGTGATGACCACTGTGTCTGCTACACGGTCTGGGCAGGCTTTTTTTGTTTGGTTGGTTGGTTTTTCTTTGTTTGTTTTGTGTGTGTGTGTGTGTACGCGTGGTTTTCTTTAAATGCTTGTTTATTGATGTGTTTATGGGCTGTGTCTTATTTGCACCACGTGGGATCTTCTTTGCATCACGCGGAATCGTTGGTTGCGGTGTGTGGACTCTCTGCTTGTGACGCTCGGGTGCAGTAGTTGTAGCCCGTGGGCTCTCCAGTTGCGGCATGCAAGCTCTGGAGCTGGAGGACTTGCTTGCTCTGCGGCACGAGGGGTCTTAGTTCTCCAGCCATGGACTGAACCCGGGGAGCAAATTCTTAACCACTAGACCACCAAGGAAGTCCCTGGGGCAGGCTTTCTTGACAAACAAACTTTTAAATATAAGTACATTGATCTTTCTTCTTGTAAATTATTTGCAGTAATTTACACTGACTGAAAATTAAAAAGAAGGAAGGTGTTTTGTACTATGCCATTAAAGTCAACCAGCATGTATTTTCTGTTAGGTGATGGCTTACAAAAATCATCCTCAAATGGTTCAGACATTATGCTGCAGTGTAGGTCAGGAAGAAGCTATGGACAGAGCAATATTTTTCTCACCATCTCAAAAAAATCTTTTGGTCCACTAAGAAAAAAACAAAACCAGTAAGAGTGAAGCAGTGAAATAGATTGGGTCACAACTGCTGCTGCTGCTAAGTCACTTCAGTCGTGTCCGACTCTGTGTGACCCCATAGACGGCAGCCCACCAGGCTCCCCCGTCCCTGGGATTCTTCAGGCAAGAACACTGGAGTGGGTTGCCATTTCCTTCTCCAATGTGTGAAAGTGAAAAGGGAAAGTGAAGTCGCTCAGTCATGTCTGACTCGTAGCGACCCCATGGACTGCAGCCTACCAGGCTCCTCTGTCAATGGGATTTTCTAGGCAAGAGTCCTGGAGTGGCTTGCCATTGCCTTCTCCGTCACAACTGCTAAACATGTGTTAATCCCTTGACCATTTTGACATTCTATCAGATTCTGTGAAACAAGTTCAAAACACACTTCTGGGAAAGAGGAACATAATACCATCCAGATTTCCAAACCTGTGATGTGTTACTGGGCAGAGAAATCATTGAACTCTCTGAAAAATGTGTTTCTGATGCTTAGTTTTGCATTCACACTGGAAATAGTAAGTGTGATATAACTACATGTACAGAATTTGATGTCATTTCAGTTACAATTTGATGTCATTTCAGTTATAATTACCATCAATAATCTAGTTAACATTGCAATTATTTAACTTATATGCAGAGTATATCATGAGGAACGCTGGGCTGGAAGAAGCACAAGCTGAAATCAAGATTGCTGGGAGAAATATCAGTAACCTCAGATATGCAGATGACACTACCCTTATGGCAGAAAGTGAAGAGGAACTCAAAAGCCTCTTGATGAAAGTGAAAGAGGAGAGTGAAAAGGTTGGCTTGAAGCTCAACATTCAGAAAAGAAAGATCATGGCATCTGGTCCCATCACTTCATGGGAAATAGATGGAAAAACAGTGGAAACAGTGTCAGACTTTATTTTTGGGGGCTCCAAAATCACTGCAGATGCTGATTGCAGCCATGAAATTAAAAGACGCTTACTCCTTGGAAAGAAAGTTATGACTAACCTTGATAGTATATTAAAAAGCAGAGACATGACTTTGCCAACCAAGGTCCGTCTAGTCAAGGCTATGGTTTTTCCCATGGTCATGTATGGATGTGAGATTTGGACTGTGAAGAAAGCTGATCGCCGAAGAATTGATGCTTTTGAACTGTGGTGTTGGATAAGACTCTTGAGAGTCCCTTGGACTGCAAGGAGATCCAACCAGTCCATTCTAAAGGAGATCAATCCTAGGTGTTCATTGGAAGGACTGATGCTAAAGCTGAAACTGCAATACTTTGGCCACCTCATGCGACGAGTTGACTCACTGGAAAAGACTCTGATGCTGGGAGCGATTGGGGGTGGGAGGAGAAGGGGACGACAGAGAATGAGATGGCTGGATGGCATCACTGAGTCTGTGGACATGAGTTTGAGTGAACTCCGGGAGTTGGTGATGGACAGGGAGGCCTGGTGTGCTGTGATTCATGGCATCGCGGAGAGTCGGACATGACTGAGCGACTGAACTGAACTGAACTGAACTGAGCATCAATAATCTAGTTAACATTACAAACTAGAAAAGTTACTAATTAAAATTCATGTAGTACAATCTTCTTTAACTGAAAATTATAGCTCTTGGGAGGATGCTTTTATATTTATTATCAAATTTTAGTGAAATAAAATTTGTGGATAGAGGTTGCCATACCTGTAAGAGTCTGTTGTGGAAAAGTTCCATTCCATTAATTTCATCACTTATTGTCTGAATTTCCTCATTTATTGTCTTTTGTATGCAAGGTGTAACGTCAGAATTTTTGTGGAGGGATACATATTGCTATGAGGAATTTATTAAATATCGGTGCATGTGTGCTAAATTGCTTCAGTCATTTCCAACACTTTGCAACCCCATGGAGCCTGCCAGGCTCCTCTGTCCGTGGGATTCTCTAGGCAAGAGCACTGGAGAGGGTTGCCATGCCCTCCTTCAGGGGATCTTCTGGACCAAGGGATCAAACCCAAGCCTCTTATCATCTCCTGCATTGGCAGGTGGATACTTTACCACGAGTGTCACCTGAACTAGTTCTTTACCACTAGCACCATTAACTGTCAGAGAGATATGCAAACTTATAAATAGCCATGGCTGAGTCGACAACAGGACACAAGAGGCACACAGCTGACACTGCGGAGCTTCAGAAGCTGTAGATTCTGTTCCTTGGGTGTCAGGGATCATGAGAGCTTGTGCGCAGGCAGGGGCGCTGAGCTGAGCCCACAAAGACAGAGACCAGGATGTAGGACATTTGAGAGGAAGGGAGGAGCATGGACAAAACCAGCACTTTGGAATCATCTCCAGGCATCTGCAGGTTTCATGACTCTGCCCATCTTGACTGCTTGCAGGGAATCACTCTGACCTTTTAAAATTGAACTTCTTGGAAAAAAGCTCACAAATTAAGACAAAACTAACCCTACCCGATTCACCGCATGGCTGGTAAACCAAATGTTTAGATACAATGACTTTGTAGAAGGATTGTAAAATATGGAATAGTGTGAGTTGTAAATGGCGGTTTAGAGATATAAGATGCCAAATTGGTCCAAGATAATTCTAAGGATATGAGTAATACTACATCACACATACAGCAAGTGTGAGTGAGTGCCTACCGTGGCAATTCTAAAAGCCTGGGAAATGAAAATGATGAGATATAGTCTTTATTACTGAGAAGGAAAGAGCCTTTGCCTTTCCTGAGCTTCACTTGTCTGTTTGCATACTAGATACTTCCTGGGAGTGGGTTGCCAATTCCACCTCCAGGGGATCTTCCTGAGCCAGGGATCGAACCCACATCTCCTGCATCTCTGGCAGATTCTTTAATGCTAGAGTCACGTTTGATCTATATCTCAGCTTAAATGGTGATCCTCTCAAGTCACCAGGAGTGGAGGCAGCATTCTGATTACAGGGTCACTGCTAAGGTGATGTGATTCTGAAGCCAGCTGCAGGCTCAGAGGTTTTCAATTTCTCTTCCTTCCTGGAATGGCTAAGGCAGCAGCTGCTTTTGAGGGTCAGTTCTGCATAATTACTCTGAGAGGATCAGGCAGACCAATTCAGATCTAGTCTCCTATTTTGAATATTTTTGCTTAAAATCATGACATTGGTTTCCATTATCTACAACTGTACTCTGGTGAAGACAGTAATAAATATAATTCACCATATGAATGTGTTGTAAAAGAAAAGAACATAGTATTGTCTATATAAATGCTAAAAAAGCATTTTTTCAGACAGTGTCTGTGTGAACAATAATCAAGTAGCAAAGAAAAAATAAATATAAATTATGCACTTAGCAGTCATGTATATAAACAATGGGACTTCCCAGATGGCACAGTGGTAAAGAATCTGCCTGCCAATACAGGAGATGCAGGTTCGATCCCTGGTCCAGAAAGATCTCCTGGAGGAAGAAATGACAACTCACTCCTGTAGTCTTGCCTGGAAAATTCCTTTAGAGCGGTGCCTGTCAGGCTACAATCCATGGGGTTGCAAAGAGTCAGACATGATGAGCTACTGAGCACTCATGCACACATATAAACAATGCTTTTTTATATATTTAAGGAAAATAATTTATATGAAGAAAAAATTGTAATTCTGCTAAACACACACTTAATAATTAAATAAATAGAAACCCATTGTACTTGATGAAGGCTTGTCATTATTTATAAATTTTATTACTTAAAAGTGCTCCTGGATTTTCTAATTGTTTGTGGTTCAGTTCAGTTCGATTCAGTTCAGTTGCTCAGTCGTGTCCGACTCTTTGTGACCCCATGAATCACAGCACGCCAGGCCTCCCTGTCCATCACCAACTCCCCGAGTTCACTCAAACTCATGTCCATCGAGTCAGTGATGCCGTCCAGCCATCTCATTCTCTGTCGTCCCCTTCTCCTCCCACCCCCAATCCTTCCCAGCATCAGATTCTTTTCCAGTGAGTCAACTAGTTGCATGAGGTGGCCAAATTGTTTGTGGTAGTATATTTTAAAGTTGAATTTCTAACTTTCTACCAAAATTATTTTCAGTTTGACACATTTTAACCTGTGTTAAATAGACCACAAAAATGCTAAAATTAAGGATGACTGAACTGATATATTACCTTGAAGTAGACAAAGTATTCTATGGAAGACCCAGAATTCACAGGTTTAAATTCAAATAATAACAAAAGTAACCACATAAAATCTTTGAGCTCTGGATGTTAAGAGCATCACAAAATCAAAATATAAATGAGAAACTAGAGAATAAAATTTGCAACATGTATTTTACTAAGACTCCTCAAAAGTACTATACAAATCTAGTACAATTAATAAATGGGACAGTATCTTAAATGCTTTTCAATTAAATAAATTTTTAAAAATTAAAATATGCTAAAAATACTCCTAATTAAAGACATTGACACAAAAGTAAATGAGATAAAAATTTTCATTTATTCAACTGGAAAAGCTTTTGAATTTTATAATATTGATACTGAAAAGATGAGGAATTATTATTTCTCTTCAGAGGCAATTAAAAAGCTTAGTGCTTCCATTCCATTCCATTCCGTCGCTCAGTCGTGTCCGACTCTTTGCGAACCCGTGGACTGTAGCCTACCAGGCTTCTCCATCCACGGGACTCTCCAGGCAAGAATACTGGAGTGGGTTACCATTTCCTTCTCCAGGAGATCTTCCCGACCCAGGGATTGAACCCGGGTCTCCTGCATTGGAGGCAGACGCTTTAACCTAGTGCTCAGATTAAGCAATTCAAGTCTCTGTTTGTTCCTAGAAGAGTTGACCACGTTACTGGAACTAGAGTGTTCACCACAGCTTTGTTTATGATATAACAAATAACAGAAAAGAAGAAATGGTCAAATAACTGTATTTTAAAATCTAAATAAATATTACAATAAATTATTTTATACCCTGAAAATATGGCCAGAGTATATATCTCTATATATCTATATATGCAAACTAAGTTGCTTCAGTTGTGTCCAGCTCTGTGTAACCCTATGGACTGTATCCCATCAGGCTCCTCTGTCCATGGGATTCTCTAGGCAAGAATACTGGAGTGGGTTGCTGTACCCTCCTTCAGGGTGCCTTCCCGACCCAGAGATCGAACCCATGCCTCTTATTTCTCCTGCATTGGCAGGCAGGTTCTTTACTGCCAGTGCCACCCGGGAAGTATATATGTATATATGCTTTATGGAAAAAAATCTTTAATGTGTATCATTAAGTACAATAAACAAAGATGTACACTATTATCTGTTGCATAATATGAACAATTATCTGAATATTCATAAACAAATGTACATTGGTGCATGCACAAAAAAATTGTCATGGAAGAACCACATGAGCCTGTTATCATGGTGACTTTAAACACTGGGATGTGGAATGTGGAGAAGGACACATTGTTTCACTACTTGTATTTTTCTACATTATTTGAATTTTCCAAACTTGACCATGACGTGTTTTAATTAGAAAATTTATCCACATGGATTATATAAACTGTGTGATCACAGGCATTTTTACCTTTTCTGTTTTATACATAGTTTAAAGAGTCTAGTTAGTGGGTATCATGGATCAGATGTATCCTGCCTTTCTTGAAAACCTACTAGGTGACTATGAAAGAGCTTTTCATGAATTTTCTCCTTAATCCGTTCCCCAGTGACGTGAATCAGAGGAGACTGATGCTGCCTCTTCTTATGTGACGCTTCAGAGACTCAGAAACGTCACCAGGACTTGGGAAACGTCACCAGGACTTGGCTAATGCCACCCACAAGGTAGGAGATGGAGAACGGATTTCAACACATACTTTCTCTCCTCTTGCTGTGAGCCTTCCACAGAGAATCCGCTTCCTGTTGACCATGACGAAGATATATTTCCTTCACACAATACATTTCTTATGTTAGAAAGTATTTTAATTTCAAGTATGAATGCATGCTTAACTTTTGCCCTTGAATAAAAATGGAAGATAATATGCCGAGGTGACACTGCATCAGTAAAAAATGATAATCTATTATTACGGTGTGAGTAGGCGTGATATCTTCTTGCTAATGACTTGCTATGCCTAAGCACCAGGAGATGAACTTGACATTTGATACTGATACAGCCGCAAAGGGAAGACCCTGGATTGTTCTTAAGGAACACTATTATACCTTTCTTAAAGTTCGAAGAGCTTTATTTTCCTAAAATGGAAGTATAGAATTGCTCCTTGTCAGAAGGGAGCAACACAGGGCCCTAGTGATTCACACCTCCTGTATGTGAAATTAAAGTGATGCTTTAATTTGAACCTATATGTGAATTTTGTCATAGGAGTCATTGGTATTTTAAAGCTTTCTTTTATCTCCCACCAAAGAACTTTGGGAAAAGGGTGACAGATTCTTGCTTGGAGCCAAGGCATTTGAGTGGGCTGAGGGCTGGAGACCCCAGAGGCTGCTTTTATCTCATAAGCAGTTATTTCCATTTTTGTGTGTTTATAGCCACAACTCAGATGTTGGAGGGTTAACGCAGACTTGACTGAAAGTTTATTGAAGAGAATGCAGACTAGGTATTTCTTGCCTTACTTGGCTCTGTTCTCCTTGATCTCAGGCTTATCTTCTCTGCTCACCACAGTATCAGATCAAACGTCACCTCTTCCAAGAAAGAGGTCTTTTCCTCACTTGGCAGAAACAGGCAGAGGAATCAGAAACTGGTCTCTATAAATGCGGTTCAGGGATCTTCCCAACACAGGCTTTTCCTATACTCTGTTGATCAGAAGCCCTCAGTGCCTCCTGCAGCACATCCTACATCTGGGCTTGAATCCTCAGCCTGGCAATTCAGACTGTCTCCATGGAGGCCTACCTTGTTCTTTATATGCCCTCCCTGTTCCTCTGATACCCACTCCCATCCTTGGCCTTCAAACACCACACTAGATTCCCTCACACCTAAGAGCATGGAAAAGCCTCCTTCACTTGTGTAACTCACATATCCCTCAGGGCACCTTCCTTTTTCATTCCTTAAATTAATTACATTAAAATGATTTTTATGGGTTTATATTATGAGTCATCAGTCACCACTTAACAGTAACATATAATCTCTCCCCTTGGGAAGTTCTAGTCCAATTTCTCTGTGGCGGTTCACAACGCATTCATCACTAGACCATGTCCTATGGTTGCCTGCATCAGTATCACTTCTGTAATTACCACACATTCCTTTTATGTCTGATCTCTCTCCCCTGAGAACTTACACATGGCTGAAAAAAAGAAAAAAAAAACCTTCACTCATTGGAAGTGACTGATAGGAAACATAGGAGCTCTTTGTATTTGCTGAGGATTTCTGCATACAGAAGGCATTCATATATGGCCCAGGTTTTCTGTGATTTTTTTCTCGATTTCAAAAATTATATCTCATTGCCACATCATATGTCTTGACTTCTAGATGCAAAATAGAGTGACATGAGTATTACATTTGTCTTCATGTGAAACATAATGTTCAGCATGAAAGTGTTACTTCTACTCTGAACTCATAACAGCTGTTGATTTTTTTCCTAAATTGTTTTTGATTTGTAGTTGCTCCAGCCCACATGCAGGTAAACACACAAATATATAATTTGGGTGTCAGTGTTGTAACATCCGTGAAAAAGGCCAAAAGAAGTCCAACTTTTCTTTGTGACTA
This sequence comes from Moschus berezovskii, assembly GCF_049115385.1. Classification (NCBI taxonomy): domain Eukaryota; kingdom Metazoa; phylum Chordata; class Mammalia; order Artiodactyla; family Moschidae; genus Moschus; species Moschus berezovskii. Next base: position 52,653,971 of record NC_142483.1, on the reverse strand, counting down.
TCTCAAAGGTCTTTGCTACCATCCCTTCTTATCTGCAGATATGTAGCTCTTTCTGTGATGCATGCCTCATGTACCTGGGAACATACCTTTCTAACTGCTGGCACACAGTTCGCAGAACCAGGAAGAGAAAAAAGGCCTAAATGACTAGAATTAAAATAACAGCTTCATTTAAAGCTTTTCTAAAGTCAAACATCTTTCCTAACACCATACACCAAAATAAACTCAAAATGGATTAGAGAGCTAAATGTAAGACCAGATTCTATAAAACTCCTAGAGGAGAACATAGGCAAAACACTCTCCGACATAAAGCACAGCAGGATCCTCCGTGACCCACCTCCCAGAATATTGGAAATAAAAGCAAAAATAAACAAATTGGACCTAATTAAAATCAAAAGCTTCTGCACAGCAAAGGAAACTATAAACAAGGTGAAAAGACAGCCTTCATAGTGGGAGAAAATAATAGCAAATGAAGCAACTGATAAGGGATTAATCTCCAAAATATACAAGCAGCTCCTGCAGCTCAATTCCAGAAAAATAAACAACCCAATCAAAAAATGGGCCAAAGAACTAAACAAACATTTCTCCAAAGAAGACATAAAGATGGCTAACAAACACATGGAAAAATGCTCAACATCCCTCATAATCAGAGAAATGCAAATCAAAACCACAATGAGATACCATTTCACACCTGTCAGAATGGCTGCTATCCAAAAGTCTACATGCAATAAATGCTGGAGAGGGTGTGGAGAGAAGGGAACCCTCTTACACTGTTGGTGTAAGAGGGAGAATGCAAACTAGTACAGCCACTATGGAGAACAGTGTGGAGATTCCTCAAAAAACTGGAAATAGAACTGCCATATGATCCAGCAATCACACTCCTGGGCATACACACCGAGGAAACCAGAATTGAAAGAGACACATGTACTCCAATGTTCATTGCAGCACTGTTTACAATAGCCAGGACATGGAAGCAACCTAGATGTCCATCTGCAGACGAATGGATAAGAAAGCTTTGGTACATATACACAATGGAGTATTCAGTTCAGTTCAGTCGCTCAGTCGTGTCCAACTCTCCGCGACCTTACTCAGCCATTAAAAAGAATGCATTTGAATCAGTTTTAATGAGGTGGATGAAACTGGGCCCTATTATACAGAGTGAAGTAAAACAGAAAGAAAAACACCAATACAGTATACTAACGCATATATATGGAATTTAGAAAGATGGAAATGATAACCCTGTATTCAAGACAGCAAAAGAGACACAGATGTATAGAACGGTCTTTGGGACTCTGTGGGAGAAGGTGAGGGTGGGATGGTTTGGGAGAATGGCACTGAAACATGTATATTATCATATGTGAAACAAACCGCCAGTTCAGGGTCGATGCATGTTACAGGATGCTCAGGGCTGGTGTGCGGGGATGACCCAGAGGGAGGATAAAGGGAGGAGGGTGATGGGAGGGGGGTTCAGGAAGAAGAACTCATGTACACCCAGGGCAGATTCATGTCAATGTATGGCAAAACCAACCAATATAATATTGCAAAATAATTAGCCTCCAATAAAAATAAAAAAAAGTAAATAAATAAAGTCAAACATCTGAGCATGCTCCAGAACCCAAGAAGTGATGGAGATCAATCTCTTGTCCCATTCTGAGGGTTGTCTTTTCATTTTGTTTTTGCTTTCCTTTGGTGTGTAAGAGCTTTTAAGGTTAATTAGGTCCCATTCGGGGGCGGGAGGAGAAGGGGACGACCGAGAATGAGATGGCTGGATGGCATCACCGACTCTGTGGACATGAGTTTGAGTGAACTCCAGGAGTTGGTGATGGATAGGGAGGTCTGGCGTGCTGTGATTCATGGGGTCATGGAGAGTCGGACACGACTGAGTGACTGAACTGAACTGAACTGAGGTCCCATTTATTTTTGTTTTTATTTTCACTACTCTACGAGGTGGGTCAAAAAAGGTCTTGCTGCAATTTATGTCACAAAGTGTTCTGCCTGTTTTCCTCTAAAAGATTTATAGTATCTCCCTTACATGTAGGTCTTTAATCCATTTTGAGTTTATTTTTGTGTATGGTGTTATAAGTGTTCTAATTTCATCCTTTTACTTGTAGCTATCCAGTTCCAACCAGTCCATTCTAAAGGAGATCAATCCTGGGTGTTCATTGGAAGGACTGATGTTGAAGCTGAAACTCCAATACTTTGGCCACCTCATGCGATGAGTTGACTCACTGGAAAAGAATCTGATGCTGGGAAGGATTGGGGGTGGGAGGAGAAGGGGACGACAGAGAATGAGATGGCTGGATGGCATCACCGACTCGATGGACATGACTTTGAGTGAACTCCGGGAGTTGGTGATGGACAGGGAGGCCTGGCGTGCTGTGATTCATGGGGTCGCAAAGAGTCGGACACGACTGAGTGACTGACCTGAACTGATCCAATTTTGAGGTGACTGCCTTTTCTTCATTGTATATTCTTGACTCCTTTGTCATAGATTAGGTGACCATAAGTACTTGGTTGCATCTCTCTTTTTATCCTGCTCTGTTGATCTATATTTCTGTTTTTGGGGGCTAGTATCATACTGTTTTGTTTACTGTAGCTTTACAGTATAGTCTGAAGTCATTGCAGCACTATGTACTGCAATAGCCAAGGATGGACGTGACCTAAATGTCCATCAACAGAAGAATGGATAAAGAAGATTTGTCACATATATACAGTGGAACATTACTTAGCCACAGAAAGGAACAAAATAGTCCCATTTGCAGAGACATGGATGGACCTAGAGATTGTCATACGGAGTGAAGTAAGTCATAAAGAGAAGCACAAATATCATATAATATTGCTTCTATGTGGAATCTGGAACAATGGTACAGATGAACTTTTTCAAAGCAGAAACAGAGACACAGATGTAGAGAATAAACACGATTACTGGGGCAATAGGGGCGGGGCAGATGAATTGGAAGACTGGGATTGACATATGTATACTATTAATACCATGTAAAATAGGTAACTAAAAAATAATAATAATAAAATAGATAACCAGTGAGAACCTACTTTATAGCACAGGGAACTCTGCCGACTGCTCTGTGGTGACCTAAATGGGAGGGAAATCTAAAAAAAAGAGGGACTATATGTATATGTATAACTGATTTACTTTGCTGTACATCAGAAACTAACACAACATTGTAAAGCAACTATACTCTAATAAATTTTTTTTAAAAACCAGTATGCCATGAGGCAAAAAATAGATGTGATAGAGAGAATTATTTTTCTCCCAAATCTCAAAATTATGAACTTGTTAGGGTTGAACACTTCCCACAGATTAGTATGTTAAAACAAAACATCTTCTGCTAGATATGGAAGTGGGTGCATTTCAATATTCCTTCTTCCCTCTCCCAGGTTCTTTCCCTCGGTGCTCCCTGTCACTGCTGTCCCTCCAGTCCCCACTGCAAGCTCTTTCTTTACAACACTGCAGCACTGAAGCAGCACAATTTTAAAGTAGAATTTAGGACCTGACACAGAGGAAGGGGTCTGGCTCACTCTGCAGAGAGAATCTAATTATGGAGATGGGATTTGAAGAGCTGGAGTTTTTCTAGGACACCTGGCTCACCCTTCTGTGTAATGGAAGTTGTCACTGGCCCTTTGCTGGCAGCTGAGGCATCAGGATGTGGGTGTCACTTCTCATCTGAATTAAATGCTGCCTCCAGCATGACACTTCAGGCAAACAGGAGCTGCTGGGTGCTCAGGCACTGGGATCTCTACCTGAAGCCCCTTTCAACTTGGAGACACTGTAATTTTGCAGAGGGAGAGAGCTGTCAGCACAGTATAAGGGAGAACTTTCTAAAACTCAGAACTACCGGTCACCAGACAGACTGTTCGGTTCCACTACTGGCCAAATTCAGCAGAGATATGACTTGCTGATCAGATGAATGGAGGGTCCACCACAGAGCCACAGGACTTACTAAGTTGAAGCTTTCAGCCTCAGTCTCAAACCCATAAAATGGTGGATATGATATTGATTCATTTACATATTCACTCATTGTTACTTTACTGGGAATCCATTGTGTGCCAGGCATTCTTCTAGGGATGGAGAGACAATGATTAAAGAAAGGGCATGTATTTTAATGAGGAAAGAGGGAAAACAAGCCAATTAAGGACTGGCTATCATGTGATACTACTGTCATAAAGGGATGGAGAATGATGCTGGAAATGTTGTCAAACCTGTGGAATCAAATAAAATTGAATGAGTTTTTTAAAAAGTTTTTTATCTTGAATTGAACCATAGTTGATTTACAATGTTGTGTTAGCTTCAGGTGTATAGCAAAGTGATTCAGTTATGCATGTATCTATTCTTTTTTAAGTTATTTTCCCATTTAGGTTATTACATAAGTTCATTCTCTAAGTCTGTGAGTCTATTTCTGTCTTATAAATAAGTTCATTTTTATCGTTTCTTTCCAGATTCTATATATAAGGGATATCATACGATATTTCTTTTTCTCTGACTTACTTTACTCAGTATGACAATCTGTGGGTCCATCCATGTTTTTGAGAATGGCACTATTTCATTCTTCTTAATGGTTGAGTACTATTCCATTGTATTTATGTACCACTTCTTCACCATTTAGGTTATTATAGAATATTGAGCATCATTCTCTATGCTATACAGTAGGTCCTTGGCTTCCCTGGTGGCTCAGAGTTTAAAGCGTCTGCCTCCAATGTGGGAGACCCAGGTTCGATCCCTGGGTCGGGAAGATCCCCTGGAGAAGGAGATAGTAACCCACTCCAGTATTCTTGCCTGGAGAATCCCATGGACAGAGAAGCCTGGTAGGCTACAGTCCACAGGGTCGCAAAGAGTCGGACACGACTGAGCGACTGAACGGAACGGAGTAGAAACTAAGATAATAAGGACTGCTATTTACTAAGTGTTTTCTGGGTTCCTGGCACTGTGCAAAGCACTGTGCCTTAAGTAAACTACCTGTCAATAAGGACTAATAGTCTCATTTTATAGGCACTATGGCTGAGACTTTGAGGAGCTTTGTAACTTGAGTAACATCCCAGGTAAACCTAGCTATTTGGAGGTGAAGCTGGCAGTGGAATTCAGGTATGAGCATTGGGCTTACAGGAGATCTCTAATTAATTATATTGCTATTGATGAAATTCATTAATGTTAATATGCGGTTGAGCTATATGGAGTTTATGTGAAGTTAAAATTCTATGTGTTTAACACATAGTGCCTATGGTGTAAAGCTAGAGGCTATGATGCTTGCGAGGAAACAAGACACTGTTTTTGCCTTGCTCGAGTTTTCTGTCTGGTTTGGGGAATTCTGCCTCAGGAAACAATAACTTAACACAGAACATGACTCCAGTGTATAATAGTTCTCGACCGCAGAAGTCACCATTTTTATTGGCAGAAAGGGATAAAAGGAGAAAGGTAGCCATGGGGTTTCTTTTGGTCAGGAAAGATGTCCGGGTTTGGGTGAGGTCTTGAGAATAATAAATTTGCAAGGGGCTGGAGGAAAGGAAAGAATAAAATAGTTGGGATGGCTTGTTTGCAAAAATTAATGAAGCTTTAAAAGAAAAAAAAAGTCACAAAACTAGAAACAACCCAAGTGTCCATCAACAGGACAGTGGCTAAACAAATGGTTGTATATTGCCCAATGGGATATTATTCAGTGATTTAAAATATATAAGCTACTGACACAAGCAACAACATCGATGAATCTTGAAGGCATTTTGATGAGTAAAAGAAGCTCTCCACAAAGGGTATGAACTGTATGATTCCATCTGCATGAAATTCAGAATGAGGCAAACTAATCTATGGGGACAAAAGTTAGCAAAGTGATTCACTCTTGGTTTGTGGAGGGGATTAATTGGAAATGGGAATTAAAGAACATATTGGGATAATGGAAATGCTCTACGTCTTGAACTGGGTGAGAGCTACACAGGTGTACGCATGTATAAAATGTCTTTGAGTTTCACATCTCAGATGGTACATTTTACTGTACATAAATTAAACCTTAATAAATCAAACACAATAGAGGGAAAAAAAGATGAGAGTGGGGATACTCCAGAGAGCAGAGATTGGCTCATTTAACTAAGACAGAAATTGACAAAAAAGCATTTTGGAAGAAAGAGAGTTTGGAGTTAGTTTCCAGGAGGCCATGAGTAAAATAAAAACAGCAATTATGATCTGTTCTATGAACAATATTAATAAATTAGCCTCTGGAGGTTTTGAGTAAAAAAAACTAATAAATGATGTATGTTAAAACATGAATTTCTAGGTCCCTCTGCAGAGGTCTTGGTTAGGGCCTGGCAGTTTTCATCTCTTACCAGTTCCTAGGTTGATGCCTATATTCCATGTCTCGAAACCACATTGTGAGGACTCTAGTCTGCTTCTCAGGCACCTCAGGGGTGGAGGTTGAAAGAAAGACAAAGTGATGGAGTTAGAGGCTTCAGAGACAATGAGCTTGGAGCCAAGTTGTGTTTTGAAGGAAGCCATATGGAGGCTACATGAGAGGAGGGCTGGGCTAGAGGGAAGCCATCCAAGGAGGAGGCTTTTGTTGTAATTTAGGAGAGATGTGCAAAGTCTAAACCAGAGTGTTATCGAAGGAAGAGGAGATGAAGGGATTAATTCAGAATGATTCAGGAGTTAGAATTTGATAATTTGGGACTGCGTGTTGGGAATAAAGGTATGAGAGGAGTCTTAGATGTCTCAGAATTTGTGGTTTGGTAATAAGGTGAATGATAGTATCATTTGTATCATGAAACAGGGTAGGAGAATGATAAGAAGGTTGGTCAGGATGTGTATGAGCGCTGCAAAGGGGTTATGTCACGGTCAGCCCCAAGTTCCTGCACACAGACCAGAGATCCACCAGAGCTGAGAGGACTGATACTTGCAAGATTCACGTGGGCTCAAGGGAGAATGTTTTCTGCCAGAACTGAGACCAAATAGGAAGGTCAGGGTGGCGTGTTCTTAAAGTAGGATTGATTTTATTCTCAGAGTGCGTAGTCTTCCATAAGGAGTTTTAGAAAGATTTTTGAACTTACGTAAATAAATAATAGCAAGGTCTGGGGCAGTTTTAAAAGGGTGATAGAGAGGCAACTGTATCAGCAGCAGCTGAAAATTCACAAGGATAAAATAGCAAAGTCATGAATAAGTCAGGAGCACACACATGTACATGTAAGACAGAAATGGAGACGAAAGTATGATTCTTTAAATAGTCTTGTTATATCTCAGAGAAATAGTATCAGTTTAAAATATAAGTATATATATCCACATATATAGATATATATATATGTAAAGAGATAAAGAAAAGACTGAAAAGAAATATGTTAATAATACATAAACAGTGAATCCATGAGTAAGGTTTATTGGCTATATTTATTTTCTTATGTAAACCTTGATTTTCTCAATTTTCTACAATCAACATGTTATACTTTAAAGTCATGAAAAAAAATTATTTAATTGCTTTTTGAAATCTGTTTCTGCCTGAATAATGGAAGAGGAAAAGCATGATAGGATTCTCTAGAGAAAGGATTAGAGTTTGGCTTCCTGGTTCTCTTCTCTTTGCATCCCAAGACAGATCTTGGCAGTCCCACAAAGAAACGTCCAGATCTCCCAGCGCTCAGTGATTGGCAGGCAGCCGCCCCCTGAGTGTTGCAGCCTCACAGGCGATTTGATCCATTCTCATTGAGCAGCCTGGGGTGAGGAGGCGATATTTAGAAAAACATAACGTTGAAATCAATTCGAAATACGAAGCAAAATGGTTAGTGATGCATAACAGCCTCAGCCACTGCTCACCCCACCTACAGCTGCTGGGGAACCAAGATGCTCTGGCCAATTCCCTTGGGAGCTATGGACCTGCTTCACCCCGCCCAGGTCACTGAGGATCCGGCAAAAAACGGCCCAGGGCAACAGTCATGGAAGCCAATAATAAGCAGAAAATTTAAACAAGAAGCAAGACATGTACCATGGCTTCTTTCTAAGATGTAAAAGAGGTCTGACTTTAAGATCCATTCTTTGTATGGGACAGAGCTTTCCTGGGAAAAAGAAAGCAAATGCAGATTTCACTCCCATGTCCCACCAATCCTTGGTTTTTCTTTTCATTGTTCCCTTTACTGGTCCATTAGTTCTGAGTCTATGGCTCTGAAAAAGCCAAACACTGGAGCTCAAAATTATAGGCAAGGCTTTCCTTACTCATCCATGTTCTCTGCCTCCCTGCTCTTTGAAACGACTCAAGGCCTGACCCTGTCTCTTGGGCACCACTGGTCAATTGCTACCTACAAATATGCACGTTCTAAGCTTTTCCTTTCCTCTCTGTCTTCCACCATCTCCCAAAAATGACCCCACAGACTTTCTAAACCTTTATTCATCTGCATTGGATGATTCTCAGTTAGATCACTACAGAAATCACCTTCAGCCTCTATTTAAACTCTCGTTTCTTTATATTGTACATTCTATAGAAAACGTGCAGTGGCCCCCTGTGTCTCTCCTTCAACACCATCATCATGCCTGTGAACACACAGCAATGGGGAACTGATGTGGGAAGTTTCTATCTGTTGCTCCAAGAATGTAACGTATTTTTAAATTCCTGTGGGGCTCAAGATCAGCTTTTTTATTCTAACAGGTTCTCTGTCATCGGGTAGGCTTGACGGGGAGGTGTTGTTACTGAAAGAAAAAGGGAGCTGTATCTACAGCCTTTGATGGGAGGAACCCTGCTAATATCAATCCACAGAGTGGCAGGAAGGGAGCCGTGGGAATGGATATCACTTCATTGCTTCTTCATCCTCCATCTAAAGTCTAAGCGGTACTGCCCACTGGCCTAAACCAGGACCTGCAGGGATCGCCCTGCGTATTTGTACTCACACACGTGAAAGTGTATGTGTAAGTCTATATAATTTTATTTTATGTATATATGATTATTATCAGGCTTCCCTGGGGGCTCAGACAGTAAACCCCCTGTCTGCAATGTGGAAGACCCAGGTTCGATCCCTGGGTTGGGAAGATCCCCTGGGGAAGGAAATGGAAGCCCACTCCAGTATTTTTGCCTGGAAAATCCGATGGATGGAGGAGCTCGGTAGGCTACAGTCTATGGGGTCGCAAAGAATCGGACACGACTGAGTGACTTCACTTTCACTTTCTTTCATGATCTTTATTTTTTTCTTCAACTTGCTTTCTCCTCTTAATAGTATATAAGCCAAATCTCCATGATCTCCACTGAAATGAAAAGGGGCCAGAGCAGTCAGTACTGATAATCAGTCTGTGAGCAAAGGTTTATTTCTATAATATTACAAGAGTTAACCAGCAGAGTACAGATAGATCATTCCCTTTGTTAGGTCTGTGTTTTGTCTGATGTTATCAAATCAGATAAATAAAAGAAGGTTTTAAAGTATCTTAAATCATAAGCATGTTGCAAAATATTAAAGTTATGCTGCAACAGACACTATTTTTCCAGGATAAATAAGGAAAGGAGACCTTTCCTGGCTAAAAAGGTCATTCAGTTCAGTTCAGTCGCTCAGTCGTGTCCGACTCTTTGTGACCCCATGAATCACAGCACGCCAGGCCTCCCTGTCCATCACCAACTCCCGGAGTTCACTCAAACCCATGTCCATCGAGTTGGTGATGCCATCCAGCCATCTCATTCTCTGTTGTCCCCTTCTCCTCCAGCCCCCAATCCCTCCCAGCATCAGAGTCTTTTCCAGTGAGTCAACTCTTCGCATGAGGTGGCCAAAGTATTTAGTCTTATATAGGCACTTTACTGAAAACAAGAGAAAATAAGTATTTCTGATCTGACTTACACAGCTCCATCATTTCTGAAGAGGTTGCTGGAGGAGGTCATGGCCGGGACAAGACCACTGGTTGAACCGAGAGGGGACTTGTGTCATCAGAGGGTCCTCACCCCACCCTCCATCCTTGGAATATGCATTCTGCCCATCCCGGTTCTCGTGGTTTATCCAGTATGAGCCTTGAGAGTCATTTGCTGTGGAGATCCTCTGGACTGAACAGCGACTGAACCCCATTCTCCTCTTGCTGCAACCCAAGCCCAACCTCCTAAGTAAGTGCCTCTGCTTGTTATAAACACCAGCTACTCACCTGGAGTGGCCTTTTCCTTAACTCTCTCCCTGCCCTCCCGGTACGGGGCCTGCAGGCTTCAGATTCCACCCTGGGAATTCCTGAGTTTGAGTACCAGTAAGGGTTTTCCTTTATTGAGCCCATCTTTGCATGAAATATTTCCTTGATATCTCTAATTTTCTTGAAGATATCTTTTGTTTTTCCTGTTCTGTTGTTTTCCTCTATTTCTTTGCATTGATCACTGAGGAAGGCTTTCTTATCTCTCCTTGCTATTCTTTGGAACTCTGCATTCAGATGCTTATATCTTTCCTTTTCTCCTTTGCTTTTTGCTTCTCTTCTTTTCACAGCTATTTGTAACGCCTCCTCAGACAGCCATTTTGCTTTTTTGCATTTCTTTTCCATGGGGATGGTCTTGGTCCCTGTCTCCTGTACAATGTCATGAACCTCCGTCCAGAGTTCATCAGGCACTCTATCAATCAGATCTAGTCCCTTAAATCTATTTCTCACTTCCACTGTATAATCATAAGGGATTGGATTTAGGTCATATCTGAATGGTCTAGTGGTTTTCCCTACTTTCTTCAATTTCAGTCTGAATTTAGCAATAAGGAGTTCATGATCTGAGCCACAGTCAGCTCCTGGTCTTGTTTTTGCTAACTGTATAGAGCTTCTCCATCTTTGGCTGCAAAGAATATAATCAATCTGATTTCAGTGTTGACCATCTGGTGATGTCCATGTGTAGAGTCTTCTCTTGTGTTGTTGGAAGAGGGTGTTTGCTATGACCAGTGCATTCTCTTGACAAAACTCTATTAGCCTTTGCCCTGCTTCATTCCGTGCTCCAAGGCCAAATTTGCCTGTTACTCCAGGTGTTTCCTGACTTCCTACTTTTGCATTCCAGTCCCCTAGAATGAAAAGGACATCTTTTTTGGGTGTTAGTTCTAAAAGGTCTTGTAGGTCTTCATAGAACCGTTCAACTTCGGCTTCTTCAGCGTTACTGGTTGGGGCATAGGCCTGGATTACTGTAATACTGAATGGTTTGCCTTGGAAACGAACAGAAATCATTCTGTCATTTTTAAGATTGCATCCAAGTACTGCATTTCTCGATAAAGGACCGAAATGGTATAGATCTAACAGAAGCAGAAGATATTAAGAAGAGGTGGCAAGAATACACAGAAGAACTGTACAAAAAAGATCTTCACATCCAAGATAGTCACGATAACGTGATCACTGACCTAGAGCCAGACATCTTGGAATGTGAAGTCAAGTGGGCCTTAGAAAGCATCACTACGAACAAAGCTAGTGGAGGTGATAGAATTCCAGTTGAGCTATTTCAAATCTTGAAAGATGATTCTGTGAAAGTGCTGCACTCAATATGCCAGCAAATTTGGAAAACTCAGCAGTGGCCACAGGACTGGAAAAGATCAGTCTTCATTCCATTCCCAAAGAAAGGCAATGCCAAAGAATGCTCAAACTACCGCACAATTGCACTCATCTCACACGCTAGTAAAGTCATGCTTAAAATTCTCCAAGCCAGGCTTCAGTAATATGTGAACCGTGAACTCCGAGATGTTCAAGCAGGTTTTAGAAAAGGCAGAGGCACCAGAGATCAAATTGCCAACATCCGCTGGATCATGGAGAAAGCGAGAGAGTTCCAGAAAACCATTTATTTCTGCTTCATTGACTATGCCAAAGCCTTTGACTGTGTGGATCACAATAAACTGTGGAAAATTCTGAAAGAGATGGGACTACCAGACCACCTGACCTGCCTCTTGAGAAACCTGTATGCAGGTCAGGAAGCAACAGTCAGAACTGTACATGGAACAACAGACTGGTTCCAAATAGGAAAAGGAGTACGTCAAGGCTGTATATTGTCACCTTGCTTATTTAACTTCTATGCAGAGTACATCATGAGGAACGCTGGGCTGGAAGAAGCACAAGCTGGAATCAAGATTGCCAGGAGAAATATCAATAACCTCAGATATGCAGATGACACCACCCTTATGGCAGAAAGTGAAGAGGAACTCAAAGGCCTCTTGATGAAAGTGAAAGAGGAGAGTGAAAATGTTGGCTTGAAGCTCAACATTCAGAAAACAAAGATCATGGCATCTGGTCCCATCACTTCATGGGAAATAGATGGAAAAACAGTGGAGACAGTGTCAGATTTTATTTTGGGGGGCTCCAAAATCACTGCGGATGCTGATTACATTCACGAAATTAAAAGACGCTTGTTCCTTGGAAGGAAAGTTATGACCAACCTAGATAGCATATTAAAAAGCAGAGACGTGACTTTGCCAACCAAGGTCCGTCTAGTCAAGGCAATGGTTTTTCCCGTGGTCATGTATGGATGTGAGAGTTGGACTGTGAAGAAAGCTGAGTGCCAAAGAATTGATGCTTTTGAACTGTGGTGTTGGAGAAGACTCTTGTGAGTCCCTTGTACTGCAAGGAGATCCAACCAGTCCATTCTAGAGGAGATCAATCCTGGGTGTTCATTGGAAGGACTGATGCTAAAGCTGAAAGTGCAATACTTTGGCCACCTCATGCGGAGAGTTGACTCACTGGAAAAGACTCTGATGCTGGGAAATGTTGGGGGCGGGAGGAGAAGGGGATGACAGAGAATGAGGTGGCTGGATGGCATCACCGACTGTGTGGACATGAGTTTGCGTGAACTCCGGGAGTTGGTGATGGACAGGGAGGCCTGGCGTGCTGTGATTCATGGGGTCGCAAAGAGTCGTACAAGACTGAGTGACTTTCACTTTCACTTCACTTCACAAGGTGGCGCTAGTGGTGAAGAACCTGCTTGCCAGTGCAGGAGATATGAGAGATATGGGTTTGATCCTTGGGTCGGGAAGATCCCCTGGAAGAGGGCATGGCAACCCACACCAGTATTCTTGCCCAGAGAATCCCATGGACAGAGGAGACTGGTGGGCTACAGTCTATGGGGTCTCAAAGAGTCATGACTGAAGTGACTTAGGATGGATGCACAAGGCTACTTAAGGTGGGAAAAGAAGTTACCTTTATTTATCCAAGAGTAATTTGAAAATGGGTTAGGATTTTAAATGTTTTCTGGGGGAGAGTGAGGAATCACATTCTAAATACTTCTTATCATATGTTCCACCTCAATACCTATTGTAATATCACAGTATTTTAAATGACTGGATTATTCCATATAAGCTCTGCACCAAAAATTGATTCACCACTAACATATTGAAAGGAATTTACATTTGTTCCAATTTCTTTTTTCTTTTTTAAAATTGGAGTGTAGTTGATTTACAATGGTGTGTTAGTTTCTGAAAAGTGAATCAGTTATACACATACATATGCACGCTAAGTCGCTTCAGTCGTGTCCGACGCTTTGCGACCCTATGGACTGTAGGCCGCCAGACTCCTCCTGTGCATGGGATTTCCCAGGCAAGAATACTGAACTCATGTCTCTTAAGTCCCCTGCATTTGCAGACAGTTTCTTTACCACTAGCACCACCACTGCACACACTCTCTCTCTTTTTTAGATTCTTTTCTCATGTAGTCTATTTCAATATTCAAAATATTGAATAGAGTTCCCTCTTCTATACAGTAAGTCATTATCAAATTATTTATTTTATGTATAGTCGTGTGTATATGTCAGTCCCAGTCTCCCAATTTATCCGTTACCCATTCCACCACTATAGCCATAAGTTTGTTTTCTACATCTGGAACTCAGTTTCTTGTTCCAATTTCTAAACTGTGTCAAACATTATTTTAAAAGTTTCATTTTTCTCTGTATAGAAATATATAGAGGGAAATGCATAAAATATATATGGAGTTCAGTATATTGGGCTTCCCTGGTGGCTCAGCTGGTAAAGAATCCACCTGCAATGCAGGAGACCCTGGTTTAATTCCTGGGTTGGGAAGATCCCCTGGAGAAGGGGTAGAGTACCCACCTCAGTATTCGTGGGCTTCCCTGGTGGCTCAGATGGTAAAGAATCCACCTGAAATATGGAAGACCTGCATTTGATCTAGTCTAAGGAATAGAATATGGAGACTGGAGAGCTTTCATCACTTTCCCTCCTAAACATTCATTTCTCTCTTCTCCAGAGTTTATAAGTACCATGGTTTCTAACACTGTATATTAGTTTTTCTGTTTTTTAAATTCACATAAGTGGTGGGATCTTGTAAGTAATCTCTTAAATTTGTGTTATGTAGCCCATACGTTGGATATATTTATCTTTTCACATGTACTTGTGGTTTTAGAGTTTTTATTGCTGTGAAGTGTTTCATTGATTTATCATTTGGAATGAGTGGGTATTTGTATGGTTACTGGTTTGTGGCTATTATAATCAATAATACTATAGGTATTCTTATTCACATATATTCTTATATGTACTAATGCATTTCTACGAAACATTGCCAGTTTAGATGTCATGTTCAAATTTAGTTGATAATGACATTATATTTTCTAAAAATGTTTGAAGCAAATCCTCAGTATTGAAAAGGATGCCATTGGTCCACATTCTCATCAAACTTAAATTATCAAAATTTTTATTTTTAAGTATTTTGGTGAAGGTGAAGTGGTATCTCTTTATTGTTTTATTTTTAACTTTACTGATACTAATATAGTTTCATATAATTGCTGCCCATTTGATGAAGTACCTTTCTAAATTCCTTATAATTTTTTGGTAGATTGTATCACTGATTTGTAATTGATCTTAAGTTAAACTTTTTAATTGATTTAGAAGTATTCCTTGTATATCTTGATAGGAACACTTTTGTGTATGTATATTGAAAATGTATTTTCCCACTTTGTGTTTTACTTTTAAATTGCTTTACTGGAATATCATGATGAACAAAAGTTGACAGTAAATAAAGGTAGTCCAGTTTTTCCCTGTGGTTGGGATTTTTTTAGGTTCCTTAAAACTCTGTTCACATACAAGGTTGTGATTATATTGTTTTGTATTATACATTGGAGAAGGAAATGGCAACCCACTCCAGTGTTCTTGCCTGGAGAATCCCAGGGATGGGGCAGCCTGGTGGGCTTCTGTCTGTGGGGTCACACAGAGTCGGACATGACTGATGTGACTTAGCAGCAGCAGCATTATACCCCCCAAATTTACTTTTTACATTTATATCTAAAATCCACTGGAAATATATTATTTGTGAGTTATAAAATAGGGAGCAAGACTTTTTCTAGCCACATGGATCATCAGTTTTCCAAGAACAATTGTTGAAAACTGTCCTTTCCTCTGTTGTTTTTGAATGCTGCCGAAATCAATCAAATCTAGGGGTCACATACAAGTCCATTTTGGTACTGTCATTCTTTTCACAGAGTCTGTTTTTCTACCTGATGCTAATAACATGTCTTCATTACTGTAACTGTATAAAATATCTTGGATATTACTTTCACTTTCTTTTTTTGTCCACTTCTTCTTCAAGAATATCTTGACTATTTTTGGTCCAACAGAATGTTGAATAAAAATGGTGTTGGTAGGGACTTCCATGGTGATCCAGTAGTTGGGACACTGTGCTTCCACTGCAGGGGGCAGGGTTGGATTCCTGATCCAGTTAGCTATGATCAAGCCAGGAGGCATGGCAAAAAAATAAATAAAGAATGGTGAAGATGAGTGGGAATAGAAAGAAGACTTCTTTTTCTGTTGTATTAAAATAAATGTTTTAGACAATGTCCATTATATCTAAAGTTTCTCTTCACAGTTATCATTTTATAAATATACTTTATCAATTTTCTTCTATTTTTAACTTGCTATCACCGACTTGATGGACATGAGTTTGAATGAACTCCCGGAGTTGGTGATGGACAGGGAGGCCTGGTGTGCTGTGATTCATGGGGTCGCAAAGAGTCAGACACGACTGAGCAACTGAACTGAACTGAAGAGTGCTCTATGATGAATGGATATTGACTTTTGTAACACTTTTTCTGCATCTCTTGAGCAGTCCTATAATATTTTTCATCTATTCTGTTAACATGGAAAATTACACCGACATATTTTTGGATGTTAAACCAAACTTTCATTTCTGAAATAGTTTAAAATTGGTCATGATGCATCCCTGGATATAGATATGAATAAAGATAAGGATGCTTTCCAGGTGGCGCAGTGGTAGAGAACCCACCTTCCAGTGCAGGAGAGACAGGAGATGTGGGTGTGATCCCTGAGTTGGGAAGATCTCCTGGAGAAGAAAATGGCAACCCACTCCAGTATTCTTGCCTGGAGAATCCCATGGACAGAGGAGACTGGTGGGCTACAGTCCAGGGGTTCAAAAAGAGTCAGACATGACTGAGTGACACACACGCACACACACGTGGATAAGGATATAGATGTAGGTTGATATATACTCAACCTACATTGGCTATCATTACCTGATGTTTTTAATATTCTTTGTATTTATGTTTATAAAGGAAAATTTTCCTTTGTGTAAATGCCTTTGAGAACTTTGATAGCAAGTTCAAGCAGGCCTCATACAACTATCTGGAAAGTATTCCTTCTTTGTCTCTCTACTGGAAGAGTATGTATTAGACTGGTTTTGGTTTCTTCCATATATATTTAGCAAATATTGCTAGTGAAATCACCAGTACCAGAAATATTTTATGAGAAGCTTTTTTTAAATAACACAGATTAATTTTCTTTAGTAGTCAGAAGATTATTGCATTTTTCATCAGTTTTTGTCCATTTTAATAAATTGCACATTTCTATGAATTAGTTCATCTAATCTTTTCTCATTATTTTATGCTTTTCTTATCTTCTTGAACAAATCATGTTGATTTGTAATATTTGTCTTATTACTACTTTTATTCTACTTCTATAATCTCAGAGACCTTTCTATTTGTACTGACTTTTTTCTACTGTAGGTATGGGGATATATTGCTGCTTTTTTGTGCCAAGTAATTTGTTACTGAGTTCTGGACATTCTAAATTTTATATTTTGGGTGTGCTGGAATTTGTTATGTTCCTTTAAATACTTTCGAACTTTGTTCTGGGACAGTGTATTCATTTCTAGGCTTGCTTTCAAGCTTTGTTGTGTGGTGTCCAGCCTTGGGGCTAATTTAAGCCCACTATTAAGTGACTGTCTTCTGAAGACACTACTCAATGTCATGTATTATGGTATTTTTTTTCCCTCAGTATATTTGTCACAACTAGCGAATGAAAGTTGGTATATTACTATTGAGTAAACACAACACTTCCTTTGGATTTCACAAGTTTTCTACTCAGTGTCCATCAGGAGCCCACATTGTACTTAGTCACTATGTTTCCTTGGGCTCCTCTAGACTAGTGACAGATTTTGCTCATTATGCCAGTTTTGAAGAGTATTACTTAGGTATTTTAGAATAATTTCTTATTTGGAGTTTATCTGTTGGTTTTTCCAAGGTAGAATATGGGTTCTGGGTTTGGGGGAGGGGAATTGGTCTTCCCAGGTGGCTCAGCAGTGTAGAATCCACCTGCAATTCAGGAGATAAAGAAGATTCAGGTTTATTTCCTGGGTTGGGAACATCCCCTGAAGGAGGAAATGGCAACCCACTCCAGGATTCTGGCCTGGGCAATCCCATGGACAGAGGAGCTGCAGTTTGAAGGGTCACAAATGACTGAGCGCACACACATAACAGATAGCCATTCTCATCATATCACGTCAGCGGTGCCTCCTGTTGATGTGACTTATCAAAGATGATGTTAACTTTGATCAGATGACCTAGGGGATTCTTGCCTTGTTTCTCCACTATGAAGTCATGTGTCCACTCCTTTTCACCCTGTGTTTTTTTTTGAAACAAATCACTAAGCCCAGCCTACATTTAAGGACAGAAGGAGTGCATTAAGAGGGAGGGGGTAGTACATACATAAATTATTTGGAAGTTTGATTTTAGGATTGTTTCTCTTCCCTTCACCATATATAGTGATTTAAAAAAAATTGTACTGAAATACAGTTGATTTATAATGTTGTGTTAACTTGTGCTACACAGTAAAGTAATTCAGTTATACATACATCTACATTCATTTGCATCTTCTTTTCTGTTATGGATTGTTGCAAGATACTGAATATAGTTCCCTGTGCTATAAAGTAGGGCCTTATTGTTCATGCATCCTATATATACTAGTTTGCATCTGCTAATCCCAAATTCCCAATCCATCCCTCCCCTCCTGCTGCTCCGCCATGGCAGCCACAAGTCTGTTCTCTATATCTGTGAGTCTCTTTGTTTCATAGATATGTCCATTTGTGTCATGGTTTCAGTTCAGTTCAGTCACTCAGTCATGTCCGACTCTTTGCGACCCCATGAATCACAGCACGCCAGGTCTCCCTGTCCATCACCAACTCCCAGAGTTCACCCAAACTCATGTCCATCGAGTCAGTGATGCCGTCCAGCCATTTCATTCTCTGTCGTCCCCTTCTCCTTCCGCCCCCAATCCTTCCCAGCATCAGAGTCTTTTCCAGTGAATCAACTCGTCGCATGAGGTGGCCAAAGTATTGGAGTTTCAACTTTAGCATCAGTCCTTCCAATGAACACCCAGGACTGATCTCCTTTAGAATGGACTGGTTAGATCTCCTTGCAGTCCAAGGGACTCTCAAGAGTCTTCTCCAGCACCACAGTTCAAAAGCATCAATTCTTCAGTGATCAGCCTTCTTCACAGTCCAACTCTCCCATCCATACGTGACCACGGGAAAAACCATAGCCTTGACTAGAAGGACCTTGGTTGGCAAAGTAATGTCTCTGCTTTTTAATATGCTGTTGAGGTTGGTGATAACTTTCCTTCCAAGAAGTAAGCGTCTTTTAATTTCATGGCTGCAATCAGCATCCACAGTGATTTTGGAGCCCAAAAAAATAAAGTCTGAGACTGTTTCCACTGTTTCCCCATCTATTTCCCATGAAGTGATGGGACCAGATGCCATGATCTTTCTTTTCTGAATGTTGAGCTTCAAGCCAGCTTTTTCACTC
Source organism: Moschus berezovskii (assembly GCF_049115385.1). NCBI lineage: Eukaryota > Metazoa > Chordata > Mammalia > Artiodactyla > Moschidae > Moschus > Moschus berezovskii. The sequence continues at coordinate 52,634,997 of NC_142483.1, read as the reverse complement.
TCCTCTTTCACTTTCATCAAGAGGCTCTTTAGTTTTAGGTTCCATATATAAATGATAGCCTATGGTATATTTGTTTTTGTCTGAATTACTTCACTTACAATATTCTCTAGGTCCATCCATGTTGTTGCAAATGGCATTATCTCATTCTTTTTTATGGTTGAGCACTTTTCCATTGTGTATACATGTATATAGTGATTTTAAACATGCATCTGAATATTTGTCATACAAATTTTCTTGAGTTTTATCATGGCTTGTTTGCTTTGCTCTTGATGTTTTGCTTCTTTGTGTGTTCTGTAATTTTATATTGCAAATGCATTGTCAAAGGTATCTCATCTGTGGTAATCATGCATATGTTAATAGATACTACTTACACTCCACTTCAGAGCCTCTGGGCCTAAACTACCTCTTATTCCCATGGTCACTGTGGTCACTGGCTCCCTGGACTCCTACTGACTTCATGTAGATAGACACAGTCCACATCACTTAGCTGCATGCTCACCCTGCTTGCTTTTGTCTCTCGTCCAGGGCTTCCTTTTGTGTCAGCGTTTGGAACCTCAAAGACCAGGCTCGGCAATCACTGGGACATTGGGATGGTTAACATGGGGTGCTTGTTGACAAATGAAACATGAAAGCCAAGAAATAGAGCTGCTCTGGCTTCTTCTGAGAAGACTGGTAAGATGTAGTTGTGTGGTTACTCAGAGAACAGTCCCCGAAGCATCAAGAAAGCAGCTGCGCTTCTCAGGGCATACCTCACAGCACGTCCTCTTGTTGGCAGCTCTGCTTTCTTCCCAGATTCACTCCCTGTTTCTCACTGACCCTAAAAAAATAGAAGCCTAAAAAGTCCTTTGCCACAGGCTCTGCTTTCTAAAGAATCCAGGCTAAGATTAAAAAAATGCCTTTGTCTGACCCTCCTGAGGTATAACCAGCCTAGGTCCACCTTTTGTCTGAATGTATTTTACCTTGGGGGTTCTTGCACTATGCAGACATTGCAAGTTTCAAACTTACACCCTTATGAACAGAGAATTATATTTATAAATTCTTAGAGGACATTTTTTTTTCTTTTCACTTATTCAGAATTCATAGCAAAGTAGATTCTGCCCCCCCCCACCTTTATGACTGAGGTGCCATTTAAAAAATCCTAGTCTGTTTTATCACAGGAAGATGAAGCATTTTTAGCATCCCAGACTTCTATGGGAATATTAGTATTTGCCTGTCCTTTTCTCCTAACCATATGTGGGTGTTAAAACCCTAATTCTCAGTTATTGGAATTTCAGTTACCTCCAAAGTAGCTGAAACGTCAGTGCCTGCTCATGTCTGATTTCAAATTCTCCTTCACTTTTGGTCCTTAGATATTTCTCTTATATTCTTTAGAGACCTGTTATGCATTAAAATCTTGTTTATTATTTTTCATCAAATTTTTTTCTAGGTGTTGTTATTGGTAGGACTTATATGATATATTGTCTTCCCAATTCCCAGGAACAGAAATCCTGAATATTTTCAATCCTACCAAGCTTGGAGATCTGTTTTATACATGCATATCAACTTGGAGGCAGAAATGCAATAAGAGAGTTTGCTGTGAGCAAAAACATGCCTGAGATATAACATAGAAATAGGGAAGACAGGAAACATAGATGCAGACCAAAATAGAACCTGTCACAGCCCAACAGCGGTTTGTTGTTGTTGATAAGTCACTAAGTTGTGTCTAATTCTTTGTGACCCCATGGATGTGTAGCCCACCAGGTTCCTCTGTCTATGGGATTTGCCAGACAAGAATACTGGTGTGGGTTGCCTTTCCTTCTTCAGGGCATCTTCCCGACTCAGCAAATAAGCCTATGTCTCCTATATTGGCAAGTGTATTCTTTACCACTGAGCCAGCAGGGAAGCCCAACAACAGTTAGTGCAGGACAATCACCTCTACATATTTCAATAAGCCTGAGGGTCATCTAGGTCCCACAGCTAAACTGTAACTCATGCTAATAACGTTGACATCAAGGAAATTAAACATATACTTTTTTTCCCCACTGTACTGACAATAGTAACGTATGTGAAATATTTTTAGAACCATTTTTCCTGAAATAATTTTCAATATTATGTTACTTAAAAGAGTAGATCATAATAAGATAAAAGTGAACATCATTTCCAATTATTGAGCTTCTACTAGGTGTCTGGTACTGGGCTCTTTTTTTAACCTAATTTTTGACACATTAATTCCCACAGTAAACCTGCAAGATAGCTGTTATAAAGCCTTGCTTTGTAATAAGTGCATTAAAGTTACACAGTTAGTAAGTGGCCAAGACAGAACTACAGTTCCTCTGCTCTTTCTGTTTTCTGTTCCTGTTCTTTCTCATCCAGGAAAACCTCTTATCCTGTAGACACATTCTAAGAATGTCCCAGATGGCCGAGACATTATCTGTCATGCTTCCTTGCCCAGAGGATCCCCTGACATTTCAGGAAGAGGAAACCTGTACTCAGTGTATTCCTGACCTCTGTTTTTGACTGCTCTCTAGCAGGTTCCCCGGATGGTCAGAGCCTCTACCAGGGAGCCTTTGATGGAAGTATTTTGCACACATGCCAAATGTGTGGCATTGAAACCAGTGGGGAGATGAAGAAGGGGACCTGAGTAGTGAGTCAAAAGTGACAAAACCAGCAACAAACAGGAGGGACAAGTTTTCCAAGATGATAATTGTGTCTGGACAGTTGACAGGGAACAAATGCTCCCTTGCTCCCTGTGGAAATGATCATTTGAAAAAGAAGGCTGGGGAACATTAGATAATTATTTAGTCCTTTTAAATATTTATGAGTTCCAGTGTGCTACATACATTTTAAAAGACAGTTGACAACTGCAGCATATATCATCTTGTTCCCTCTGCAAGCTAAAAATAGTTTGCTTTTTTCATGTGAAAACAATACTTTCAGTTTTGGTGTCCATGAAATAAGAGACTATAAAAATGCTAATTTACAGGCATGATGGCAAAGAATGTTTGAAGAAATTCTGCTTGTAAACTTTCAGATGAGTCATCTGGTATGTCCGTTCTGCCTGGAAGAGAGATTGCCGAGGGCACCTGTGAATAGTAGACAGGGCAGGGGATTAATTTCCGAGGGCCTGAGGTTGAGGCTGCTATTCTCTATCCATGGGGCCCTGGAAGTTTAAGGAACCAGCCTGACCATCCCCTGGAGGAGTAAACTTCAAGGCGCTTCAGAAATGAGAACCAAGCTTGGGATCAAAAAGGCACAGTATTGGCAAGAACAGGAGAA